>NC_080788.1:9792976-10092976 GCF_028018385.1 Neofelis nebulosa
AACACAAAAAGTTCATTGACATGGTTACAAATAGAAGCTACCATTTTTGATATAATATCAAAGAAAAATATCCACAATAACCTGGAAAAGTCTGTTAAAATACTCCTGCCTTTACCAACTACATATTTGTGTAAGGTCAAGTTTTTTTCCACATGCTCCAACCAAAACAACATATCGCAACAGACTAAATTCAGAAGCAGAAATGAGAACCCAACCACTTTCTATTAAGCCAGAATATCAAAGAGATTTGCAAAAATGTAAAACAATGGCACTCCTCTTGTTAACTTTTTAAATGTCATTATTGTTCATAAAAATGTCACTTGCATTATAAATACATATAAGTAAATGTTATTAATTAAATATTTAAAAAATGATTAAGGTTTAATTTCCAATCTAGTAAACATCAATGGCTAAATTCACATTAACAACGCCCTTTGGGGTCTTCAATAATTTTTAAATAGATATGTGTTCTGAGACCAAAACATTTGAAAAACTGCTGGTTTGTCCTGTCAATATTTCCATTTCAATCTCTTAAAGATCAGGAGTCTTTTTTTTTTTTTTAACATAATCACAATCTCACTTTTCAAATGAACAGCTGGCAGCAAAGCTGTTGAGGAGAATTTAGAATTAAAACAGAAACCGCAACTTGCAAAATATACCCTGACTCACCAACAGATAATCTGTGCTACACCAAGCCATGGTATGGGTCCTAAGACTATCTAAAGCACAAACACTTTTAATACCAGTTCATTCAGACTCCTATCTTCCAGGTAAGACCAGGCACCTTGATCTTGGAGATAAACTAATCTGCATACAGATTCCTGACTTCTAAAGATAAGACCTTTTGGGGTGCTTGGCTTGCTCAGTCAAGAGAGCATGCAACTCTTGATTTCAGGATCATGAGTTCAAGCTCCATGTTGGGCACAGAGTTTACTTCAAAAAAATTAAAAATTAAAAAAATAAAATAAAGATAAGAATTCTCACTGTGACAGCAGCTTCCAAAGCAACAAAATTCTGGTCAATTCCTGTTAAGGGCATCTATGACTAACTCTAGCCCCCAAAACTTTGTAAGTACCACTTCCCTATGGGGTATTATTGAGTACTCTATGGTTCCCCATGGTGTGCAGCCTCCCTTGCTGCAGCAATAATAAATCTACCTTTTTTTTTTTTTTAACACACAGCTTTGTTCCTTGTGTGATCTACAGATGATGGGATCTGAATTCAAGGCATTACCTTCTCCTGCCCACACCACTGCAACAGCCCCTACCTATATTCCCTGTTCTGCTGCATAACAAATTATCCCAACACTCAGTCACTTAAAACAACCACTTTAACTTGTTCAAGATTCCATTGATCAGGGATTTGGAAAGGGCAGAGCAGGAACACCTGTCTCTGCTCCCCAATGTCTGGGGTTCAGCTGGGAAGATGCAAAGGCTAAGGGTGTCTTGACGGCTGGAAACTAGAATCATCTAAAAGCCTGTTGGCTCCCATGTCTGGCACATGGACTGGGAGAACTGAGACACTGAGGCTGTGGACCGGAGCACCTCCATGGAGCCTCTCCACGTGTTCTGGATTCCCCACAGCATGGCAGCCTTGGGGAAATGAGAGTCAGACTTCTTCTACTGCATTCTATTAATTATGAGCAAGTCACAATCTGCTTGAGTTCCAGAGGAGTGCAATCAAACTTCTCTTCTTTCAGACTTACTCTTTTGATTGAATCTTGGAAGGTTCTAGAAGAACATGCGGGAGGGGAGTTATTGTTGGCAGCCATATTTGGAGAATATAATCTGTTCCTCTCCCTTTTAGTTTTGTTGCTCTATGGACCATGTTCCATTCAGTAGGTAAAGTTATATAATTCTAAAATTAACCAAGTTCTGTCACATACTTGATGGAAATCCTTCAATGATTTCTCATCACACTGGGGGAAGAGAAGAGGGGTTAATCCAGGCATTTTACTGCAGCCCAGAAGGCTCTGCATATTCTAGTTCTATGTATCCACCACTGTCTTGCTCACTTCTTCCTTCTGGATGCAGTGCTCCTCCCTGAGTCTTCAGAAGTCTGGTTTCTTCTTAGGTCTCCTGGATGGCTCAGTCGGTTAAGGTCTGACTCTTGATTTCAGCCGAAGTCATGATCTTCACGGTTCATGGGATCAAGCCCCATGTTGGGCTTTGTGTTGATAGTGTGGAGCTTGCTGGGGATTCTCTCTCTCTACCCCTCCCCTACTCACATTTTCTCTCTCCTTCTCTCTCTCAAAATAAATAGATAAATTAAAAAAAAAAAAAAAAAGAAGTCTGGTTTGTTCTTACCCTTCAAGGTTCACTTAAACTGTAACCTCCTCAGAGAATCCCTCTGTCATGATGCCGTGCAAAGTAGCCCCAGAACCCAGAGTTCAATTAAATGATTAATTGACTGATTGATTGATTGATGGCAATAAATAGCAGAAAGGCAGTGCTGCTGCAGAATCAGAATTCTCTGTGCAGGTCCCAAAATTTGTTCTGTGAAACATTTAGTTTAGATGTTCAATAGACATTATTTAAAATCTGAATTCAGGGGTGCCTGGGTGGCTCAGTGGGTTAAGGTCTGACTCTTGATTTTGGCTCAAGTCATGATCTCATGGCTCATGAGTTCGAGCCCCCACACCAAGCTCTGTGCTGACAGCATGGAGCCTGCTTGGGATTCTCTCTCTCTCTCTCTCTCTCTCTCTCTCTCTTTGCCCTTCCCTGACTCACATGTACTCATGCTCGCTCGCTCTCTCTCTCTCTCTCTTGCTCTCTCTCAAAATAAATAAATAAACATTTTTAAAAAATAAAAATCTGAACCCACAGCACGTATCCTTATAAAAACTTGAGTAAAACCAAGTAGCAGAATTTTCATGATGGCCTGATGGCTCCATGTCTATAATATGCTAAGCATGTTTCTCCATGAGAAGAATGTCATAGGCAGCCGCCCTCAAACTTATGCAACCACAAAACATTTTTTTTTCAAGTAGTATCTCCTGGCCTCACTTTGCAAACCCCTCCTCCAAACATTTATGTCCCTAAGTTTATAAAGTGAAGGAAACTAGAGTCTCCAGCAGGTTGTTCCGTCCCTGACCCATGTCTTCCAAGTGAGTTACAAATAACAGGAAACCTGTGGAAGGTCCAGCTCTTCCGGGAATAGCTTGATTGGGTGGAATTGAGGTCATACTTTAACTAATGATCCTGATTGGCTGTCAGTAACACTCCACCATTGCAATAGTGTCCAGCAAATATATGAGCCTCTCATCTAGATATATGAATTATATTCTTTAGAGCAGTGAGTCATTGAGGGCAGCCTCTGCTGAGGATTGCATTTTTTTATTGGGCCAAGAACCTCCAGGCTGGCTCCGGGCCGGCTCCCATATAGTAGAAGCATGTCTACAGCTTCCCAGAAGCAGACTGGCTGGCCCTGGGGAGAGGGGAATGGGTTCACCAAGGGGCTATAACCTGGACAGTTCAAAGGAGGTGATTTGTCTCTGATGTTCCAACACCCAGTTCCCAGAATCTGAAACCATCTCTGAAACCATCAGGAAGGAAAAAGGATTGCATTTTTAGTAACCACTGGTCTTGGATAATGCTTGCTAGAAATTCTTTAGGGGGCGGGGGGGGGGGGGTGATTTTATCAGAAAATCAAAACAAAATATTTTATAGTTTAACTAAAATTGACCCTCTCTCCCATCCACTCACTGTATAAGGAACTTAAGTTTGATAATCCTTCAACCCTAATGATGAAATCAGCACATCTTCCCAGTGGCGGTGGCAGCTAACACACAGCCCTTGCTGTGGGCCAGGCACTGTGGAAAGCTCTTCACAGGTAGTTCCCTCCACAGCCATTCTGTGAGACAGGAATACATATTGTCCCCATTTTACAGATGAGAAAACCAAAGTACCAAGTGATTATTGCCTTGCCCAATACCTCACAACTAATAATCAGAAGAGCAAGGGTTTGAATTCAGGTATAGCTAACCTTAAAACCCAGGCTTTTAAACACCTCATGGCTTTTCTTTAATGTTTTATTTTATTTTGGGGAGAGAGAGAGACAGATTGTGAGCAGGGGAGGGGAAGAGAGAGAGGGAAACACAGAACTTGAAGCAGGTTCCAGGCTCTGCACTGTCAGCACAGAGCCTGAAACAGGGCTCGAACCCACGAACTGTGAGACCATGACCTGAGCCAAAGTCAGACGTTTAACCAACTGAGCCACCCAGGGGACCCTCCATGGCTTTTAACTAATATAACAACTCGACAAAACTGTTGTGTAACTAGTACAATAGATCAGCAGAGCTGCTGGCCAGTCCCACCTGCCTAAGGGTATAGTATTTAGCAAAGCTTCTCAGTCTTTATTGTGCTCACAAACCACCTGGGGAATCTCAATAAAATGCAGATTCTGATTTGTCAGGGTTAAGGCCTGAGATTCTGCATTTCTAACAAGTTTCTAAGTGTTGCTGGGTGCTGGCTCCCCAGACACACTTTGAGACAATAGTTCTCAAATTTTGCCACACATTGCAGTCACCTGGAGAGCTTTTAAATATCCTGATGTGCAAGCCTCAGCCCCTACCAAATAAATTAAAATCTCCAGGAGTGGGCCCAGGCATCATGAGTTGTTTGAGCTCCTGGGCAATTCCAATATGCAGCCACGACTAAAAACACTGCTCTGGGGTCATGAGATGCCCAAAGAACAGTTAGAGGGGGAAGCCAGGTCTCAATTTGCTGCTGAGGTGGGTGAATTTCAGAATTCACTTTATCCTTGTCGGAAGTTCCCCCCAAATCATCACCCTCCTTATTACCCATTACTACCTACAAAGTCATGGCAGCCCAGGCTGTCTTCAAGGTAGCCATCTGGCATAATGCGAGATATCAAATGATTTCAGTTGCCTGATACCCCCATGCCTTCCCTTCCCTCACACATACACACACATACTCTGTTACTACTCACACCTCCCTAGGGCTCACCAATATGACCTTGAACTTGCACTTGGCCACTGCCACCATAGTCCATCCCTCATCCACCCGCAAAGGCTCAGAACACTGAGCTGCTTTCCTGCACACCCACTCCACTCATCAGATGGAAAGTGTGAGCATAAACACCCTGGTGTTACTGAAGCAATGAGGGCTGCACCAGCTGTCTGTTTCTCTCGAGTCAAAGCAAAATACTCACAACTGACAAATGGAAGGAAAGGAAGACAAAGGAAGTATGTTGAAGCTGAAGTCTTTTGAAAGAAGAAGGAAGAGAAAAGAAAAGAGAAAAGGAGGGAAAAGAAGAGGAGAAAGAGAGGAAGAAGAAAGAGAGAGGGAGAAAGAGAAGAGAAGAGAAGAGAAGAGAAGAGAAGAGAAGAGAAGAGAAGAGAAGAGAAGAGAAGAGAAGAGAGAAAGAAAGACAAAGAAGGGAGGGAGGAAGGGAGGGAGGGAGCAATTAGGGCAAAGAAAGGATGTCAAAACAGCCTTATGATAAGAATTTGGGCTCTGTTTCCCAAAAGCCTACCCCTCCAGCCTGTGTGTGTTCCCCACCCCCTCACCCCACTGGTGGGTTCCCTGTGCACACTCCTTAGCAGACCTTGGTCTTGCTTTTCTCTCTCATCCCCTCCCCCAGTTGTTTTTCTCCCTACACTCCCTTTCCCTCTGGAAGGCAAGGGAAATAAATTAAGGAAATCTTTTTATCTTTAAGGCTTAAATAGATGTTCTTCTCAGGGGAGGCCTGGAGGTCAGTGGAGATAAAGTCAGAAACATCCTGGCTTACAGAGAACAGGGCACAGCGGGCCACCATCTGTTCAAACAGGGAAAACGACAAGGAATCTTGTTTGGAAATGCCCAGTGATACATCTCGTCCATAGAAACAATACTACCAGAGGAAAAAAATCACAAAGAAGGCCAAGAGATGCGTTCTGGAATATGGATGCCATCAACAAATCAAAACTATTATAAGGATGAGATATAAACAACTTTCTCTGGACAACTGGGCTGAGGCCACCATACTCCGCAGCAAAGCACTCCCCACACCTCCAAGGGAGGCTCTAAGTTCAGCTCTCAGGCAATGTGTCCCACCACGCTGGAGCTGAAGAAGCCATATGAGTCCCTTAGTCCCAAATTAGCCCAGTTTGCCTGGGACTTCCAGGGCTTTAACTGTCAAAATCTTGTCTACCTAGAACCACCCAGACCCCGCAAAGCAAGACGGTTACTCATTCTGCCCCTTCCTCAGCTGGGCATATGTCCTGGCCAACCGTGAGATGCCTCTCATCCGGAACTGGGCTCCTGGGTCCTCTTTCCCAGCCATGTCCCCCACAAATGGGTGAGTGAGAAGGCCCTTAGCTTTCTGGATACCAAGACTGATGGTTTTAAAACCAGAGACTTGCATGCTGGGTTCAACAAAGTAAGACAATACTGCTTTTTCCTTCTGAGGCTGTTGAGTGGTTACCCTCGTACCCATTGCAAGTATGTAAGTTTAATCCATAAATAGTCAAGGCTAATCCCTGGCAATGTGCGGGGTCAGGAGATGCACTGATTTCTACTCTCAACATCTAGTGAGGGGCCAAATGCTCTGTTAGGCTTCAGTAGATCTCCTCCAAGACCAGATACCCCAAGAATTGCCCTTTGGAAACAGCAGAGGCAGATAGCCATGATGGATGCCCGGGGCATCTTCAGGCAAAAACAAGCAGAAAAAAATTGTTCTGAGCAAGTTCATCCTCATTTCCTCTCCATCCCCATTGCTCTTCTTTTCTTCTTCACCCAACTTTCCAACCCTGACTTCAGCCTCCTTCGCGTGTTTCACCTGTCTCCTGAGGTGATCACTCAGTTGGCTGTGCCTCGGACCCAGTAGATGCACCTGTGAGCCTGAAGAAAGCATGCAGGGAGACTTGGGCCACCTCCGTGGGGAGGGGAGAAGGGGCAGAGCAAACCAACAAACACCAGGCCAACACTTTCATTATCCTTTAATAACAAAGAAATCATCATGAGTCCAGGCTCCTTTGGACAACACGTCAGAAGTCTAAACGTGAAACTCTTTGTGACATTCCCAGGGCCAGAGAGCCCCCTGCCTTCTCCATCCCCCACTCCCTCCCTGAACTCTCAAAGGACTCATCTCAGCCCAAATGAACCCTCACCTGGGGTTTTACTACTCCTGGGCTTACAATGACACCCCAATGCCCCCACACCTCTCCCCAGGGAACAAATGGCCGCAACAAATTTCAGATGTGCAGACAAGAGGAGAGCCCTATGATCTGTGGGTTGGTGGCAGTGGCACTGGGCCCAGCCCTCTCAAAATTAATGTGGAACCAAAGCCAGGCGACAGCCAAGACAGAACAGCTGAAAAGCAACACAGTGTCCTCACGGTAACCCCCGAGTGTGGCCTGCACAGCCAGGCTTTGCAAGGGGATCATGGGATACTGAGGGCAGATCACTTCTGCCCCCACACAACCGGGAACAAAGTAAGGTGTGTTTTCACAAATGTCTCTGTCAGGGTCTGGGAGGCGATTGCTCCTCTAGGTCACAGCTACTGGGAGCTCAGGCTCTCGGCGTGGGTGGGGGGTGGGGGGGGTTCAGGTCTGGGCCCATAAGGGTGCATCTGCCCTGCCCAGCCATGCTGCCAACACTACAGAAAATGTGGCCGAAAACACTGTTACCGATGCCGTGAAATGTTAGAGAAGCTGAATGTTACATTGGCCGCTCTCAGTTTCTCCAGCCAGACTTCTGGGTCCAACCCTTCTGACTCTTCACCCTGACCACAGAGCTGAGCTCCCCAAATTGGCCCTGCTGGCTCATACTCCCCAGCACGCTGGGCTTGATCACAACTATCATCACGGCTAATGGTATTCGTGGAGCTGGGATTTGGACCCAGGCCTATCTGACTGGTGAGCTGCATCTGTGTTTTCTGTCCCCATTCGTCAGGCTGCAGGCACCCTTGACGTTCAGCCCCAGGAGTGCCTGCCAATGCCTCAAAGTCTGGGAGTAGCACCCTGACCCTGTACAATCTGCAGGCACTTCTACTCCTTGGCACCCTCCTTTGAACTGTGCTTATTAGTCTTCTCCCAGCCCTTACTGCACTGCTAAAATTATAGGTTAACTCACCTGCCTCTCCCCCTACACCCCCCGTGGTGAGGGCCCAAGGGGGCTGGAACTTGCCTTGACCAACTTCATGTGCCCAATGACACAACAACCTAGTACATTTTAGATGCTGTTATATGTGCCCTGTGAGGTCAGTGTCTATGCCTACACGTCACCCCCGCACACCTTGTGTAGAGGGTACAGCACATAGTAGGTGCTCACCAAATATTTGTCCAATGCGTCCCCAGTGAATGAATCACGAGCATTCAATTCCATTTGGGACTTCACTGTTCACAACCCAAATACTTACTAGCAGTCCAAACGTGTCTCAAAATTTCTTTTACGTCCCTCTCTCTGCGTTCTATTCTTTAAGGTTGGGATCAAAGCTTAACTGGGTGACAGTGACAAAACAGACTTACTTCATGACACCGTCAGGAACTGCTCCCCAAGTCGGAGTCCCCACCCTAACTGGCCACTGCATAGGACAATGCAAATTCAGGTACATGGCTGAGCCTCCTTGTTCATTATTCAGTGGAGGTGCATGGCCTGGGGCAAACTAAGCCACCTATTTGGTGGTTTCGTTTTAAGTACCTACTGTGGGCAGTATAATGTATAAGGTATGTTGCAAAATATGAATACAGTCAGTAGTCCCTCTCAAGGACTTTACTACTAGAAGGTGAGACGTGATGTGACTGATAACTGTGACATAGGGGAAGCAGGCTCTCTGGCAAGGGGACGGGTGGCTATGGGAAGGCACAGACACACAAAGGGCTACTTTTGGCTGTGCAGAGGCATACTTTGATGGCAGACACTCTTCAGTTGGATGGCCCGTTGAATGAGTGTGATTTTGCCAGGAGTAGGAGAAAGGCATGCCTCACACAAGTGGAGAACAACAGGGTGATTACAAAGGGACCCGAGCTGGGGGGGTGCAGGACACTTCTGTAGATACTATGTGTGCAGTGAGCATGCAGAGAGGAAGGGAGAGGTGAACTGAACCAAATACAGCAGAATGGGAGGCCAGGCTGGGAAGGGTTCGCAATCATGCTCGGGCAGCAGAGGGACACTGAGCAAGGGGAGAGCTTGTAGGGCGGTCTGTACAGAGGGGGGTGTATGTCGCTCTTTTCCTGTAATGCAGTCACCAGGCTCAGCAACATCCCCAAGATGAGAAAGACCCTGTCTCCACCGCCCCAGGTCCCCGTGGGTCAGGCGTAAGGGAACCGATGGATTTGGAAAGTTGGCGCTACTCAGCAGCAGGAATCCGATAAGCAAGGAGTGGCCTGGAAGGGCCTGCTAGGCTTTTAAATGTTATGTAAAAACTTTTCTCTCCTCCCCTTCTCCCTGCGATTTCCGTCCTCCTCTCTAGGGTCCACGCAGCATGGAGAGTCACAGGAGAGGAAGGTGGAAAACACACTGCAGGGTCCTGGGGTCCGTTTGCCCTTGGGATCTGCTTCAAAGTCAGCCTGGGAGCAGAGAAGCTCCAGCTAAGGGGAGGACAGCTGCCGTTGCCCGCTCCATACCTGCACTGCAGCTCTTTGCTCAGCAAAGCTTCCAGAGGCTTAGAAAGGATGAAATGGAAACCCAAGTGTCACTGGGAGAGGCCGCACAGCTCGAACTGATGCTGTGTTTACTTGGGCTTCAAATAGAAGCTGGCAGTTCTCAGAAGCAATGGAGGAAGCACCTCCAGACCTACCTCAGGGGCCAGAGAGCCTCTTAGGAGGACCTCACCCTCAGGGGAGGGAGGCAGCCAGCACACGGGCCAAGAAAGCGGCCAAGAAAGAGAAATGAGGGGCGTTTGGGTGGCTCAGTGGGTTAAGCGTCCGACTCTTGGTTTCAGCTCAGGTCATAATCTCCCAGTTCATGAGTTCAAGCCCCATGTCAGGCTCCTCACAGTCAGCTCAGAGATTGGGATTCTCTCTCTCTCTCCCTCTCTCTCTGCCCCTACCCTGCTCATTCTCTCGGTCTCTCTTAAAATAAATAAAAAATAAGCTTAAAAAAAGAGAAAGAAAGAGAAATGATGTGAGATAGTCTCATGGCCACTCACAAGGTACCAGGGTCCCAGCCCCATCATCAGGGCCATGTCACAGCACACAAGGGATGCCAGCAGGGGGTGTGCAGAGTGGGAGGGGCGATGGCTTCTTTTCTGCCTCTGTGAGAATCAGCAGCAGAGAAGCTTCTTTTGATGTAAGAGGTGACGACATCCTTCCCTTCAGAGTACATGCACAGGACAGGAGGAAAATGCTAGAAGCCCCAGGGAGTCAAGCAAACAACTTCCCTGGGGCACATGTATATACCCATGTATTGCCTTTAGCCCCTCGACAGGAATCTGAGAAGGACTGAATTTTCCATTTAACAGAGAAAGGCGGATATGGGGGAATCCCGTTATATAACACAATTGTGCCCCCATTTTTTAACTCTAGGCCGGGGTTCTCTGGGAAAATGTTTGTGGCTGATATGTGATCCCATCTTTTTCCAGCAAGCACACCTCTCTCTCTCCCCCACTTTTCTCAACACCTCCTCTCCTTGACCCCTTCCTTTCATCCTGAATGGCACGTCCCCCAAAAAACTCGAAAAGGAAGCTTAGCTCTTATATAAACTTTAAAGAATGTACTTAACATCTTGCTTGAGCATGATAAGCTCTCGCAGAAATAAGAATATCTAAAGTAAAGGGTTCAATTAAAATCATTTGCTCTCACATTCAAAATTCTTTCCTCCCTGATTCCTAATTCTGGCTCTTAGAGACTTCTGAAGATTATCCTTCCATTTTCTCTAAGCAACGGTATCATTTGCTGTCGTTCCAGCTTTTCCTATCTCTTGTCCCTAAAACTTTCCATCAGCTTTATGCGCCCTGTGATTAATGATGATTTAAGAAAGGTGCCGTAGCCTGGCCCACTTGGATTTGAGGCCCAGAATCCTGGGTAGGGTTTCCTACCTATTACCTCCAGGGATAATGTAGATGACCACTAATCTTTATGGCTTCTGCCAGTCCCAGGAGACCCCAAGGATCACCTTGGTAATTCACTACAATAGTAAGAGAGGGTTCTCTGTACACACAGTGGGGAGACAGGTGGCCAGGCTGGGGACACACAGATCTCATCAATATGGTGTCTGAGAACATCTGTAGCAACCATGCAGGGAACACATCATCTTCTCAGACGCTGTTTTTCCAGGGAGGTCAATGAGATTAAAAAGTGCAGGCTGCTCCCCACTTGAACGGCTCATCCCTGCCTTGGGATTTGCTCAGTTCTGTAGGGTATTTGTTGTTATGTGTCTGCCGTAAGAGGAAGTGGTTTGTGCAAGATCACGCAGCCCACCAGGACAGAGCCCTCCCCCCAAAAAATACACTACCCACCCAATCCTCACATGTCCCAGGACTGCCCTATTATGGCAAGCTTCTTGGGGACGGGCTGTATGAGCAGACACGGTGTTGGCTGCCAGGGACACACAGAGAAGCAGCACGGGATAAACCTGCTCTCACAGAGCTAACCTTACAGTGGAGGACTTGGATCCAAGGAAGCGGGAGAAGAACTACAAAATGTGGTGTTCTGATAGAAATAATCTAGGGGGTTACAGAAGGAGGAATGTGGGAGGGAGGGCTGTTTGTTTGTTTGTTGGTTTTCGACAGATAGGGGCAGAGATGAAAATTAAACTGAGATCTGCAGTATGAAGAGCCAACCATTTGAAGAATAGAAGATAGGACCTTCCAGAAAGAAGGGAGAAGGGAGAGCATGAGAAAATCTGAGCTAAGAAAGGGCTTGGATGTTGTGTCCCCAAGCTGGAAACAAGGCCAGTGTGGTTGGAGCATAGGGAGAAAAGGCAAGGAGGACAGGGAGGAGCAGATTAGGACCAGCACGCAGGCTGACTTCAGCAATTTCAATTTCATCATGAATGAGATAAGAAGCCGCTGAAAAGTTTTAGCAGAAGAATGAACTGATCACACATAATCAAAACTATACTATTTCTGTGTTACACATGGACTTTTGCAGGGTAGGAAGGAGTAGATATGAGCAGAGCAGGGGCTTTGCCGGACTCCCAAGAAGGTTTTCTTAGACTAAGTCAGTGGGAAATAGAAATAGCGATATCCACCAATCCAAAAAACAAAACAGGGGTGCCTGGGTGGCTCAATTGGTTAAGCATCCAGCTTTGACTCAGGTCATGATCTCACAGTCTGTGTGTTTGAGCCCCACGTGGAGCTCTGCACTAACAGCTCAGAGCCTGGAGCCTGGTTTGGATTCTGTCTCCCTCTCTCTCTGCTCCTCCCCTGCTCGTGCTCTGTCTCTGTCTCTCTCTCTCTCTCAAAAATAAATAAAACATTAAAAAATTAGTAAAAATTTAAAAAAAAAGAAATAGCAAGCCTCTGGAAAACTGTTTGATAGTTGGTCAAAAAATTTAAACATATTATTAAACCATATAAAACAAGGAAACCCTATCATTTGTGACAACCTGGATGGACCTTGAAAGCATTATACAAAGTAAAATAAATCAGAGACAAATACTGCACAATCTAAAAAAAAAAAATAGAAATAGGGGTGAAATACTACGTGATATAAAAATATATAGAGAAATAGGGGTGAAATGGATGGAATTGAGCCATGTGACAAAATTGGGGTTAGACTGTAATGAGGAAGAAAATGAATCTCAGCATCCCACATATCTGTGACTCAGATTACTGGGTGGCTGGTAATGCCATTGACAGATTAGGGCCAGAGGGCATGGGGACGGGATTCACAAAAACCAAGACGTAGACGTGGCAGGTCTGTGATATGAGATACAATCCTTTCAAGTGAAAATACCAAGGGGTCAGTTTGGGGTGTGGGTCTGGAGCTCAGGGGAGAGGTCTGGCTAGAGGTGTACTTTTGGGAATCTTGTTTTGAAAGTTGATATTTAAGTCTGGAGGAAGAGATGATACCTCCTAAGGAAAGAATGAAGAGAGGAAATATGAGAATGTGGCTTCTAGCCTTAAGAATTCCCCAAACTTTGGAGGTCAGGTAGAAAAGACAGTAAGGATGATGGAGGAGAAGCAGCCAATGAGGTAGGGAGAAAACTAAAATAGTCCAAAATCTAGGAGAACAGATTGCTTTAAGGAGAGAGTGAGTATAAGCCATGCAGGATGCTGAGGGAGGTATCTCCCATGGAAACGGGGTGACTGGAGACCCTGATGGGAGAAGTCTTGGGGGCAAAGGCAGAAACCAGGGTGGAGCCGTTGATGAGTGAGGACAGCATGAGTGGAGAAGCTTCTCAAGAAGTTTGGTGATGCCAGGAGCAGAGAAACGGGGGACAGCTGAAGGACAAGTGTCCAGTGAGGTTGTTGTAAAAGGGGGAATCCTTAGGCAAGAATGACTGTACAAAGAGGGGTTCATGATGGAGGCGACAGAGGAGCTGACACAAAGAGTGATGGTCAGTCCAAATACAGGAGGGTACTTAGATGGGCGCAGTTCACATCTGAGCCTCTGTGACCTCAGTGACATGCAAGGTGGGCACATCATGGGAGAATGGTAATGGAAGAGGGAGCATGGATAACCGAAGAAGAGAGTCTGCCTTCCTCTCAAGACACAGACCAGTTTAAGAGTTTGTATATAAAGTGAATCCAGGCAGCACTGTGGTGTGATCTCTCTGGCCATGTCCAGCAGCTCAGTGTGGGGACTATGATGGTTAATCATATGAATCATCCTGGCTGGGCCATGGTGCCCAGATATTTGGTCAAATATTATTCTGGATGTTTCTATGAGGATCTTTTTTTTTTTTTTTTGTATGAGATTAACATTTAAATCAATAAGTAAAGCAGATTGCCCTCCAGAATATGTGTGGGCATGATCCAATCAGTTGAAGGCCTGAACAAAAGCCTGACCTCCCCTGAACAAGAAGGAATTCTGCAGCAGACTGGCTCTGGATTGAACTGCAACATTGGCTCTTCCACAGGTCTCCAGCATGATGGCATAGCTTGTAGATTTTGGAGTTGACAGCCTCTGTAATCATGGCAACCAGTTCCTTAGAATCTCCCTCTCCCTGCCCCCTCTCCCTCTCTCTCTCTCTCCCTCTCTCCTCCTTGTGTGTATGTATGTGTGTATATGTGTATATGTACATATATATTCCTAATACAGGAACCAAGAGGCTCATGGAAGCCAATCCAGAACTGGAAGCGAGAAGCACAGAGATGAGGAATTTCAAGCAGGTGGTTAGAGTATACACTCTCTTATTCAAGGGACATACTCTCTGGATTCACAAGGGCCATGATTTGCTAAGGAGACCACGCAACTGGAAGAAGCAAAGCCAGGTTAGAATCATATCCTGGTACTGAGTGAAGAACAGACTGATTTCTCTCCACCTGTGATGTTCCTTTCACCATGAAGACCTTTCTCCTCTTCCTTCAGGAGAGATCTTCCCAGCCTCTGGCTAAAACCTGGGCCAAAGGTACTGTGGATCTCAGGAAAAGGCAGGGATACAAAATGGTTCAAAACAACCCCTTCTCAGGATCATTTCTATGGGTCCCCTATTCAAGAAGTCCACAAAGTAAGCCCTTTTAACCTTCTCTGCAAGTGGGGCCACGCACAGCCTAACAGAGCCACAGCAAAAGGTTGAAGAAAAGTGACCAGTGAGGATGTTAACTTTATAGTCCTATCACCAAATCCCGAAATCTGCTATGCGTTCTTATTCACCTCACTGGTAAAAGAGGGATTCCCCAGGACTAAATAATACAAGATGGCCAGACCCACCACACCCAACACTGGAGATTGGCAGCTGCCTACCAGTCACACATACTCACAGCCCAGCAGCAGGCTTTGAGGTGGAAAGAGGGTAAGGTGACCACCGGTTCTCGTGATGGTTTATTTGAACAACTCGTTGGGTTGGCAGGGATGTGACACCCTCAGGCTGAGCAACCTGCAGGGAACAAGCCAACCTGGCTTAGAGGAGCAGGAACTGAGCAGGAGCCTTTCCCCCTTGTGCAAAGGGTGGATCTGTGGAGGCCTTGGGGGTCCTGGGAGGCTCACAGTTGTCAAGGCAGGACCAGCACTTGAAATGTTATGTCCTACAGCACAGAGCTCCAAATTCCTCTTTTCAAATGCTGTGATTATCTTGTGAACAGCACATTTATAATAAAATATTTTGGTACGTGTTAAAGGAATTAATGGGAAATGTAAATATTTGAAATATGCCATGATTTATTTATTTTTTTTTTTTTTTTAATTTTTTTTTTTTAATTTTTTTTTTTTATTTTTGGGACAGAGAGAGGCAGAGCATGAACGGGAGAGGGGCAGAGAGAGAGGGAGACACAGAATCAGAAACAGGCTCCAGGCTCCGAGCCATCAGCCCAGAGCCTGACGCGGGGCTCGAACTCACGGACCACGAGATCGTGACCTGGCTGAAGTCGGACGCTTAACCGACTGCGCCACCCAGGCGCCCCTGCCATGATTTATTTTTTAAAAATGTCTATCCATATGTCTTAGCCAGGCTGCCATAGCAAAATACCACAGACCGGATGGCTCAAACAACAGAAATTTGTTTTCTCACAGTTCTGGAAGCTGGAAAGCCAAGATCAGGGTGTCGGCATACTCAGGTTCTGGCGAGAGTTCCCTTCCTGTCTTGCAGATGGCTGCCTTCTCACTACGTCCACATGTGGCCCAGGTAGAGAGAGGCTGCTCTCTGGGGATCTCTTCTTACAAGGGCACTAATCCCATCATGAGGGCCCCACCCTCATGACCTCATGTGGACCAAATTGTCTCCCAATGACTCCACCCCGGAGTGGAGCTTCACTACGCCGGAGCTTAGAGCTTCAAAATATGAATTTGGGGGGAACACTATTCAGCCTCCTGCAGTACACAGTAGGAAACCACTCAATAATAAAAAAGGAACAAGCTACTGACACACAACCGTGTGGGTGAATCTCGAAAGCATTATGTTTTTTTTTTTTTATATTTGGGTTTTTTTTTGTTTTTGTTTTTGTTTTTAATATACGAAATTTACTGTCAAATTGGTTTCCATACAACACCCAGTGCTCATCCCAAAAGGTGCCCTCCTCAATACCCATCACCCACCCTGCCCTCCCTCCCACCCCCCATCAACCCTCAGTTTGTTCTCAGTTTGTTTTTTTTTTGTTTTTGTTTTTTAATTTTTTTTTCAACGTTTTTTATTTATTTTTGGGACAGAGAGAGACAGAGCATGAACGGGGGAGGGGCAGAGAGAGAGTGAGACACAGAATCGGAAACAGGCTCCAGGCTCCGAGCCATCAGCCCGGAGCCTGACGCGGGGCTCGAACTCACGGACCGCGAGATCGTGACCTGGCTGAAGTCGGACGCTTAACCGACTGCGCCACCCAGGCGCCCCTGTTCTCAGTTTTTAACAGTCTCTTATGCTTTGGCTCTCTCCCACTCTAACCTCTTTTTTTTTTTTTTTTTTTTTCCCTTCCCCTCCCCCATGGGTTTCTGTTACGTTTCTCAGGATCCACATAAGAGTGAAACCATATGGTATCTGTCTTTCTCTGTATGGCTTATTTCACTTAGCATCACACTCTCCAGTTCCATCCACGTTGCTACAAAGGGCCATATTTCATTCTTTCTCATTGCCATGTAGTATTCCATTGTGTATATAAACCACAATTTCTTTATCCATTCATCAGTTGATGGACATTTAGGCTCTTTCCATAATTTGGCGATTGTTGAGAGTGCTGCTATAAACATTGGGGTACAAGTGCCCCTATGCATCAGTACTCCTGTATCCCTTGGATAAATTCCTAGCAGTGCTATTGCTGGGTCATAGGGTAGGTCTATTTTTAATTTTCTGAGGAACCTCCACACTGTCGAAAGCATTATGTTAAGCCAGACACAAGAGTATATACTTTATGATTCCATTTATACAACATTCTACAAAATGCAAAACTTCAGGGCCAGAGAGCCAATCTGTAGTTGCCAAGGGCTGGGTGTTGGGGGAGGCGATTTACTGCAAAAGGGCATGAGGGACTTGTTTTCAGAGCAATAGAGCTGTTTTATATACTGACTGTGGTCATGGTTACACCACTGTAGGTATTTATCAAAACCTATCCAGGTGTATACTTTTAAAAAGGTGAATTCATCTTATGTGGATCCTGAGAAACTTGACAGAAACCCATGGGGGAGGGGAAGGAAAAAAAATATGAGGTTAGAGTGGGAGAGAGCCAAAGCATAAGAGACTCTTGAAAACTGAGAACAAACTGAGGGTTGATGGGGGGGTGGGAGGGAGGGAAGGGTAGGTGATGAGCATTGAGGAGGGCATCTTTTGGGATGAGCACTGGGTGTTGTATGGAAACCAATTGGACAATAAATTTCATATATTGAAAAAAAATAAAAATAAAAAGGTGAATCCCGGGGCGCCTGGGTGGCGCAGTCGGTTAAGCGTCCGACTTCAGCCAGGTCACGATCTTGCGGTCCGTGAGTTCGAGCCCCGCGTCAGGCTCTGGGCTGATGGCTCGGAGCCTGGAGCCTGTTTCCGATTCTGTGTCTCCCTCTCTCTCTCTGCCCCTCCCCCGTTCATGCTCTGTCTCTCTCTGTCCCAAAAATAAATAAAAAACGTTGAAAAAATTAAAAAAAAAAAAAAAAAAAAGGTGAATCCTACTGCATGTGAATTATTCATTAATACACCTTAACCCCACCCCAAATATCATCTTCCACTTGGATAATGCTTTACATTTAACCATTTATACATTACTTTGTTGATTCACAACAACCTGACAAAGTTGTATTATTACCTTTATAAGACACAGGGCACTGGGAGGTAGGTGAGTTTTGAGCTCTTTTAACTTGAAGGAGACCCTGTCTTCTGAGTCCTAAAGGAGAGCTCTTCCCTCTCTGCCCAGAACTCTGCTTGGGCCATAATGTCAATGACAGCCCCCTCTCCTACACTGGGATGTGTTCTGTAATACATGTTCTCCATCCATTCTTTTATTTTCTTCTCACTAATAAGCTCTAAGGGAAGGATCACTGTCCCACTTTACAGATGAGAACAGAGAAGTGTTAACTAATTGGTCCAAGGTCAAATGGCAAGAATAAGGGCGTCACGATTTGAACCCACATCTAAATGGCTGAATAAACCTGTGCTTTCTAACACCAAGCCCCACACTTCTCAAATACAAGTCTAGTTCCAAATAAGAACCTAAAAAACAAAAGTCTAAAAGAATCAGAGGAAACAAGATAATGAGGAGGCTCTTCAAGTAGGGAAGGCTAACAAGACAGTGCTAACCAGTCTTCTAGGTATTTTATTTTTGTTTTTAGTCCATCGGTCCTTAAAATTTCTCAACCTCTCCAGACACTTCCCAATTAGTCACCTTTCTCGATGCCCCATCCACCTCTCCTAGACTTTCCGTTCTGCCCAAAGTGCAATCCCGCACTGACTACAACTTGATCAGCAAAAGGCGAAAATGCTGGGCGGGACCAAGAGGTCTTAGCGATGGCACAGCGGCAGACTCCAGCAGTGGACACCTGCCACCATCTCACATAAGTGCCACGGCGGGGGCACAGCCTCCCACCGCCCCTATGAAGGGCACTGTCTGTAAATGTCTTTTCACTGGAAGAAGAAGATCATGACTTAA
Source organism: Neofelis nebulosa (assembly GCF_028018385.1). Lineage (NCBI taxonomy): Eukaryota > Metazoa > Chordata > Mammalia > Carnivora > Felidae > Neofelis > Neofelis nebulosa. Next base: position 9,811,583 of record NC_080788.1, read on the forward strand.
GAAGAGAACAGATCTTTTCTTTGCCCTTGTCATCTGGGCAACAGCAAGCTTCACGGATGTCTCCATGGCACTCCCCCCTCCCACATACCTGAACATGATGCCGGCAGATTCTTCTTTGCAGACAGAGGATCTGGGACAGAAGACGGAGAATGCCTTGCCTGCCTCCTTGCAGCAGGAGGAAAGGAAAAAATTTTGAGAACCTCCCATGAGTTTTATGTGTCATGCTATTATTAATAGTTAACATCTAAGGAACACTTCATGACGGGAACACTTCCTTTTTCTTAATGTTTTATTTATTTCTGTTTATTTCTGTTTATTTATTTCTGAGAGAGATAGAGCACAAGCGGGGGAGGGGCAGAGGATCAGAGGCAGGTTCCTTGCCGACAACAGGGAGCCCAATGTGGAGCTCAAACCCACAAACCGGGAGATCATGACCTGAGCGGGGGTAAGACGCTCAACTGACTGGGCCACCCAGGCGCCCTGGGAACACTTTCTGTATGACAATACATTTATGAGATACTTCCATTATGTCATTTTCACATACATTCCTTCATTTAATCCACTCAACAAACCTGTTTGATAAGTACCATTACGACTTCCACTTCACAGATGCCAAAATCAAGGTTTATAAGGATTGAACACCTTGCTTCAGCCACCACATCATAGAGAGAGATTTCAAATCCAGAGATGCTGACCCTGAAGTCTCAATTCTTTACATTATACCACCTCACCTACAGTGTTGGATTATCCACCACCCACTCCAGTGTTTCTATTTCCCAAATCAGCTCTGAACCCCATCTAATGCAAGAGAAAAAGTGGGTATTTTAGAGGAATCAGCATTTTTCACCACTCTTCTCCCTAGGGGAAAAAAAATCCTATGTATCAACTAATATTTCATGGACATTTTCTGAGCTTCTACTACATCCCAGGCACTGTACTAGATGCTTCCACATTATGTTACCTAACAGAGGATTTAGATATTCAAGAATAGCCCAGGCATGCCCCCCGTAACTTAGCACACATCCCTAATCAATCAGGACGCTCACTCCACTTGGGTCTAAATGCAGCCTCAGAGCCCTTCTCAACACAGAGCTCCAACAAACTGCTAAAATCTGCCAGCATCACACTAGATGAAGCCTACTGGAACTCCCTGCTGCAGAATTCCACAGGCAGAAACGACAGTGACACGGCACCAAGGAATAACAGAATGGAATATTTTCAGCAGAAGTTCTGAGATCAAATCCTTGTTCTACTTCTCACTAACTGGGCATGAGCAAGTAACTTAAACTCTACTAGCCTAATGGAGATGATAGTAAGATCTCACCTATGTCACAGGACTGCTGGACCCAGAATTGTTGGAAGGAGGGAGAAGAGAAGGCTGTAAAACCAGGAGCCTGGGGCAAGAGTACCAATAAGAGTTAAGACAGTGAGAGAGCACAGAAGACAGGTTTTTGCCTGGGACACAGCCTAAGATTTTCCACAAAGGAGCCATGCTGGGTGGGGGGTCAAAATGCCCTGTGCTACACCGCAGGGTTTATTATGCACAATTGGTGGGAGCCTCTCAGTAAACAGTGGGCTTGAGCCAAGCCCCCCACCGCACCCTGAGCAGAAACACGCTGGCCAGGGAGGAGCCTGGCTGCCTGGTTTGACTCCTAGTGCAGCCACACACAAGCTGTGTGATGTTGGGCAAGTTCTCTGACAATTAGAAGGTGGAGAAATGGAGAAGCCAGGATGTGGACATGTTAGCCTTCACAGGTGGTGTCTTATTTCCCTCTTGAAGCAAAGCTGCTGCACTGGCATGATTGTCGTCCTTTAAGAGATGATGAAGAGTCCCAGAGGTTACATGACAGGTCAAGGACAGGGGAGTCACAGAGCTGGGCTTCAACCAAGGGAGTCTGACTTTAGCAATGACCATGGCCCAGGGCACCTGGGTGACTCAGTTGGCTGGGCATCTGACTTCAGCTCAGTTCATGATCTCATGGTCTGTGGGTTTGAGCCCCGTTTCAGGCTCTGTGCTGACAGCTCAGAGCCTGGAGCCTGCTTCGGATCCTGTGTCTCCCTCTCCCTCTGCCCCTTCCTCGCTCATGCTCTGTCTCTCTGTGTCTCCCAAAAATGAATAAATGTTTAAAAACAAAAAAACAAAAAACAATGACTGTGGCCTTCCTTCCGCTGCCCATTGCCTGAGCTGTGATCTGGCAACTTCACTAAGCCCAAATCACACCTCATGCCTTGCCCTTCCTCTGAATTTTTGCTGCAGTGGCTGCCCCAAGGATGCCTCATGAGCTGAAAGGAAAAGAGAAGCAGCAGAATTATGAAGACACAAGGTCACAAGAAGGACAATCGAGGGCTACAGCCCGGCAAGCATTTGCCCTTGGCCACTCTGAGGGAAGAGCTACCCTGCCCCTCCCAAGTGCAAGGCTGTGCCTTTTCCACCTGTCACCAGCTCCTCCAAGGCGAAGCACTGGATATTGCTAAAGCATCCATCAATTTCCAAATACAGTGCTAAATGATGTATCTGGGTCATAAATACTGTATAAGCACTTTGCAAACGGGTTCGTTTTTGTCACCATTTCAACCCTTTTATACATCATTACCTATTCTGACCATTTAGAACAAACTGTTTAAGAAACAGGAGACAGCCCACAGCTAGCAGTAGCCCCTCTTAGATTATTCTCGGAAGATTTGGCAGGGTGACAGTGGAAGGATGGGGGCAGATATCTGTCATCCTCAGATCCGCTCACAGTCCAGCCTGCCTGATCAACCTGTGCCCAAGTGCAACCTAACAGGCTTTATTTGAGCCCCGCTGTGGCCATTGGGCACCTTGCTTTGAGCCAGGGATCAAAAGCATCACAATAGAAGGAGACGCAATCACTCTCCTAGATAGCCCACTCTGCCCAGACACCACATTGTAAAACTCACCCAGCTTTGCCGAGTTGTTGGGCCCAACACCAGAGCAACGGGGCCATTGTCCTTCGGGTAAAAATGCTGGCTGTCCCTAGCTCCATCTCCAAACTGCCAGTGTGACCTAGCTGAAGGGTGGAGAAGCTTCAGAGGCATAGCCTAGTTCAGAGAAGAGCCTCTGGGAGGAGGCTAATTTCTCAAATAACTCAATTAGCATTGAACTTGCAGGTTTGGTTTATTTACATCCTAAGGTAGGAAGGCTCTTCTTATGCTAAGGGTGGATTCGCATGTGGCAAACAGCCCCTCTTGCTGAAGCAACTAGAAGAATGAGGCATACTTAAAATATCTGTGTGAAGGCATCAGAGATCTCCTGAGCTAACGAGGACTTGATGACACAAGAGCACACAGTGAAGTGCAGGCAGGGGGGTGCCATCACTTCACCAGACCGTCTTCCCTTGTGGCATCTGCCCTTTCCAATATAGTGACTGCTGGCCGAAAACTCGGACAAAACGTAGGTGTCTTGAGAGCTTCAAAGTAGTAACATTGTAGTCTGGAGCCCATCCAGCAGCAAAGGCTCCAGAAAACAGTCCAGACTCTCCATCGAGAACTCTAAAGGGCTCCCCTCTAGGAGCTGGGTGCCAGCATGCACACCAGGGCCACAGAAACTGAAGCCCACCTTCGAATCAGCCCAGACCCTGAGCACTCCATGCAGCCGCTATCAGGCAATCGGAACTGACACACCAGGTAGAGGCTTGTGTGTCCGGGAAGAATTCTGATTCTGGAATTAGAAAGGCCTGGAAGGTCCTGTTGTGTGTCTGGGTCCCTTAACCATTCTGCCCCTCAATCTCCTACCCTTAAGACAGAGGCTGGTGGAAACAGCACAGAGATGCCTACGGCCTCCCCAAGCACATACTGGGCACCTGGGAAACAGAATCAGGGGTGAGTAGGGAGGAGCAGTGCACTTTAAGGAGGCAGGAGACTAGACCAGCACCAGCTCCACTGCCTGGCTGTGTGATGTTGGGCAAATCACTTGGCATCTCTGGGTCTCAATTTTCTAAGTTATTAATAGAGAGGTTGGCTTACAACCTCTAGGGTCACCAATAAGTTTAAATTCTCTGTTTCTTGCTAGGTGTCTTGCAAAGTCTAAGCTAGATAGATAGATGATTGATGGATAGATGACAGATACATGCATAGGTATATACACATATATAGACATACAGACACATATACACATAAATACAAATTTTTATAGAATTGTCGAGTATTCGTGCATATACGTATATATGTGTATGTGAAAAATATATATACTTTTTTTTAAAGTTTTGTGTCTTCTCAAGAATATTTTCATCTAGGGCTTTGTCAAAGGGTCTCTAGCAGGCATCACATAGCGGTGGGAGCTGCAGGGAGACATTTCTGCCTGGACCTTACCAGTTTGTTCTCCCAGGTACAGAGCTCAGGATGCCCCCAGATCACACTAGTCCAGGTACAGCTTTCCCCCTATTCCAGAGCCATCTCCTATTTCAGGCTACAGAGGACTGGAAGCCGGTGGAAGAAGAGAAAGCATTTATAAATAAATCCTAAGAGCCTCTCCAGCTGACTTTGGCAACAAAAAGCACTACACCTGAACCTGTAGCTTCTCCCTTAGGACACTACAGAATTCCTTGAGGCTCTGAGACTGGACTTACAGAGATGCTCCCATACCCAGTGGGTGGAGGGGCCTACAAAAGGCATCTGGCGCTAATGCCGGCTTCTGCACACACCAGAGTTTCAAGTTGGCCAGGAGGAGGGATGCCAGCATCCCCAGAGCATGCCCTTGGGGAAAACACGCTGAGAGAACACGGGAGCTGCTGTCAGGAGAAGACAAGTCAGGGGCTCAGGGCACTGCCTGTGAGAGAGACAAGTGGGGCCGGGATCCCAGCATTCTCCATGGGGTTCTGGGAGAGAAACTGAACATTTTCCTCCACAGAACTATGTAGCTGCTTCCTTGCCGCTAGAAGATTCAGCACAGGTGAACTGATCACAAGTGTGAACACCTGAGCCAGACCTCCTGGCTTTGAAACCCAGCTCTGCCACGATCTACCTGTGCAACCTTGGGCAAGTCACTTGACCTCTCTGTTCCCTCATCTATAAAACGGAGATCATTGTATCTGTTTCAAAGAGTTATTGAGAGTTGCATGAGGGCTTGAACCCTTGGCCCTGGATAAACTCGATCCAAGTATGAATTATCATTATAAAAGTCCTATTTAAAGGTGTTTCAGTAGCCTTGATGTGGGCAAATGCATCTCTCCCAGCATTTCTCTGTTGACTCCTGGGCATGCATGTACAGCTTCAGCCTTCTCTTCCAAGGTACCCTTTTCCCGTCTGGGCAACAACCCCTTGTCGGTTTTCTCGCTTTCTCTGGCCCACAGGAAATACTCGCATCTGACCTCAGTCAGTGGGGGTGGAATGACTTTCCAAAGGCATCCTTCTGTTCACTGAGTCACCTGCAGACAGCTTCAGCCACAGGCTCTTGCTCTGTAAATTCCCCAATTTGAGATAGATATCAGACCACTGTGGCTTTCAAGCACCAGGGGACGCATGCCAAGAGCTTTGAGAATTCCCATTAACATTCTTCTCAATAGGTTTGGGTCAGAAAGAAAGAATCCCCTGGTCTTCTGCTGCCAAGGGTAAAAACCATTGCACAGCTCTCTCCAAATTCTAATCACCCCTCTCCTCCTTTCCAACTTTTTATGTCCTGTCTTTCTACCCCTTTTCACACCCTCCAGCGGGTAAGTATTTGAGGTTCCAAAACCAGTTTGCAACTATCTCTTCTGTAAATCCTCTAGCAGCAGACTTTGTGATATGGGAACAGTTGGCCTTCGCTGTCTTAGAACAGCGATGGAGGTGCGAGTCCCATTTTAATATCCTTTCGACAGAAAGAGTTCATAAGCGAAAAGCACCTGCTTAGTATAAATACTTTAAGGAAAATAGGCTGGGAACCTCACCGATGGCCATAATTACTCCCAGGGTTCAAGGCTGAAGGAAGACAGATATCCTTGCCTTGGTGTGAGGCCATTTCCTCACCAGCGGAAACGGGCTGCCAGGGGCACTGAAGATGTGCTAAATCTGTACAGGAACATTTTCCACCAGCTGCCTGCTAACTTCCCTTAGGGGCCAAGTTCATTATCCTCTTAAAAGCTTGCTTTCTCATGCAGAGGAGCTTGGCAGGCCAGAGAATCTGTGGGTCCTTAGTCTTGGTCTGTGGCTTCCACAAGAACTTATTTCCACGGAACACTGCTCAAGCCCAGGGGCAGCTCCCACTCCCGCACGTGGTCAGCACGTGGCTGTTGTTACTCCTTCTGGGGCCCAGCTGCCTTTCCAGAGGGACCTGAATGTCAGCCGTCCTAGGTTCAAATTTTGGCTCTCCCACTCCCCAGCACTGAGACTTCCAGTGAGTTATGTAATTTCTGCAGACCTCAGTTTTATGCCCTGTAAAATGGAAGTCTTAGCTCCTTGCTTTGAGGCTCTGGTGTGTATGTGATAGGATATTGTGCACAAAGCATAGACCAAGGTGCATGAAACAGAGCAGAGTCTCAGGCACTTTGTTCCCTTTCTTCTAGAGCATGCTATAATCTGTGATTTTTTTTTTTTAATGTTTATTTTTGAAGGAGAGAGAGAGACAGAGGTTGAGTTGGGGAGGGGCAGAGAGAGAGGGAGACACAGAATCTGAAGCAGGTTCCAGGCTCTGAGCTGTCAGCACAGAGCCCGACACAGGGCTCAAACTCACAAACCATGAGATCATGACCTGAGCTGAAGTCAGACGCTTAAACGACTGAGCCACCCAGGTGCACCTATAATCCGTGATTTCTTTTTTTTTTTTTAACGTTTATTTATTTTTGAGAGAGAGACAGAGTGTGAGCAGGTAAGGAGCAGAGAGAGAAAGACACAGAATCCAAAGCAGGCTCCAGGCTCTGAGCTGGCAGCACAGAGCCTGATACGGGGCTCGAACTCACAAACTGTTAGATCGTGACCTGAGCCAAAGTCGAATGCTTAACCGACCGAGCTACCCAGGTGCCCCTATAATCTGTGATTTCTTATATTGCTCTTCATTCCATGGGTCTTAACACCACGTCAGCACCAATACGACACAAAATAAAAACACTGGCCTACACTAGAATTATAGTCTGATAATTTTTACCATCTGCTTTCACAGGGACACAAAATGTAGGTACTGACAGGACATATAGAGGACCAGCCCAACAACCTCTTTATTTCACAAATAAGGACACTCAGGGGACAAGGTAGATGCATGGTTTAGTCCCCAGAGCCACTTAATTGAAGGTCTGACCCAGAAGCAAGGTCTCCTGCCTAACTTGGGGCTCTGTATCTGATTACCCTGTTTCTAGGAGTGGCTGGAAGAGCGTGGTAAACTACAGATCGAAGAAAGGGGAAGCGGAGGAGGAACTAGAACCAGAGTAACAAGCGAGGGCAGGGAAGCCACAGGAAAGACAGAGCCAGAGATGGCAACTTCAAACCACTTACCGTTATTGGGCATGTACTCTCTGCCTGCTCAAAGCTACCTGCATTATGGACATTACCAGACTTATGCTTACCCGTTCTTTTTTTTTTTAAGTTGTATTTATTTATTTAGAGAGAGAGAGTGCACGAGCAGGAAAGGGCAGAGAGAGAGAGAGGGAGAGAGAATCACAAGCAGGCCCCACAGCAGCACACAGCCTGTTGCGGGGCTCAATGTCATGAACAGTGAGATGATGATCTGAGCCGAAGCCAGGAGTCAGATGCTTAGAAGACTGAGCCACCCAGATGCCCCCTATGCTTAACAATTCTGTAAGATGATTCTTACTATTCTCATTCCAACATGGGAAATCCAAGATTCTTGGAGTTGAGTAAACTTGACCTACATCCTAGAGTGAGAAAATAGTGGAGCCAGGTCTGTCTGGCTCCCAGTTTGTAGGCATCAGGAGAGTTCAATCTGCCAGCGACATAGTCAAAGCATCCAGAAACGATCTGTCCGGGCAAGTTCATATGCCTGCATGTCCAAGATGAAGCCACAAGGATGGCTCCATAGGATGATGGAGATTTGCTCTGCAGAATGTGTTCATTCATTCATTCATTCATTCATTCTCTTTTTATTTTTCCCCTTCATTGAATAAGCACTAACCCCTGTCCCAGATAATGCTGAGAAACTCCTCCCAGGATTTTTGTGCTGCTGCCCATGTGAACATCCCATCCTCACTCCATTCCATGAAAACCATGGGAATGTCCAAAACATCCAGGTAATAGTTCCAAACCCAAATCCATTATGGACTGAAAAAAAAAAAAAAAAAAAAGGTGCATTGAAATCCTAACCCCCAGTAACTCAAGATATCACCTTAATTGGTGACAAGTTCTTTGCAGATTAGCCAAGCTAAGCTGAGGTCCTTAGAGTGGGTCCTAACCCATTATGAGTGAAGTCCTTATAGAAAGAGGAAATTGGGACACAGACACACACAGAGGGAAGTAATGTGAAGAAGCACAGGGAGAATGCCATGTCAGACGGAGGGTGGGTATGAATCAATTATAAGCCAAGGAACACCAAAGATGGCCAGAAAACCACCAGAAGTAGGAAGAAGCAAGGAAGGGTTTCCTGTAGGTTTCAGAGGGAGCACGGCCCTGCTGATATCTTGATTTCAGACCTCCAGCTTCCAGATCTGTGAAACAATAGTTTTCTATTATGTAAGCCACCAGTGTGAGGCACTTCCTTATGGCAGTCCCCAGCAGGATAATATGGAGGTGCTCCACACACCCCACCCTCAGCCCCTCAAATCCCTCTCTGTCAAGCCTAGAAGCATCTATACCTATTGCTCAGAGGGCTCCCAGATGCCTTTTGGCAATCAAGCAAGCCCAGCCCTCTATGACTCATCCATGCCTCCATTCTTCTAAATTTCCCAAGTACCATTTCTTTTTTTTTTTTTAATGTTTATTTATCTTTTGAGAGAGATAGACAGTGCTTGAGCAGGGGAGGGGCAGAGAGAGAGGGAGACACAGAATCAGAAGCATGCTCCAGGTTCTGAGCTGTCAGCACAGAGCCCGACCTGGGGCTGGAACTCACAGACCGTGAGATCATAACCTGAGCCGAATTCGGACGCTTAACCCACAAAGCCACCCAGATGCCCCATTGCAAGTACCATTTCTATGCCAGATACTATCTTGGTTGCTGGGGTCACAAACATGGGGGCATAAAATACACACCTCTTATACCAGAGAGCTCATATTTGAGAGGGAGAAGTATGCTCAGAAATTCAGGCAGGCAGCTCAGAGTGCCCTCCACAAAGACGTCGTCAGAGAGGGGATCAGGGAGAGGGCCAGACAGGGCCTGCCTTCTAGGGCTGGGATATGAGGCACCATATCCAAGTCAAACAGAGGCCCAGCCGGCTGAACCGTAGTTCCAGAACCCAAATGAGAGCCAGTGCTTTGGGAAGACAGGACTGGGAAAACTCCTCCTAAGGATTGGTGTGGAAGCCAGGGCAGGAATGGCCCTCTAGTAGGATGACAGACAGCATCACTACTCTCGTGAGAAGCAGACAGGATGTGAGTAGCTTCTCTACCCGCCACACACCAGGCTGCTCAGAAATCTCACTTGCAGGGGGATCTTCTCTCCCCAGCGAGGCTGTCCCCATGGTTAAACAAAGGTGCATATTTGCAAGAAACTTGGCAGAGCTATCTCAAATTTGTCAACAATCTTAACAATTTGCATGATGTTACCAATAAAGAGTTGCGACATTGAAAGGAACATTTCTAAGCTCTCAATAATGAAAAGCCAATTTGATCCATCTTGCTGCAGGGAAGACTGAATCATCGTCCTATATGATTTTATGGCCTCTCTCTAAAAATATTACAAAATCATTGTCATGTGAAAAGGAAATTAAAGAATGCACAGCCACAACAGGTAGAGAAGAAAAACATGATGGAGGTGTGCAGGTAGGTAATTAATTAAAAAATAAATAAATACCATGTTCCCTTTCTAGATTGTGTGATATCTAAGCTATTCAGTAGCTTGTTTTGTTTTGTTTTTTTAATTAACACACTGTTTCCAATTTTAGGTCCACAGAAAAATTGAACAGAAAATACACAAAGTTCCCATAAACCCCCTCATGCACATACTCCAGTTGACTTGGCAGCTTTTTTTTACGTTTATTTATTTATTTTGAGAGAGAGAGAGTGAGTGGGAGAGGGGAAGAGAGAAAGGGAGAGACAGCATCCTGAGCAGCGCACTGTCAGCATGGAGCCCACCACGGGGCTCAAACCCACAAACCATGAGATCATGACCGGAGCCAGGATTAAGAATCAGATGCTTAACCAGACTAAGCCACCCAGGTGCCCAATTTAACAGCGTTTTTAAAAAAAAAATTTTAATGTTTATTTATTTTTGAGAGAGGGAGAGGGAGGGAGGGAGGGAGGGAGGGAGAGAGAGAGAGAGAGAGAGAGAAAGCATGAGCAGGGGAGGGGTCTCAGAGAGAGAGGGAGACACAGAATCCAAAGCAGCCTCCAGGCCCAAGCTGTCAGCACAGAGCCCTATGCGGGTCTTGAACTCACGAACTGTGAGATCACGACCTGAGCTGAAGTCGGATGCTTAACCGACTAAGCCACCCAGGCACCCACTCTTTAAAAAAATTTTTTAACGAAAAAATTCATTTTGCACCTAACTTTATGTTTGTAATTTTGTACCCCTCTTCTCAAGAGCACCTTCCACATCTCACAAGCTTCAAGCCCCACAAAGCCCAGACCAACCTCCCTGGCCGGCCACCCCTTTGGCTGGTTCCATTCTCACTGCACAGGCAGCACACATCACAACCAAGCACCAGCCTGCACTGAGAGGGGAACAGCGAGGCAGGAGGCCTGGAACTGGTGCCCCGCTGCCCATGTCCTTCAGACAGCGCTCTGCCACAGGCCTTCAGGCTTCCTCCCCAAGGCCCGGCTGACTCATCTCCACAAGAGAGGTCGTGACTTCACCTGCTCATCTGGCAAAGGGATCATAATGGCAACAGGCCTGTGATCCCCTAGCCACATGCTGAGTGAATTTCCACATGTGAAATTCACTCACATTCATGAAGCTCTGAAAAGGGAAGGTTTTTCAAAACTGGTCAACAGTGGAACCTGATTCAAATGGGTAAGAGACTCTTGGTTATCACTCCTGATACAATTTGGTGTGAAGTTTTATGTATTTTGCTGTTTGATTTCAAGTGCTGCCCCTGACCGCACAAAGGCTGTTCTGTCATAAACAGGACGTGTGCTGTGGTTGCTTTTCTTAAGTCTGCAGAACTCAGAATTTCCAGAATACCTCTGGCCCCAGGAGCTTTGATGAGGGTTTATAAACCTGAGCCTATCCCATGGGGTTGCTGTAAGGATGAAAAGTGGTAATGCGTACAAAGAGCCTTGGAGAAGCACAAACCACCAGCCAGATGTAGGCAATGGTGGTGGTTGTAACCGTGACCGTGACCATCGGCACCATCATCACCCTGAAAGTGGATAAGTAAGAAGAAGGGAAAAGCCTCATTGCATTTCTGAATAACATGTCCACTTGGCCTGAAATCCAAACACACTTCCTGGGCGGGATAAATACTCACACCAACTCCATGCCTATTTGGAGGACCCTAACCCCAAGGCCTCAGAGCTCCTTGATATGCCCCAGTTTTGCTGGAGCCCACTGACCTACAAGTGTAGCAGGAATCTGAGGTCCATTGCTAGGCCATCCCAAAGCTCCCTGGGCCCCCATTCCCCTTCTCTAAAGGATGGGAAATAATAATAATCACAGTCTGTATTATGGGCTGAAATGTGTCCCCCAATCCTCCAAAATTCATATATTGAAATCCAGATCGAGAGGCCAAGATGGCAGAACATATGGAAGTTTTTTGTGTGTCTCGCATCCCTGAAATGCATCCAGACCAACACTAAACCATCCTGCACACCTAGAAAACTGATCTGAGGGTTAACACAACAGTCTGCACAACCCGAACCACACAACTCAGCAGGTATGCGGCGCAGAAAGATGAACTTGGGGAGAGAGGAGCCTCGGAAGACAGGGAGCTGTTTTTGCTTGTGGAGAGAGGACGGACACGGCGTAGGGCGGGGGGTATAATAGGGGAAAAGCAACCGCCCCCAAAAGCAGCTGGAGAGAACGTGGAAAAGTGGAAACAGCCGCAGAGACTTAACTAAAAAAGGAGAAGGGAGAAAGGAGAAGGGTGAATTCCTTTAAGACTGTATAAACGGGGAGCGCGGAGTCTGCAACTCCGCAGCTCATTACCTGGTGGAGCTCTGGTGGGAAGGGCGGATCCTCAGGAGCAGAGTGGGGTCCGGGAGGTCTGGGGCCACACGGGGAGAAGCGGTTCCCCTGCTGGAAGGACATTCGGTAGAGGCCGTGCAGCCACCCGGTCCCAGCAGACCCCAGAGAACAACCACATTGGCTGGTGCTGGAACAAGGTCGCTGGGGTGAAGTCCGGTGCCAGGTGTGTGTTGTGATTTTCCACAGTCCCGGAAACGCTGCTGCTACACAAACGCGGGAACTTTTTCTGGGGTGGCTGGCACCCGGCCTCGGTCTCTGGGCATCCGCGGCAGCAGGGTCCCACAAACATTCCTGGGGGCGGCCGGCACCGGCCGGTGCTCGGGGAGACCCTCCCGCAGAGGGGCGGAGCGGGTGAAGGCCGCGGTCGCTCAGAAGTGAGGGGTCGTGAAACACAGCCACATCGGAGGTAAAACTCAGGAAGGAGGTGCCGCCTGGCAACCTGACGGCTTGGTCACGGAGGGTGTAAAAGCGGGCAGTGCAGGGAAGCCGGGGACAAAGGACATTGCGCCACTGCTGATCCGAGAGAACAGAGTTCCAATAACAGAGACTGGGTAGATGGGTGACGCCATTGCCACTGCTACCGCGCTCGCGCATACGTACCTACAAGCACCACAACAATCTACCCCGTAAGCTAAGCAGCGCCATCTAGTGGAGAATGGAGCCGTTACACTAAGCCCCGCCCAACTGGGCCAACCTCACTCTTCAGGAACACAAGTCTCTCCCCCTCCTTAGTTTATGGACTATAAAGTGCTTCATAGTTTGACTTGTAAGGGAAAACGATGCAATTTCAATCATATTTCAGTCTGTTCACTGGTCCATCTATTCCATTTTTTTCTTCTTTTTTCATTTGTTTTCTTTTTCTTGAAAACAAAGAGAAAAAAATTATTTTTATTTTCACTTTTTATTAAAAATATTTTTCTTTAATTTTTTTCTACTATATTTGTCACATTTTGTAAATTTTCCAAATTCTATTTTACTTCCATCATTTCATTTTATTCTATTTCATTGTATCCATTTTTTCAAATTTTCAAATGTTTCTATTTTACCTCTTTTCTCTAATCTATCAAGCTCCTTTCAACAACCAGACCAAAATACACCTAGGATCTAGCATCATTTATTTGACTTTTTGTGTGTGTTGTTTTAATTTTTTAATTTTAATTTTTTTACCTCTTTAATTCCTTTTCTTCCTTCAAAATGACAAAATGAAGTAATTCACCCCAAAAGAAAGAACAAGAAGAAATGACAGCCAGGGACTTAATCAACACAGATACAAGCAAGATGTCTGAAACAGAATTTAGAATTGCAATAATAAGAATACTAACTGGGGTTGAAAATAGATTAGAATCCCTTTCTGCAGAGATAAAAGGAGTAAAAGCTAGTCAGGATGAAATAAAAACTGCTATAACTGAGCTGCAATCTTGAATGAATGCCACGGTGGCAAGAATGAATGAGGCAGAGAAGTGAATCAGTGATATAGAGGACAAACTTATGGAGAATAATGAAGCAGAAAAAGAGGGAGACTAAGGCAAAAGAGCACAATTTAAGAATTAGAAAAATCAGTGACTCATTAAAAAGTAACAACATCAGAATCATAGGGGTCCCATAAGATGAAGAGAGAAAAAAGTGGTAGAAGGGTTGTGTGAGCAAATCAGAGTGGAAAATGTTCCTAACATGGGGAAAGACACACACATCAAAATCTGGGAAGCACAGAGGACTCCCATTTGATTCAACAAAAACTGACCATCAACAAGGCATATCATCAAATTCACAAAATACTCAGACAAGGAAAGTATCATGAAAGTAGCAAGGGAAAAAATGTCCCTAACCTACAAGGGAAGACAGATCAGGTTCACAGCAGTCCTATCCCCAGAAACCTGGCAGGCCAGAAAAGAGTGGCAGGATATATTCAATGTGCTAAATTGGAAAAATATGCAGCCAAGAATTCTTTATCCAGCAAGGCTGTCATTCAAAATAGAAGGAGAGGGGCGCCTGGGTGGCACAGTCGGTTAAGCGTCTGACTTCAGCCAGGTCACGATCTCGCGGTCCGTGAGTTCGAGCCCCGCGTCAGGCTCTGGGCTGATGGCTCGGAGCCTGGAGCCTGTTTCCAATTCTGTGTGTCTCCCTCTCTCTCTGCCCCTTCCCCATTCATGCTCTGTCTCTGTCCCAAAAATAAATAAAAAACGTTGAAAAAAAAAATTTAACAAAATAGAAGGAGAGATAAAAAGTTTCCCAGACAAACAAAAATTAAAGGAATTCATGACCACTAAAAAGCACTGCAAGAAATTTTGAGGGGGACTCTCTGAAGGGGAGAAAAGATGAAAAAAAAAAAAAAGATCAAAAGCAACAAAGACTAGAAAGGACCAGAGAATACCACCAGAAACTTCAACTCTACAAGCAACATAATGGCAATAAATTCCTTTCAGTACTCACTCTAAATGTCAATGGACTAAATGCTCCAATCAAAACACATAGGGTAACAGAATGGATAAGAAAACAAGATCCATCTATATGCTGTTTACAAGAGACCCACTTTAGACCTAAACACACCTTCAGATTGAAAGTAAGGGGATGGCAAACCATCTATCATACTAATGGTGGACAAAAGAAAGCCAGAGTAGCCATACTTATATCAGACAATCTAGACTTCAAAATAAAGACTGTAACAAGAGATGAAGAAGTGCATTATATCATAATTAAAGGGTCTATCCAACAAGAAAACCTAACAGCTGTAAACATTTATGCTCTAAATGTGAAAGCACCCAAATACATAAATCAGTCAATCACAAACATAAAGAAACTCATCGATAGTAATACCATAATACTAAGAGACTTCAACACCCCACTCACAGCAATGGACAGATCATCCAAACAGAAAATCAACAAGGAAACAATGGCTGTGAATGATGCACTGGACCTAACAGACTTAACTGATATATCCAGAACATTTCATCCTAAAGCAGTGGAATACACATTCTTCTCCAGTGCACATGGAACATTCTCCAGAATAGACCATATACTGGGACACAAATCAGCCCTCAACAAATACAAAAAGATCAAGATCATAGCATGCATATTTTCAGACCACAACACTATGAAACTCAAAATCAACCACAAGAAAATTTGGAAAGATAACAAATACTTGAAGACTAAAGTACATCCTACTAAGGAATAAATGGGCTAATCAAGAAGTTAAAGAGGAAATTAAAAAGTACATGTAAGACAATGAAAGTGATAACACCACAGCCCAAAACCTCTGGGATGCAGCAAAGGTGGTCATAGGAGGGAAACACATAGCAATCCAGGCCTTCCTAAAGAAGGAAGAAAGGTTTCAGATACACAACCTAACCTTACACAAGAGCTGGAAAAAGAACAGCAAATAAAACCCCAAACCAGCAGAAGACAGGGAATAATAAAGATTAGAGCAGAAATCAATGCTATCGAAACCAAAAACAACATTAGAACAGATCAATGAAACCAGAAGCAGGTTCTTTGAAAGAATTAACAAAATTGATAAACCCCTAGTTTGATCAAAAAAAAAAGGAAAGAACCCAAATAAATAAAATCAAGAATAAAAGAGAAGAGATCACAACCAACACAGTAGAAATACAAACAATAATACGCGAATATTATGAGAAGTTATACTCCCCAAAAATGGGCAATCTGGAAGAAATGGACAAATTCCTAGAAACATATAAACTACCAAAACTGAAACAGGAAGCAATAGAAAATTTGAACAGACCCATAACCAGTAAAGAAATCAAATTAGTAATCAAAACTCTCCCAAAGAACAAGAGTCCAGAGCCAGATGGCTTTCCAGGGGAATGCTACCAAACATTTAAAGAAGAGTTAACACCTATTCTCTTGAAGGTGTTCCAAAAAATAGAAATGGAAGGAAAACTTCCAAACTCTTTTCATGAAGCCAGCATTACCTTGATTCCAAAACCAGACAAAGACCCCACTAAAAAGGAGAACTCTAGACCAATTTCCCTGATGGACATGGATGCAAAAATCCTCAACAAGATGTTAGCTAACCGGATCCAACTATACATTAAAAAAATTATTCACCACGACCAAGTGGGATTTATACCTGGAATGCAGGGCTGGTTCAATATCAGCAAAACAATGAACATGATTCATCACATCAATAAAAGAAAGGACAAGAACCATATGATCCTCTCAATGAATGCAGAGAAAGCATTTGACAAAATACAAGCATCCTTTCTTGATAAAAACCCTCAAGAAAGTAGGGATAGAAGAAGCATACCTTGAGATTATAAAAGCCATATATGAAAGACCCAGTGCTAATATCATCCTAAATGGGGAAAAACTGAGAGCTTTCCCCCTAAGGTCAGGAACAAGACAGGGATTCCACTCTCGCCACTGTTATTCAACATAGTATTGGAAGTCTTAGCCTCAGCAATCAGACAACACAAAGAAATAAAAGGTATCCAAATTGGCCAGGAGGAGGTCAAACTTTCACTCTTCGCAGATGACATGATACTCTATATGGAAAACCCAAAAGATTCCACCAAGAAACTGCTAGAACTGATCCATGAATTCAGCAAAGTTGCAGGATATAAAGTCAATGCAGAGAAATTGGTTGCATTCCTCTACACCAACAATGAAACAACAGAAAGAGAAACCAAGGAATTGATCCCATTTACAATTGCACCAAAAACCATAAAATACCTAGGAATAAATCTAACCCAAGAGGTGAAAAATCTATACACTGAAAACTATAGAAAACTTATGAAAGAAGACACACAAAAAAATGGAAAAAGATTCCATGCTCGTGGATAGGAAGAACAAATATTGTTAAAATGTCAATACTACCCAAAGCAATCTACATATTCAATGCAATCCCTATCAACAACAGCAGCGTTCTTCACAAAGCGAGAACAAATAATCCTAAAATTTGTATGGAACCAAAAAAGACCCCAAATTGCCAGAGCAATCTTGAAAACAAACAAACAAAAGAAAAAGCAGGAGGCATCACAATCCCGGACTTCAAGCTATATTACAAAGCTGTAATCATTAAGACAGTATGGTACTAGGACAAGAACAGACACTCATATCAATGGAACAGAATAAAGAACCCAGAAATGGACCCACAAACGTATGGCCAACTAATCTTTGACAAAGCAGGAAAGAATATCCAGTGGAATAAAGACAGTCTCTTCAGCAAGTGGTGCTGGGAAAACTGGACAGCAACATGTAGAAAAATGAACCCGGACCACTTTATTACACCATACACAAAAATAAAATGGATGAAAGACCTAAATGTAAGGAATCCTCAAGGAGAAAGCAGACAAAAACCTCTTTGACCTTTGCTGCAGCAACTTCTTACTCAACATGTCTCCAGAGGCAAGGGAAACAAAAGCAAAAATGAACTACTGGGACCTCATCAAGATAAAAAAATTTCTGCACAGCGAAGGAAACAATCAGCAAAACTAAAAGGCAGCCGATAGAATGGGAGAAGATATTTGCAAATGACATATCAGATAAAGGGTTAGTATCCAAAATCTATAAAGAACTTATCAAACTCAACACCCAAGAAACAAATAACCTAGTGAATAAATGGGCAAAAGACATGAATAGACACTTCTGCAAAGAAGACATCCAGGTGGCCAACTGACACATGAAAAAATGCTCAACATGACTCATCATCAGGGAAATACAAATCAAAACCACAACAAGATACCACCTCACACCTGTCAGGATGGCTAACATTAACAACTCAGGCAACAACAGATGTTGGGGAGGATGTGGAGAAAAAGGATATCTTTTGCACTGCTGGTGGGAATGCAAACTGGTGCAGCCACTCTGGAAAACAGTATGGAGGTTCCTCAAAAAATTAAAAATAGAACTACCCTATGACCCAGTAATTGACTACTAGGCATTTATCCAAAGGATACAGGTGTGTTGTTTCGAGGGGACACATGCACCCCCATGTTTATAGCAGCACTATTAACAATAGCCAAAGTATGGAAAAAGCCCAAATGTCCATCGATGGATGAACTGATAAAGAAGATGTGGTATATATATAAACAATGGAGTATTACCCGGCAATCAAAAAGAATGAAACCTTGCCATTTGCAACTACGTGGATGGAACTGGAGGGTATTATGCCAAGTGAAATTAGCCAGAGAAAGACAAATATCATATGACTTCACTCATATGAGGACTTTAAGATACAAAACAGATGAACATAAGGGAAGAGAAGCAAAAATAATATAAAAACAGGGAGGTAGACAAAACCTAAGAGACTGATAAATATGGAAAACAAACAGAGGGTTACTGGAGGGGTTGTGGGAGGGGGGGTGGGCTAAATAGGTAAGGGGCATTAAGGAATCTACTCCTGAAATCATTGTTGCACTATTAGCTAACTTGGATGTAAATTAAATAAATTAATTAAAAACAAAAAAGAAATCCAAACCTTCATTATCTCAGAATATCGAGTTATTTGGACATAGGAACTTGACAGAGGTGATCGTGTGGAAATAAGGTCATGAGGGTACAATCCAACCCAGTATGACTGGTGTCCTTATAACAAAGGGAAATCTGGACACAGAGACATGCATAGAGGAAGACGACAGCAAGAAACAACGGGAGAACATGGCCATCGATAGGCCAAGAAGAGAGCCCCAGAACAGATCCTTCCCCCACAGTGTTGTAAGGATCCAATTCTGATAACACCTTGGCTTTGGACTTTCAACCCTCAGATACAGACATATCTATTGTCTAAGCCACCTCATCCATGGTACCTTGTTAGGGCAGCTCTGGAAAACTAATGCAGTCTGTATGAAAGTGAGGTCTAATTCTCATAAGTGTTCCTCCAGCATTGCTCTTGCTCCCGTGGTAATGCAGGTCATACGTGCATCATCATGTATACAATCAACTCAGCAAATCCAGAGTCAGATTGATCCTGCTGTTGACAGTGAATTTCGTAGTTCCACATGCTCTCCTGAGAAGTCAACTTTGCATATGTGCTTCAACTTGTAGCAGAACAAAGGCAGCATTAGGATATCTCTGCTCTGTCTGGTATCCAATTTTGGAGCTACTCTACTAACAAGTCAGTGGGCTTGAATTTCACCTCCTGTCTCTGCCCATCTGTCAAGTCAACACATTTCCAATGAGTTGCAGGAGTATTTACCGAGCTGCTCTAACCACAGACCATAATAGCTATCACTTATCGAGACCTGCTCTGGGCCAGGCATGAGGCTGTTCACTTAGAGACATCATGGAACTTCAAGTTCACCACAGGACCAGGAAGTAGCTCATTTTATTTCCATTTTATAGATGCGGAAGCTCATCTGTACCACTGAGACAGGCACTGGGAACCATGCAAAATCATAGTCTCTGTTCATGGGGATTTAGCAGTCTTGTTGCTGACACAGTTTAAATATACAAAGCAAGTAGAGAATCACATGACTGGATGCATAGAACAAGCTGTTAAACTGAATATAAATGAATGTCAACCCTAGAACATTAGGAGCTCCTCAAAGTACAGACCACATTATATGTGACTTTGAATCCTCATGGTTGGCACAGTTCTTAGTATTCAGAAGAGGTTTAGGGGAGGGAGGGAAGGAGGGAGGGAGGGAGGGAGGGAGGGAGGGAGGAAGGAAGGAAGGAAGGAAGGAAGGAAGGAAGGAAGGAAGGAAAGAATAGAAGGGAAGGAAAGGAAAGAAAGCAGGAAGAGAGGAAGGAAGGAGAACAAGAGGAAGAAAGAGAAGAAGGGAAGGAGGGGAAGGAAAGAAAAAAGGGAGGGAGGGAAGGAAGGAAGAGGAAGGAAGGAAGAAAGAAGGAAGGAGGGAGGGAATTGGTTCCCCCAAAACAAGGGCTACTGTTTTCTTTTGGTCTCAAAGAAAAATGATAGGACCCAGAATCATCAGGGCATAGACAGGAGTAGCAAATAGAAATGGGGGAAAGGCACAGGACAGGTGTCAGAAAGAGCAGATCAAGTCTAAACCATTCATAAAGATAGAGTGAAGGACACACAGTCTATTTTAAGGAGCAGGTGGGGAATGCACTCCTGACCTAGAGTCAAGGGTTCTTCTGTCAAAGCCCTCTGCTGGAGTGGACTGATAAAACACATTCTGAAAGCACATTCCCTATCAGAATCTTCAGGGCTGGCAGGACGAAAAGGCAAATGCACCTAGATGTGTCTCCCTGAGCACATTCTATGTGGCATCTTCTACATGACACACACCCAGGTCCTAACATCCCTGCTTAGCAGGGAAATGAAAGACACACACACACACACACACACACACACACACACACACACACACACTTTTTTAGAGTAGATCTGATTCATTGGATCTTGATGGGTTGGAATGTCTTTGAGTGGTAGGGAGGTAGGATTGCTCATAACCAGTAAAGGGTCTTAAAAGTCCAGGAAATCCTCAAGCTGGATCTTCTGTCTTTGACTTCGCACAAGCTGACTGCCATGAACTGGAAGAAGTTCACCACCGAAATGATCCAAAAAGAACTCATTCTCTCAGATGTCCCCACTGGTTCTCAGTGCAATTCCAGAGGCCCAGGGACACAGCTGACTAGTTCAGCGATAATGCACAGAATAACTTACTAAATCCTCTCAGAAAAGGAAATCAATTTTTTTTAAAGATCAAACCTTTGCCCTGCCAAGAACCACATTGGTGTCTGGAGCTTCCTCCTCCTGGGCCCCAAGGCTCAGCCTACTTGTCAGGGGCTGAACCACGTATCTGAACTTCTGAAAGTCACCCCTACCTTCCTCTGTGACAGAGACATTAGATAAAATTATCTAGATTGATTTATAGAAAAAGCCTAAAAAGTCATCACCTGCCCTTGGCTAGAGAAGAAAGCCTGCTGGCAAAGGGGGATATACTAATTTGCAGCCCTAGACAGGTTCTGCTCTGCCTTTCTGGTCTGCCTGCCTGAGCTCCACTTCCTAGTCTGGGAGTCCAGCCTCTCCAGTTGGAACACACAAAGCTTTTTTATTTCCCCCATTAAGCAAAGATCAAAGAACAGAGATTAAAAATGGCAAGAAATTCCCAGGGAACACGTCGATATCAGAGCTCCATGAAGAGGACTTTGGCAGGGCCTGTACTCTTGTTCCAGGGTTCAGACCTGCCATTGGCCCAGTGGATTTGATTCCTGGACCAAGTAATAGGTTCTGCTGATCCAAACGTCCCCACGCTCATCCTCAGGAATTGTCACCCACCAGGACATTTAGTCTCTATTCTTAATTTCAAAAGTGGCTCCATGCTGCCTATCCCAGCTCGGACAGATGACCGTACTGTCAGCAAGTGTGCATTCCACCTATTCTGGACGAGCCAAGACAGAGGTCCTTCCCCTCACCCTGCAGGGTGCATAGTGATAGATTCCCAAAGAGCACATTGCTCGAGGTACACATTGTTGGGGTTTGAGTCAAAATAGGTAAGGGTTGGGCTGACCCAGTTATGTCCTTTACCTGAGACCAAATTTGCTAAGGAAGACGTTTTCCGCATGTCAGGGAACATGCCCCAAGTGGCCAGGTGCCCACCTGGTTGAGGCAAGCAGTCTGCCAGGCACAGGCTTGCTGGGATAAGGAGTATGTGACAATTAGCTGCTTCCAACTGGGATGCCAAAGGATTCAGCTGTTCCCCCATGTGATGCTGGAATGTCCCTTGTGAAACAAAACAACAAAACCACACCACCACACAGCCAACAAATAAATGCCGAGTGAATAAATGACCCATCAGCTTAAGTAAGACAGCACTCCATGTTTCCCTGCTAATTGTTCAAGGTCAAGACATGCTGCCCCATCTCATTGAAAATTTAGCAGAATGCATCAGCAAAGTGAGCCCTACCTAAGACATGAAGTTCCTGTCTTGCATGGTCACTAAGGTCTAGTTGACCCTATGTTCTCTCTGCATGCTGCAGACCAGCCCTCCCTTCTGCAGGTCAAGCCCCACTCCCTGCCCTAATACCGGAAACAAACCCGCTTTACATAGAACAGGTGTGCCGGCTCTGTGCCCAGTTGGTTAGGCTGAACTACATTTCCCAGAATTCCCTTCATCTGTGTTTCTTGTTAGCATCGGCCCCAAGAAAGATTCTCCAGGAGTTGGGATTCTGTAACACTTGTGTTTTGTAGCTATTTTGCAGTACTTATGTTGTTGCTGATCTGCTGACTTGGCCTCTTTAGCTGGTCTTATAGTTGCTCTCTTCTTCCCCCTGGATTTCTCTTCCTTTTCTCTGACCCTTGGGCCAGGTATGTGTATGTTCAGTTCCATGAAGAAACACTCTGGCCCCTGTAGGATACCCTCATCATCAAGGTCAGAGACAACAAGAACAGATGCAGGGTTCAGTTGGTCTTTCTGGGATTCCAGCTTATGCATATGGAGGTCCAGAGGGCTTGTGATTTCTTTCCTTTCTGACCACCTACCTGGGGGCTTCAAGCTCTAGCATTAGACTAATTAGCAGCACGTGGGGGCTGCTTAGCCTATGCCTGCAAATACACAAGCCAGTTCCTTGTAGAAAATAAATTATATATTTATTCTGATTCTTTGGGTGAATCCCGTTCAATGCAACAAGTAAGGGATTTTAGAGACACAATCCTTAAAGAAGGGATCTGGAGTGGACCACACCAGATATAAAAGCACCCAGCACAGATTATGGTATATAGTAAGAGCTCAGTAAACATCAGCCAAGTTTGAATGGACAGAGTTTTTGTGAAGATGAAGGACATAATGCTTGTTAAAATGCATCAAGCTCTATGAAATACAACCCAAATGTCCATTTTCATTATTTCTACACCTAGTGATATTATTTATACCATCAGTAATATGGACAAAGAATGTCAATGAATCTGAGGAGACAAGACCTAATTATTTCAGATCAGGAAGATATCGTTTGGGATGCTTGCTTCGGTACTAAATAACACCTTATATCAACCCCACCTGAGTGCTCTCCTCTGCCTGTGCGGCTCAGTCAGAGCCCTTCCCCCAAAACCTTCCAGGACAATCTCAGCATGGGCAGGTGATGCACGGATTACCTCTTTCCTACTTCCCCCATCCAGTGGGACTTGAAAGGAAGTTATGTTTCCAGGACTAGGATCTAATGACCAGATCCTACTATTGGCCTCCTACCAACATGAGCCAAATAATCTTGTTTTCCAAACACACTTGATACCTATTGTCCTAGAAGAGTCATAGAACCAGTCGTACACATTCTTGCTTCTCTCCAAAATGGGTAATAAATCCACCATCTCTGTTTCAGTTCCTTCTGTTTTATTCTCTGCCTTCTATCCTACTGCCTCCAAATACTAATTGGCTGAGGTGCAGGGACCATCCTCCCCAATTCACAAGACCTGGTGTTTTGCTACCTTCTTAAGCTGAATCTCCTGGAATGACTGATATTTCCCACCAGGCTCCAAAGGATTCCACTGCTGACTTTGCGGCCACAGGGTAAAATGACCTGGCATAGACCACTTCTAGAATTAGGAATGGGAGTGCTCTGCCCCTTTAAAGTTGTAGCTTGTCCATTTGGGTGCCCTCTCCCACCCAATCCAGCCCAAGAGGCCACGTTAGTCCTCCCTTGCAACCTCCCCCTCCCTTCAGCCCTGACTAGCAAATGGAGCCCTAATGCCTTAGAGGCTAAGTTTCCCTTAATATCTTAATTCTAAAGATACCTGAGGTAGCCCCAGGGAAGTATCTATGCTGTAGGAGAAACATTCAGTAATTGTATCCTGATTCAAACAAACCAACCACAAAGGACACCTTTAAAACAATCAGAGAAATTTTAACATGAGCAGAGTAGTAGATGATATTAAGGAAACCACGGTTAACTGCTTTGGGTGTGATAATCGCAAGGCGGTTTTTAAAAAGTCCTTAACAGAGATTTATACTGAACTATTCACAGGTGAAATGATATGGGATTTGTCTTAAAAATAATGCAAAATAAATAAATAGGAGAAAGGTAAAACAAGATGAGGAAAATGATAATAATTGGTGAATTGGGATTGGAGGGGGTGGTCCATAAATCTGTTCTCTCTACATTTTGTATTGAGCAAAACTTACTATGATAAAGTTTTGTTTGTTCGTTCATTTGTTTTTAACCTGTGAAAAACATACAGAGACTTTTTACCTACAGGTAAATTCAACCCTATCAAAGCTAGTGAGGATCCCAACTCTAGTCAGCAAATGGGAGCTCAACACAGACTAAGAAAATCTAGGTATTCTCCACCTGGAGAAAGATGGCACCAGGAGAGAATGAACACAAAGTCGTGGCATTCTCTTTTAAAGCGTACTCTTCCTGAGAGCTGCAATTCATTGACCAACTTTTAGTGGCTACGTCCAATACTCTCAGACTCTAAGTGGAAGTAAGGGCTAGAAATAAGAATGCATAAAGCTGTTTGGAATTTTTTCATATAAATTTACTTTTATTATGCCTCGAAATATATGTGTAATATCGTAAATGTATTTAAAGTGAAAGAGTAGTTACTGTTGGAGGAAGCAATAAAACATGCGATCAAGTTCAAATCGCACTCAAACGTTAATAAACATATAGGCAACAAAAACTACTACCCACATTAGATTCGACTATTAATATGAAATAGAACCGCCATCTGCACTGTCAAACACAAAATATTTCACTCTTTCAGATTATATTGTTACCCAATAAAAATACTGGTACATTTTGAGCCCTAATGGAGTTTTCAAGGGGTCTAAGCCAAAGTTAAGATTTCCAAGGGGAAAATAATTCTGAAAATGTTCACGTTGCCTCTTTTAATAAATAGCTAACTTCAACTTCCTTACACAGTATTGGAAACTCACCATACACAGTGGGTTGTATATATGTGTGTAAATTCTCATCTCTCTTCCTGTGAGATAGCAATCCCATTAAGGTACCATCAGACCCTCCTGCCCAATGGTCAACGAGTCATTTAATCAACAAACAGGTATTGAATTGCTACAATGCTCCAGCCACTTCCAGAAGCGAGGGCTTAAGGAAATGGGCTTATTCATGGATACCATAATGGAAGCTAACATTTGAAGAGCATTTTTGCAGTTTACAAAGTACAAACAGAACTCTCTTGCTATTCAAGTAGGTCTGTGTCCTGATTTGAAAAGGAAGGACAATATTACTATCCAGCTAAAGAACGGTGTTGGGTTTTTTCAGGTTTTTTTTTTTTTTTTTTTTTGGTTTGGGGTTTACGTTTGGATTTTTTGGTTTTGTTTTTAGGGGTTTGGTTTGGCTTTGCTTTGCTTTTATCCAGAAAAAAAAATTGTGGGGCAACCACTTTGCAACAGGGCATTGTTTCTGCTGAAAGCACAGACAGTTGCTATGATGATCCAGTGAACTGTGACAGCACCCAGCTCCCAGCTTGGCAGAGTACAAGCTCCTTAAACATCTATTCCTTTCCCATTCGTTTATTTCATTGGATCTTTCCAGAGACCTCTCAGCCCACTTTCCCAGCCCGCCTCCTTGGCAGTGATTCAGTCTCCTTCCTGCCACTAGGGCCTCAGGCCTTGAAGGCCGGTCCACGCTGGGAGCATCCAATGTCAGCACAGCATCAGTTGAGCCTGGCCCAGCCCAGCCAGCGAGACCCCGATGGAACTGTGGCCCTGGGGCACTAGAGACAGGGGAACCAGTCAGATCAGCTGATTTGAATCAGACAGACTAAAACTTTTAACGGCAGCTACTGCTGTGGAATTCTGGGGAACCGCTTGAATAAGCAACACTTTGTGTTTTCTTATTCCTGGCAAGGCTGCCCCACAAAGAGGGGTCCCCTCAAAGCCTATGTGGGGGGACCATGAGGGGCTCTGAATGGCTAGGCAGTTTCTCCCTTTGGAAACCAGGCTTCCCACCCCTCGCCAGCCCCTTTTTCCCCTCGTCACATTGTCTTCCTTCTCACTACTTCTGACCAAGGAACCCCATTAATTTTCTGTGATGTACATTCCAAATGACATCACTTCAGTTCTTTGAATTTCAAAGAGCTGGATTAATGAACCACAAACTTCAAGCAAATTGGCTGCGTAATCCATCACATCTGACCGCAGTTTTGCCAGTGCCTTGAATTTCAAAGAATGGCAGAAATTTCCCAGGCTGCTTTTGAAAAGGAACACAGAAGCCTCAGACAGCAGCCGACACTGCGTTCATCCTTTCTAGAACCGTTATGTGTCTTCTGTGTGCTGGAAATTAAACAGTCCCATTCTCCATCTGGTATTTTATTGATATAAATTTAACCTGTTCAAATGTTATATTAAATTCCAATCTTTTCCAGAATAATCTACATTTAATTCCTCATTCCACCAATCTATTGAAAATATCCCTCTTGGCAGCCTTTCAGAGAAGCTATATGAATTGCAAACTCTCTTAGATTTTGTTGAAGTATTAAGAACACTACTTATCCACATATTCAACTGAGGCCCTTCTATTCCATTCCATTTCCCCCAAACTCCTTTCATATAATGTCAGAGCCACAAAAACCAGGAGCAGTGACTGGGCACAGCCATTCACCTTTCCTTCTGCAGTGAAAATGGCATTAACATTCGCCAGTGAAAAAATATATATCAAACTAATTACCTCCTTTTCTTCCAGGGTAAAAGACAATCTAACACTATTCTTTTGGACATAATGCCATTTATGTCACATAAGAGGGGTTTTGTGTGCTCAAAAAAGATGGTGTTTAATACGTGTGAATCAAAACCCAGGTTAGCTAATTAACTGATGTCTGAGAAAGAAATGAAGAATCAATATGCTGTGAAATTGTTGAAGGCACAGGAGAAATGTCATGCCAGGTGAGACTAGTTCATGTGGTCCAGACTTTGCTGGTGAAACAAAAGTTTTTTTCCAAAAGCTCAATAGAATAAAACCTGGGTTACCAGAACGGTCAGGAAATGAATAATTGCTGGATAGCTAAGTTTTCCAGAGTTGAAGGCAAGTTCTTTAAGCAGCAAAAGTTTTTCTTTATCTTAACCATGTCCATATTTAAAACCATTCACTCATTCGGAGTCCATGCTAGGAGAACCAGAAGTTACTTACCAAAGGCTTGAGGCCTTGACCAGTTGGGCAGGGTTATTTGTCCCTCCATCAGTCGCCCCAGATTGTATAGGATGTGCCTGACCGTGACTCCTAACTTGGATTCTCTATTTTCTGACTCTCAGGTGGGCCCCAGAAGATTGAGTCTCAGACAGGTAACATGATGCTAGGTGACTTTCAAGGTTTCATTTCTTTTTATTTTTTTAAGATTTTATTTTTAAGTAATCTCTACATCCAACGTAGGGCTCAAACTCAGAACCCTGAGATCAAGAGTCGCATGCTTTACTAACTGAGCCAGCCAGGTGCCCCCAAAGTGTCATTTCTAATGATGAAGCATTTACCTTCCCCAAATCCCTAACCTTCAGTAAGAATTGGTTAAGACAGTCATCATGCAGAATTTATCCAGTCTAAGGGCTCCCATCGGGTTCGTTTTTCGCAGGAAGAGAGAAATACACACATCATTTCTTCGATAATCACTGCCACTTGTAGGATGTGATGGTGATCCAATCTTGAGTTACAGAGGAGGAAGGATAAAAAATTAGGTTCTTGAGTAGAGCTTCCGGCTCTGGCAGTCAATTGCCTCACTGAAAATTCTAGAAAACCACAGAAATACTCCAGGCTGATGGACAGAATAGGCAACATCAATGCCATTGAAAATTTACCACATAACACTTCAAGATAAGCCAATCCATTAATTTAACTACTGCTGTAACATCTCTGTGTTTCTGGTTTGTAAAATTTTGGAGAGTCCAACTCCTAAACATTTAAATCTGTACTTCGATGTATATAAATTTTCTAGAAACTTGAAGCTGTATAACATGATTACAAACTTTTCATTTTTCCCGTTTTGTGTGAAAGTCAGTAGATTTCAAAAATGTACCATGTGGTGTCTTACCTGTTTGACCAAGAGATGCAGGGCCTCAATTATCCTGCTTTCTGTCTCATGAACGCATAGGCTCACCCAGTACTAGATCGTGGGGCAATAGGACAATGTTCTTAGGGATTTCCTTCCAGCTGGATGACTATAGGAACATTTCTTAATGTTTTTTATCCATAAAATACAGAACAAGAGAGTACTTCCATCCTAAGGTTGATGTGAAAATAAATTAGATACTGTACGTAAACAGGCAGGCATGAGGTATCCTCCAACAGGAAGAGGAAGTTTCTCGGCCTTTCTGTCAGTGTATCCCGGACTCTGTGTCTTCTCTCGTTCTTGTTTTTGCTTTTCATTTTTCCTCCATTTTCTTCAGATGACAGCCATCCCTCTCCCTGTTTCCAGACCACCCGCTCCCTCTAATTTTGTTTTCGTATTTCCTGTGGAGTACCAAAATAAAATGAAGCTTCTTAGAGTTGTGTGTAAAGCAAGAAAACATAGGCCCTGAATTGGGGCCTTGCTCTGCCCTAAAATCCTTCCTAAAAGGGAGTATGTGACAGTTATGTCAGGCATTCAGAAGCCTATGGTCATTACCCAGCAGCAGTGTCCTAGATGACCACGATTTGCAAGAGTCTGATTTCTGATGTGTGGGAAAGGACCATTCTGTATCATTTCCTCAAAACATTCCTCACCTTATGAGTTTTGTCTACGAATCAAGACCTGGAATAAATGCATACTTAAGAAACATAGAATTCTTTCCAAATATTGTAGGTTAAAGAAAGTGAACAATTTTGCCTATGAAGTATTTTTCAAAAAGAAAAAAAAAAGACCTGAATCTGGTTAAGTCTCTTGACCTAACTTTTTTTCTTTACAGGGGAGGAAAAACTATCATACACTGAAGGAGATATAAAAGCTGAATCAACTAAATACAGTGTGGACATTGTCTGAAATCTAATTTGAAGAATCTAAAGAACAGAACGGCATTTTGAGACAATCATGGAACATTAAACATGAAAGAGGTATTCTATGATAATAAGAAATGATTGTGACTTTGTTGTGATAATGATATTGTAGTTGTATATATTTTTTTAAATCATTCTCTATTGCAGATATATACAGATGTATTCACAGGTGAATGATATGATATTTGGAAATTTTTTTATAGTATCTCAGCCAAAAAGAAACTCTCTCTCCCTCTCTCTCCCTTTCTCTCTCTTTCTTCTCCCACCCTGTGTGTGTGTGTGTGTATGTGTGTGTGTGTGTATGTGTATGAGGGGAATCAATAAATGAAAACAGCAGAATATTGATAAGTGTTGAATCTGGAAAACAAGACCTTGGAGTTTATGATACTATTCTCTTTACCTTTTGTAGGTTTGAAAAGTTTCCAAATGTGTCTTTAAATTTATAGGCTGTTCTGTTTGGAATGTCACTCTAGCTGACACAATGAAAGCACCACGATCCGTGGGATGGGAGGCTAACTGAACACTCAGTCCATCCAGCCAACCATCAGCACTCATTGAGCACCAACTGTGCACCAACTCTGCCCAGCCAGGCAGCTCTGAGAGGTCAAGCTCATTAGCAAATGTAGCCTTTGACACTTGAATGCATTTCTTCTCACCTAATCAAGTCTGCAAAATCATGGTCACAAGGGGATTCTCATTTGGGATGAGCACAATTTGAGAGACAATTCAATGTGTCATTTTCGACCCTGTATCAGATCTCAAGTATTTTTAATTAATATAGAAATGCACAAATGTGGCCTCAATTATTATGAACCAAGTTAATGGAAATTTATACAATGAAACAGCTCACCTGTCTCAATCTTCTTTGGCCTCAGTGCCTTTGGTCTTTCAAATTGTTAAGCACTGCTAAGGCTATTTCTGGAATCCCTCATTACTTCCAAAGAGTCTGGATTCTTTAATACTTTGAGTCTAGCAAAAACAGCATGTACCTGGGAATCAGGAGATAGGAACTCATGCCCCAGACTCCGCCGGCGATGAAATGTGTGACTTGAAAGACTGACTTTTCTCATCCGAGTCTCAGTCTCCCCATGTAGAAAGTAAGGCTAATTGTATCTGTCACACATTTTATAAAGCATATACAATTATACCTGCCCTTATATTACAGGGATTACACAAAAATGTATAAGACATGTGAGAAATAATGCTTAATATTTATGAAGCTGGAACAGACACCTCAAGACACCCGTGACCTCGGTTCAAGACTTGCTACTCTTCTCAGAGCAAAAGTATGTCCTGACAGAAATCTTCATCTGGGCCTTCCTGCTCATTTTGGGTGCTGGAGTCCAGGCACTCTTGAACCTCTAAAAACACAACGAGGTGAGGATACGGTGGCAGGATGTCATAGAGGACATCACTTCAAGTGATGCATGGATGATGACCTTAATCCCTGTTAACCCCAGAGGTGGCTAAATGGTATTTCCCAGCTACATGCTTCAACTTGTCCACTGGTGACAGTGGCTCACTGCAGTTCTGTAACTCAGTGAGGAGACCACCCCCTTCATCAGGACATATCACAATCCTCACAGGGGTTTCTTCTTATGAGCTCCCCTTGATAGCACTTTTGCAGAACTTCCTTTGCTCTGTGGTGCTAATAAAGCTCCTGCTAACAGAACAAAACCTGCCCCTCACATCCCTCCCCAAGTACATGATAGCAATGCATTCCAGCAACAGACGTAAACATTCATACCATGACCATTCTCCATGGACAAGCAAACCAGCAATCCTGATGAAAGGGGGTGGGGGGGTAGGGGGAAATGCATGTCTTATCCAATGGGGTCATTACAACCTTGAAAGTGGCACCTAGGAGAACCGAAGCGTTGTTGAGAATGAATAGAACACTGTATGAAGATGAATGGCACCTGTTCCACAGCCTTGAACTAATACAGTGGCCAAAAGCCACCTCTGATAACGTCCCTGGAAAACTCAGCCTTCAGAGCCAATCCCTAACAGTACATGTGTAGGCAGGTGGCCTCAGACCTTCAAGAGGATGGGTCTAGAATTAGTGTCAGGGCCTTGGAGCCCACATCTGTCAGTAACACCAGTCTTGAGTCTGCTCTCGTTTGCCCACACACAGGGTACCCTCTGCTCCGGCACCCCCTGGCCCCACGCAGCCCTCTAGCTTCACCACCCCCTTCTCCAGCACACCTGAGGGAGTGCAGCCACTGTGACCTAAGGATATTCCTTTCCCTTCCACGACTCTGAATCTCCATTTCTAATAAACAGGAGCCAATTTCTACCTGGTTGGCCTGCCCCTTGCCATTCTCATTCTGAATTAGAACTTAGAACATCACAAAACTGGAGGGGTCTCCAAGAGACCAAATGATCCACTCGTGTCCCTGGGTTCCTTTCCACTCAGATCCTGAGCAAAGATATCGCCACTCCCACCTCAAATGTTAATAATTCCATTTGGGTTCTGGTTCCTCCAAATGCTCCTGTGTTGCTTCCCCACCCCCACCCTGGATTTTGGGTACACACTGAGCTGGGCTGAAAATACTTTGGTGACAGCTGCAGGCATTTGGAGAATGCCAGGTTCCACACAGCAACATGGGGCGATGCACGGACCCTGCAAACAGAGCCCATCTGATGTGCTTGGAAGGAAAGGCCAGCAATCGCGTGGCACATGCTGGCCTCCTGCGGGGAGCGGGACAGAACCGCTGTCAGAGAGCAAGATCAGAGCAAGAGACGGCCTTCTGCTTGGAGCAGCCTGGGGTCAACTTCTGCCCAGACACCCAAATACTCACCACCCGGAGGAGGTCCACAGTGAGATTTTGATCCTCAGGCAGGTGGCTAATGGGAGGTTTATCTGAAGTTCATAGGTAAAGATCTCCTCCCCACCCATCCTCCAATACAACTATTATCCCAACACTGGGGATGGTGAATGAAACACCTACCGTCATTCCCTCCAGTGGCCCATGGCAAGTGACGGACAGCTAACAAGCTCACAGACTTCACTCCAAAGTTACTTACCCTCCGTGCCTGACAGCAGCATCTCCACTCCTGAGCCTCTGGACGGCCATTCCCAAAGTCACCATGAGTTGGAAGGATGTAGACATCACCTGGCTGGGAGGCAGAGAGCCCTGGGTGACTGAGACAGTGCAGACAGCCACTCTAAGAGGTCACCCAATCCCAAATCTCACGAGTCTCTGGGTGTCACAGAAGTGTCTGCCTAGTGGCGGGCACAGAGGTATGACCCAGGAAGGACAATTTCACCAACTTTCGATGAGCTCTAGGATAAATTCCATAACATCTAATCAGTGTTAACACTTTAGTGTTCCAAAAATATTATTGGCAAGCATTTTGTTTGGTTGTCCTGGAGAAAACTAAAGAAATAGAAGTGGGGTCCATGGCCAAAGGACTTCCCATTTGGCTGGCCGGGAGGGGGGTGGGGGGAAGGACTCAGGATTAGGTGAAAACTGAATGCAAACTATGTAACAATTCTGGAAGGTCGCTGGAAGGTCAGTAAAGACCAGATTAGAAAAAGCTGCATAAAGAAGAGAAGGCTCGAGCTGGGCCTTATTCAAAGCAAACATTTATTTAGTTATTACTGTGCACCAGGCCATACAATAAATCCCTCACCAGGCTTTGAGACAGGTCCAATCATTAACTCCATTTTACAGACATTTAGAAACATTGCCATCAAGGTTCAGGGAGGCTACCCGGAAATTAGGCATCAGCTGCTCTGATTTCAATGCCAGTTTTTCTAACCACAGCTAATACTAATTATTATTCAGCCTCCCGTAATGTTACCATCCTCCATGGAGCAGAGAGAGACAGGCAAAGGAGACAGAGGCCACGCTAAATCAACACTTAAAGGAGGGACGCCTGGGTGGCTCAGTCAGTTAAGCATCCAACTCTTGGTTTCGACTCAGGTCATGATCTCCTGGTTCGTGAGTTCAAGCCCCACATCGGGCTCGCTGCTGATAGCACAGATTCTGCCTCTCTCCCTCTCTGCCCCTCCCCTGCTCATGCTGTCTCTGCCTCTCTCAAAATAAATAAATAAACTCTAAAAAAAAAAGAGTTAAAGGTAGAAGCAGAGAGAGACACACAAAGAGATGTGGTCCCATCCTCTCTCAAAAGCAAATTTCCTCCCTAACTGCAGTAACTTTCCAATTTTTTCCCTTGTGCTCCTCTGCACTTCCAAAATTTCTCCAATGAATACATAAATGTGTGTAATAAATAGCAATCAGTATTGTATTAAAACTGTAGGGGGGGGCATAGTTGGGGAGCTTTGAAGCAGAGGAATCGGAGTTCATGATATTCTGCTAATTGCATCGTTTCATGTTACCCAGGAGGAGACTGAGACATTGAAATTGTAAGCCACTTGCTCAGGGACCCAGGGAGAAGGAGCCAAGGGGGCGAGAAACTAGGTATGTGCCTTGGTGGACGCTGTGTCATCACACTGTGTTCTGCTCATGTTTTCCAACACAGGAAGCACAGGGCACCAGGGACAGTTTAGGAAGATTGGCGGACAGGCAGGGTGGAAGGCACAGAAGAACTGAGGGCAGCTGACAGGAGAGATGCTACCAGAGAAGCGGTGGCCAGACTCCTGGACACTGAGTAGCAAGGAGCAGCAGAGACCATGTTAGACCATAACGAGGGAAACAGTTAAAGCCTCAGAAATTTATGTTCTGGAAGAGAAGACAGTAGTGCAGCTGTTGGCCTTCCCGATTGGTCTATGACCCAGATGTTGGCCAGTGCTGAACTCCAAGATCATGAAACCCAAAAGCGGAAAGAATCACCTGTTCCCCACCTCCCTCCTGTTCTGCCTCCACTGCCACAGCTCAGCAACGCTAAATTGGCAATTCTCAACCTTTTCCCTTCAGCAATGCACCTGACATTTGTTATTTACATATATAATATGCTCCTCAGATTTTGATGAAAACACATAAAAATTTTTGGTGGAAGTAAAATGCTGCACAATATTTTATTTTGCAGGTATTAATAGTAAAATGCTGGATAATATTTTATTTTGCAGGTACTAACAGAAGGATAGTCCTGTGGTTCCTGGTGTGCTATCTGTACATGTGATCATTTTTCTCCTACTCAAGAAAACACACCAGAATGCAAGTCGGTGAATTTTTGTAAAGAGATCATCTTGAATCTGCTTCCATTCATTAAAAAATTTATCAGCATTGATTCTTTCCCTATTGCTATAACAAAATACTTGTGAGACCTGTTCCAAGACAACATGTCTCTGGATAGGCAATCCCACCTCTTGCTGGGGGGGCGGGGAATTCCTTAACTCCCTAGCTGTACTCTGACCTCCCGACCACTAGGGGCACAGATGCTCAGACCCCTTCCTGACCTGGACAGTACCTTGACCTCAGTGACTTTCTGACTTCCTACCTATTGAAAAACAGGTCCCTGACACCATCTTCCCTTCCCACCCCCAACCTTCTGGCTCCATGGATCCACTTCCCTGGTCAAAATCACTGGCTTTGTTCAATCAACTCATTTGACCTAACTGGTTCTCCACTGCTCTACACATTCCACCTTGGACAAGGATTATGTGGGGTCATATTGATTTCCCAATATCTTCCATGACATAGTTATTAATAAAATGGTGAAAGGCACAGGAACAGAAAAGCTAGGGCTACAACATGGCTCAGAGGACAGAAAGTTACAGAAGGTAAACGCTAGTGCTCACAAAGGAATACACACCTAGACATTTCACCTTCTCAAGGGTCATCGCCATGTATCACACTCATGTGTTTCCCATTAACAACTTACCATCTCGCCCCTGGTCTGCCTTGTTTTTCTGTCCTACACAGCTGCGCTCACAGTTTACTTCCCTGGCAGAAATAGCATAATAACGCAACTCCCTTTGTCCAAACACCGCTCAACTACTTTCCCAAGCTTAACCCCAACCAACAGACCAATCTGTTTGCCCCCCACCAGGCCCCGTCTCATTGAGAAGCACCACAGAATGAAATGGGATCCCAAGTAAGACGTTCTGTTTTCCAGGAAAATGATGACTTTGGGACTTGGATTGATCTTCAGGTAGAGATGTTTCATAAGGAAACTGGAACTATACATCCAGGAAGTATTTATGAAGTCCCTGCCTTTATTAATGTGATATATACTTTATTCTGGTAGACAAGACAAACCTGATGTAATCTCACCAAAACTTTACAAGACCTGTTGATGCACTGACCACATTACCCTAATTGAACTGACCAGAATGGATATAATTCTGGGAGCAAGAGAACAGAATATACGAATTGAGGAAGAGTTTGGGAGGGGGGGATTCTAATGGCTACTTCTTCTGTTGTCTGAGCACATTTTCCTATTACACAGGTAGAAATTTCCTGGCATAATCATTATTGTCATTTCCTTCAACCACTGAATTAATACTTCAGAGTTCCACCTTCCACAGTCTTCAAAAGAGGAAGCCATGTGTGCCCAGCCCCTGAATTATATGATTTGTAGCTCGAAATCAGTCTTGCTTCCTTTTCGTCTATTGATTTTTATGTCTAAGCAGATTTTTCAGACAATCGTTAACTTGATTCTGAATCACGGCATCCGAGAGACCCAAGCAGGTGATGAAGGAGAAAAGAGTCACACACCGGATTAGAACGCTTTCTGGTTGCATTCTTTCCAGCTAGCAATAGCCCATGTCCACTCTGAAGGAAAATTAATGTTTATCTTGGCCTAGGGAACGAGCTGATATAAACAGAAAAGCATTTTTTAATGAGAGAAGCATCATCTCTTGCAAAGTGTCCCCCAAATCACCACAACTTAAGGTGTTTGTTTCACTGTGAGACAAACGTAAAGGGAATTGGCAAGGAAGTTGGGTCATTGATTAGACCTCAGAAATGAAAGCATCACTGTCATATTACAGATGAGTAAAGTGGGTGTGTAGAGGGAAGGCAGGATGTTTATGTGGGTCAAGGACCCAAGATTATGTGACATTCTCTGCACACCCCCCCCCCGCCACCAGGTGGCATCACTTATTCATGCCTCGTTATCTCAGCATTTATTAAGTACCTGTTATGCACCAGGCCCTAGAAACCAGGATGTGGTTTCTACCAAGAAGTTTCCGGACTAATGGGGAGAGGAACAAATCTGCCAGCCCTGTTAGGACGATGGAGTTTTGCCCAGCAGACCCCAGCAAGGAGCCCAGTTGGCAGACTGCTCTGATGACCTCTGAGAGACCCAACTGCTGAGCTGATGATGACTAGAGAGAAGGAATGGGCTCAAGAAATGTTGAGCAGGTAAAACCAGCAGAGCTGCTGGTGGATGGGATGCATGCAGTAGCACAGGTAGGTTCTGAGTGCCCCCAAGATCTTTCTTTTTGTGTCTTTTTTTTGACATTTGTTCATTTTTGAGAGGCAGAGAGCAAGCAGAGGTGGGGCAGAGAGAGAGAGAGAGAGAGAGAGAGAGGGAGACACAGAATCGGAAGCAGGCTCCAGGATCTGAGCCATCAGCACAGAGCCTAACGCGGGCCTCGAACCCCCAAGCCGTGAGATCATGACCTGAGCTGTAGTCAGACACTTAACCGACTGAGCCACCGAGGTGTCCCAAATATTCTTTGTGTCTTGAGTGATCAATTGCTGGAATAAGAAATGGAATGTGGTGACGAAAGGTGCAAGTTCCAGAATGCAAGTTAGAATGGAAAAAGCAAGAGAGAGCCACACACAAATGCTCTGAGAGCAGATGGAAGGAGCAGTTCACTTCCAGCTGGGGACGCCGGGAAGGCTTCCTGACAGATGTGATGTCGGAATGGGGTAGGATATGAGGAGGTGAAAACAGGGGAGGAAGGCATTCTGGGTAAGGGCCCAACACAGGCAAAGCAGACAAGGGTCTGGGGGAATGGAGGGTAACCCAATGTGGCTGAAACAGATAGTAGGGGGGATGGGATAGTGGGAAGTGTGGCTGGATAGGTGGCCCACTTCCCGCACAGGGCCTGGGATACCGGAGAAAGGGTTATGGAGTCCCTGAAGGCAGAGGGAGAGGGCAAAGGTTATTGAGTGCGAGGGTGATGAGATCAAAGCAGAACTCTAGAAGATACTTTCCCAATTTACTCAGACTTCTATCATCTTCCTGCACCTGATCCAAGAACAGAGGAGGCAATTCCACTGCTTGGGAGACTTGAAAATGAACACAAATGAAATTAAATCAAACCCCTTCCACATTCCTCTGGCTGGCCTCTCTCCAGGAAGGGCAGATGGAAAGAGGTGGCCATGGCTAATTCTTGCCCTTTGACCCTGAACGGTGATCAAGCTGCCCCTTGGAGCTTCCTAGGTGGGTCTCTGATCAACTGATGAGGAGTGCTCAATGGCCAGAAAAAATGTCCACCCCTGAGGAAAGGGAGCGCTTTCTGGAGAAACTAGGGTGACAAGCTGGCCTTCTGGAGTCTTCTTGCAAAAGGGTTGGAGGAGGAGAGAAGGAATGAGACTGAGGAATGCATTGCCTTGCTCCTGGCAAACCCGACTCTGTGTCGGGCAGGAGCTGACCAGACTGCAGGTGCCCAGGGAGCCAAGCACCCCTTCTCCACTGCCCACAGCAGCCTCAGGGCACTGAATTGGGCCCAGCCAGTTGACTGCTGGGTTTGTGCAAGTGAGAGACAGGCTACTGAAGGTAGAAAATGAGTACAGGCATGAGAAAAGCCCCAGGAATCCTACAGGCACAAACCTTGGAGCCAGAGTCCCTGGTGTTCCGGCTCAGGCCACACTTGCACATCCAAAGTCTGGTGCCCTCGAGCCCCCGGGCCACCTGGAATGTGCCTTCTCTGAGGACGATGGCCACTCAGGCTTATCCCTGGACTCATTCTTTGTGCCAGAACCATGAACAGGACCTATTTTTTAACACAGTAGGAGACAGACAGACTTGGGTGACTCAGTCAGTGAGCAGGAGGGAGGGGGTGGGAGTATGAGAGCCTCGAACAAAGTATGTGGATGGATTGATGTCCATTAATAATGGGTAACTTTAATGAACCGTGTCCATATAAAATATTCCACTCTACACCTAGCTACATGTCTATGTTTGTGTGCATATGTGTGCGTCATATACAAAGTGATTAAACTATACCATCTCTTACCTTTCTTGTTCAAATTGTAGTTGCTGCTGTGAAGTGGTTTGTTTATTGGGCCTTACATTTTTTTACAGGAGTAGTTGCTTAGAACCTTGCCACAGAGATCTGGGGTTTGCACCACCCCACTGCATCAACTCCCTGTATTCTGGCAACTGTGACCCAATTTCCTTTTATGAAAATCAACTTGCCCTAATTTGCTCGGTAGAACTGTAAACCAGAGCGACATTCTTTCCCCTAGCTGAAGGGTTAGGCACATCATCAAAGCCAGACAAATTAAACTCACTCTCTTTCTCTCTCTCCCTCTCTCTCTCTTCCTCCTACTCTCTTTTGGGACTTTGTGTCTTGAGCAGTGATACATGGAAAGAAATAAATTATCAGAGCTTTGTTATAAATAACAGCTACTTCATTATTTTCACACAAAATAACACATAATCACACACAAAAAAATAACAATTCTACATCACTCCTGAAATCAGAAGAGTATGTAGACAGTCAAACCTAGGAGGGAGGAGATGGGGGTTGCATACAGTAACTCAGATCTTTACCATGGAGAGAGCTAAGGGCCGGGCAGTATGGCCACGCTCTTCCCTTCTCCCACCCTCCTGCTGCCTTAAAGCTTTTGATATGAAGCAACAAAGGTTTGGTCACTGATTAGGGGAAAGACAGAAGAAAAATTAGCTATAATACTTTCCTTTTATACTTCCCTATACATCAGGCACTGTGTATATATTATATAATTTAAGGCAATAAATTCACCATGTTGGTGCCATTATGTCCATTTCATTGGGAAATAAGGCACAGGAGACAGCACTGCTGTCTTTCCCTAGTTGGATTCTGAAATGTGTAGATATCACAAAAACGATTCTGTCTGTGGCCATAATTGTTTGGCTAATGCAGATCCCTGGGCTTATCACATATCATATAGGGGGTGATTTGCAGACACACTGAGCTAAGAAGCACATATTCATAAAAACCAAACATACAGAGTGTGAAATGACTAAATAATAGCACCAGGTATAATACGAAATTAACTACCCAGTCCCCAAAGATTAATATCAAAGGCAACTTTGTCTATCGGGCTGAATATTGAACGTAGGAATCACATGGATATCCTTCCATCAGGTGTAGCTGGACAAAATAACTGCTGGGCATGGGGGTCATACACAGGCTGGCCCTCAGATGTGCCACCGAGCCTCTTACTAGCTGCTGATCTCAGAGTCCTGGGTTGGGGAGTAGGAGGGGAAAGGGAAGGAGGCCATATTTGGGGGCTGGGCCTGAAAGAATGACCTGGAAATGCCAGCCCTGTTTCCTTAAGAGATAAGAGATCTGAAGCACATGGGGTCCCCGAATGGATTCATCCATGCAGAAGTGTCTAGATTCCTACTGCTTCACTAACTCTGACTGTCCAGCCTTCCACGAGCACCTGTAAGCTCCAACTAACCGCCTAAGTTAGCTGGACTGTTCCTGTTGCTTACAACCAGACGCCTGCCTCCCAGAGGCCCTGAAGAAGAACAAGGTAAACAAACTTCCAGGCTATATTAAAAAAAAAAAACAACATGCCAGTCACATTTGGGGTGTACCACAGTCTTCAGGGGGCGGGACAGGTAAGCCTCTAGAACATCCTTCTTTCAACCAGGAACCACTTAGTGGGTACCCATTAGTGCTGATCCCAAGACAACCATCTTCAAAGAAAGAGAATAGAAAATCATTTTATCCTGTGCTATCTACCCTGTTCTCAAACAGGTCCTTGGATTTACAGTGTCCTTGGGGGCGGGGGGGAGCGGATGGTGGGCACAGGTTATGTTTCAGTCAGTTTTGCTGCGAGTCAGTATTAAATTATTCCCTAAAACTTACTAAGTATCGCAAAATGTTGTCTTAATCGTTCTCACCCTCTTGCCGCAGGGTTTTGGAACATGTTCTCTTGGAGGCTGAGTTGAGCAGACACAGACTACCTAAGGGACAGGCATGAGAAGCACAGAATTGAAGTAATTTCTAGTTTAAAAAAAAAAAAAAGTAATACACTTTTGAGCATTTGTGTCTAGCCCCAATAAATGGAGTACAGTGAAAAGGTCCCAGTTTTTAATGATTGTCATAATATTGGCATCTGTTTCTTGAAAGCCTGCTTGCTATCAACCTGTAAAACTATTTTAGGTTCTTTTCATTTATTGTAGCATAGATGTAGCATGTAATCCTCACTGGTGAAGAAACAACTCAGAGTGGCTGAGACGTGTCCAGTGCCTCCCAGCTGTCGACAAGGAGAAGCAAGAAACTGAAGTCAGGTCTTTCCAAACCCAAAGCCTAAGTCTTTCCCCAGCTTCCCTTGATAATGAATCTAATAATAAGTGACTCTGAGATATGTGACATCCCAAAGGGAGTTTAATCCAACCCTCTCTTTTTAAAAAAAAAAATGCTTATTTTTTAGAGAGAGAGACAGAGAGACAGAGAGAGCACGCAAGAGTGAGGGGGGTGGGGCAGAGAGGAAGACAGAGGATACTAAGTGGGCTCTGTGCTAACAGCAGAGAGCCGGATGTGGGACTCAAATTCACAAACTGTGAGACCATGACCTGAGCCAAAGTCGTAGGCTTAACTGACTGAGCCACCCAGGTGCCCCCAATCCTCTCTTTTTCTAAATGAGAACACTGAGGCCCAGGGCAGCGGGCTGGATCTTGACTAGCGTCAGAATGGGGACTAGAACTCTGGGTCTCCTGAATCCCAAACCATTTCTCCTCCCTCCTCCCATCCTACAAGAAACCGTCCCTGAGTCCGTCCTGCTGCAGAAGAAATTGATGAGCTTTTTTTCTGCAATATTTCATGCAAACATTAAATCTCATATGAGGCATACATGAACTCCCATCCCTCCCTCCTTCCCCCCAATGTTTCCATCTTTTCAACGCGTCCACATCCTGAACGACCTCCCAGATCCTCCTGCCCTTGCCCCAGAGCCGTGGCCGGTGAAGGCTGTGGCGGGTGCATATTGGAGCATGGAGTCATTCAGGAGTGGCCAGGAACAGCAGGGAACCCAGGAGAGAGCCAAGTGCGGCTGGTCTGAAGAGCAGAACATCAGCTGGCACTTCAGAAGGCTACTGTCAGCACAGTGAGGGCAGAGCAGGCCCCAAGGAGTGAGAGTGGCCACATGACTCCAGCCGCCAGCAAGAGCCAGAACATGACAAGGCTTAACTGTCCCCATAAGCACTGCGGTTGGAACAGGTGTTCCGGCAGCTGACTAGGCAGCTCAGCTCCCAGCAGGAACATGGGGGTGGGGCTGACTCCTCAGGGAATTGCAGAAGCTCGAGGAAGAGACAACCAGACCCTTGCAAAGCAGTTGCAAGTAGCAGCCTGGGATAAAGGTACTTAATCCCAGTGGGATGGAAACCCCTGACCTTCAGCCAGTCAGACAAAGACTAAAGGCTGCACGGTATAGGGCCATGTGACCCAAAGAGTGGTCCTCAGATGAAGCATCAGCATCACCCAACATGCACATTCTCGGGCCCCACCGCAGACCTACTGAATCAGAATCTGCATTTTCGCAAGATCCCCGGATGACTTCATGCACATTAAAGTTCTAGAAAAGCTAGCGTAGGATGACAGTTCTCAAAGTGTGGTTCCAACACCACAAGTAGCAGCTTCCCCTGAGAACTTGTTAGAAATGCAAGTTGGCAGTCCCCTGTTTCCTGGACCTCTGCAGATGGGACTTGGCAAACAGTTTTAAAGAACCATCCAGGTGGTTCTGAAGCACAGTGAAGTTTGAGTGGCACCGATTTAGGGTACTGCTTATGCATTTTGGAAGGCGGTAGTTTGGAGGCATCTCAGAAAAGGCGTCCTGATTACAGCTTGGAAGGAGGATCCAGAACGTTGGCTCTGGCCAGCAGCATCTGTCGCTGTTCAACATCTTAGCATAGTTATCCACAGAGACCAGTTCCA
This sequence comes from Neofelis nebulosa, assembly GCF_028018385.1. NCBI lineage: Eukaryota > Metazoa > Chordata > Mammalia > Carnivora > Felidae > Neofelis > Neofelis nebulosa. The sequence continues at coordinate 9,853,660 of NC_080788.1, forward strand.
GAATCTAGGCTCCTCCCCAGCCCTGGGAGTCCCAAGCTTTAGACCTGAGCTGGTCAGTAATGATCATTCCATATTAGTGTACCCTACTTAGGTAAGCTGGACCCCAGATGAAAAAAGAAAAGCAGAGGTGTATCATCCATGTGGCAGCTCTCTGCCCTTCTTAAGGACCAGGACTGATCAGCCAGAACTTCATTCCTTGACCCGTGGAAATCCTAGGATCCTCCCCCAAGATTCCTGGGTGTTCCTGCAAAGTTTCTGATCTCAGGGTTTCTTCCAGGTTCGGGTTCCTATAGATCAGGTCAGCAGTCAGATAACCTCATTCACCCTCGCATGCACCCTGTGGGTAGGGATCCATCCCACTGGTGGTTTCATGTTGAAAGGAAAGGAAAGGAAAGGAAAGGAAAGGAAAGGAAAGGAAAGGAAAGGAAAGGAAAGGAAAGGAAAGGAAAGGAAAGGAAAGGAAAGGAAAGGAAAGGAAAGGAAAGAAAGGAAGGAAGAAAGAAAGAAAGAAAGAAAGAAAGAAAGAAAGAAAGAAAGAAAGAAAGAAAGAAAAGGAAAGAAGAAAGAAGGAAGGAAGGAAGGAAGGAAGGAAGGAAGGAAGGAAGGAAGAAGGAAGGAAGGAAGGAGGAAATAAGGAAGGAAGGAAAGAAAGAAGAAGGAAGAAAGAGAGAAGGAAAGGGAGGGAGGGAAGAAGGAAGAAAAGAAGAGGAAATAAAGGAAAGGAAATAAAAGGAAAGAAAGGAAAAGAAAAGAAAAAAGAAAGGAAGGAAGGAATAAACAAGGAAAGGGAGGGAGGGAGGAAGGAAGGAAAGAAAGAAGAGGAAAGAAAGAAGAAGGAAGAAAGAAAGGGAGAAAGAAACGAAGAAGGAAAGAGAGAAGGAAAGGGAGGGAGGGAGGAATGAAGGAAAGAAGAGGAAAGAAAGGAAGGAAGAAAGGGAGAAAGAAAGGAAGAAAGAGAAGGAAAGGGAGGGAAGGAGGGAAGAAAGAATGAAAGAAGAGGAAAGGAAAGAAAGGAAAGGAAAGGAAAGGAAAGGAAAGGAAAGGAAAGGAAAGGAAAGGAAAGGAAAGGAAAACCTGCCATAGGATTTTAGAGGTGGCAGACTTTCCAAAGTTACTGTGGAAAGGGACTATGTCACAAAAACATAAATCATTTGTAATTGAGTAACATCACCCCATTCTTAAAAGCAAGACCCTACCATTGTGTTCTGACATTCTCCTCCCCTTCTCACCTCCCTCCCTTTTTTCTGCCGCCCCTTCATCACCCACCTGCTGCTTATTTATAATGCACAGAGCTTGTTTCTTGACTCTCACTAATGTCTGCCTGCAACATCTCCTCTTCTAAACCAAGCAAGATATTTTTCTAAATAAAACATTTTCTTTCCTCATGCTAACTCCAATGTCAACTAAAACAGACAGAAAAGACAGAGAAATTGGATGCAGTTCTGCTCCACTGGAGCACGCGGTCCTCCTCCTTTCCACTCCACCCTTTCAAGAGTCTTAATCATGCCTCCTTGTCCCATTTTCTTAACCTAACTCTGAGATCTCTTCTTTCATTTATAATAATTTGGGTTATTTTCTCTCCTTCCTTCATCGGAGACCAAAATCTCCTTCCTGGGACTTCTGTGTTGTATAAGGCTAACCATTACCCACAACACAGCCTGGAATTATATACCTCTTATCTGTGGGTCCTTTCTAAGGCAGCTGGTAGCTTCATACGAAAGCTGGAATCTGGCTGTCATTACTGTAAAGGCTGGTGTCCCTTCCAATATCTGGGGACTTACGGATCCCAGAAGGAGCTCTATAACTCTTCCCGCCCCCAACCCCACCATAGCTCTCTCTCTCTCTCCTTCCCTGAACTATCACAATAGTACTGTAAATGACGTCACCAATTTGGCCCCTCGCCACCCACCACCCCACCCCCCTACCCCCAAGTCCTCTGGTTCCTACTGATAGAGTCAGCCTCGTGCCCACGAATCTTCTATGGCTCCCACTTGCCTATACAACAACACCAACCTCCCCCGCCCCCCTCTCAAATTCCCACTAAAATAAGAAAGGAGTAGTCGAAGGAAAATGGAATCCTTGGAAGCTGGACAGAGAAGAGACAGCACTGCCCTCTCGTCATGGAGGGAGGAACAGGGCAGAGTTGGTGTCCATGCCACACAGTAGGACATGCAGTGCAAGCCATGAAGCTAACCCAAGGGAGAAGGGTGAGAAACATCTGGGGCCACCTTGTCACCCACGGAAGGTTGGCTGTGGCTTCGCATTGTGGATGTATTTATTATGCAAAAAGCTGGAATAAGAAAAAAGGTAGAGATAGATTTTGGACATGGGGCACGTAGAAAAATAAACCAGTTCGAAGGCCAGTTTGCAAAGAGAATACATGCTCTCTAAGAAATGTTTCTGTTTTGTAATGTTATACTCCCTAAGATAAAGGGCCGTGTGAATGCCTGCGTTGGGATCTTATTTCCAAAATAATCTCTGTTCAGTTCGCTTCTCCTGAATATGGTGTAAAGGTTTTATTTATCGAGTGTTTTGTGCAGTCTTTTGTTTGGTCATACACCTGTGGCCCGTGCTTCAGGATCCATGCTGCCTGAGATAGAAAGCTCTGGAATCCACCATATGGGTTAAATCACTGTGTGTGGCCCCCTGATGGCCCATGGGCTATACAGCATCGTTTTGATTTTGCTGATAAAGGGCTGGGAGCAGCTGAGGGAACCATCTCAGGGGCTGGGAAGACACTAGTTAAGAACATCCCTTGGCCACCTACAGCAGAAAATCAGGATTTTCCTGTATTCAAAGGCCAAAGCTAACTCCAGGGAAGCATTCAGAAGAGGAGTTGAATATTGAAAAGCATAGATGAGGTGGAGACAAAGCCACAGCCATTTGGCCCGCAGGAGAGGCATCAGGGCTGTGGTCATTTCGGTGATGGAATGGAGGGATAGCTTGTCCAGGCAGGCTGGTGAGGAGGAAAGAGCAAGCATGGACCAGGTTTGGATTCAGAAAGACTAGGATTTGAATCCTCACTCTTGTTACTCACCAAATTATTGGCTAGTATCTCAATTTAAGGCTTAGCTTCCTCATCTGAGAAATGGGGATCAAAGCGCCCAGCCCCTAAGACTTCACAGAAGGATAGACATAAAGGTGTCAAATATCTGATCTGTGCTCAGAAAGTGCTATTTCCTTTCACCCTTCCCTCCTGCCTTCTCATTTCCATCCCTCCCTCCAATAACCTAGCCCTAGAAATGAGATAAAATCTCATGTGTTCTCCCCCAGAAGGACATCACACACAAACTCTGACAAAGATGTGAGTGCTTGCAAATAATCCTAAAGGAACTCTATCCAGGGTGTAAAGAAATCCCTAGAAGGCCAATGTCATCCCCAGCTTCTGAGGGATTGTGACAAGCAGCGGTGGGGAATCAGGACACAAAGATGACTGACGTTCATCTAACATTTTCAAAGTTGCAAGGAAATTTTCCCAAAACCACATGTTATCTCATCCCAAAACAGGCATCTTGCTCCTCTGTGAAATGATGGGATCACCACCATCCCTTCATAAGAAACATGGCATCCACTTAACTGCCTCAGAAATACTGCAGGACGTTAACAGACAGGGACAGACGAGAGGACCGGTGATTTGCGGATCTAGTTGGGATGCTGGAGGGCTGTTCAAAAATTTGACAATGACTGTAGTGGTTCACACTAGAAGTCACCAAGCAGGGCCCTTCGTGAGGTACCTCCATCCCCTGACTTCCAGATGCTTCTATCCCACAGGTCTGTGCTGTGATTGGAGCCTGAGCCTCGGTTCCCTTTTCCATGGCACCTATGCTGGAAACAGCCTTCTGGTGACCCCCTTGAGAGCAGAGAAACACCTTCCCTGATAGGAAAGCATGATGTCTGTGTCTGGCAAACACAGGCCCCCACAGGGTGCCTTGAGGGGCTCCTGGTGACTCAGAGAGGAGAATGTCACCTCCTGAATCACCAGGGCTGCTCTGGCCAGCTGGTTCAGCTGCTCTTCAAAATCTCCTCCTCAGATCTTGACAAGCTCTTCAGTGACAACACAACCAGGGGCCACTGGGAGATGTTTTGTCTGTCTTTATTCCCACTTTGCTACCTATACACAGCATGACCCACACGACAGTCTTGGGTCAGTGAAATGATGGGGGAATTTGACAGCTAACCTAAAAGGAAACATTTCTTTATGTTGGACATAATCAATTTTGATTAAGAAATCCATCCAGAGAGACTCCTGGGAGGCTCAGTTGGTTAAGCATCCCCGACTCTTGATTTCAGATCAGGTCATGATCTCACAGTTCGTGAGTTCAAGCCTCACATCAGGTTCCATGCTGGCAGTGGGGAGCTTACTTGGGCTTTTCTCTCTCTCTTTCTCTCTCTCTCTCTCTCTCTCTCCCTCTCTCTCTCTCTCTGCCCCTCCCCTTCTTGCTCTCACTCTCTCTCTCTAAAATAAACTTTAAAGAAAGAAAGAAAGAAAGAAAGAAAGAAAGAAAGAAAGAAAGAAAGAAAAGAAAAAGAAAAAGAAAAAGAAAAAGAAAAAGAAAAAGAAAAAGAAAAAGAAAAAGAAAAGAAAAAGAAATCCATCCAGAGCAGGCTTGAAATCACCATACCAGGATTCTCTACAAACAGAGGCATTCTGGCAAAAAAAAAAAAAAAAAAGTTCTGTACAGAAGATCCTTCCTGCATCAGAGGCCCCTGGTCTGTTTGCCTTCTTGCCTGATTGCTCCAGACAGAGCAGGGCTAGAACAAGGATCTAACACAGCCCAGCTGATTCAAGTCTGGACAACACCAGGATGTGGGAGTTACAGAAAGCCAGAATCACTGCATGAGAAAAACCACAGACAAACTGGAATTTACTTCAGTAAAAGAGATCCTTGCTTGTTTTAACTTTCAGCCAGACTTGTGGTTTTTATTCACTGAGTCCCAGGAAACACCAGGCAGAGGGAACACGGTTATGCCAGAAAGAAAACATGCTTTGGAACCATGGTCTGGCCTCCCTCGACCTCAGTTTCCTCATCAGGAAAATGGGAGTAATACCAGATCTAGCACATAGGTTTGCTGTGAGATTAAACATATTGTGTAGGGGCGCCCAGGTGGCTCAGTCAGTTAAGCATCCCCAACTGTCGATTTCGGCTCTGGTCATGATCTCATGGTTTGTGAGATTGAGCCCCACGTTGGACTCTGGGCTGACAGTGCAGAGCCTGCTTGGGATTCTCTTTCTCTCCCTCTCTCTCTCTCTCTCTGCCTCTGCCCTACTGGTTTTCTCTCTCTCTCTCTCTCAAAATAAATGAACTTTTAAAAAAGCATATTGTGTAGATTGCATTCCTGGCCTCAGTTTTCATCTCTCCTGCACACTTTGCCCTGTGTGACTTTGAAGCTGTCCCCTCCCTGCCCACCACCTCTTTCCCATCCTTTAACTTTGGGTTTGGCCCCATCCTTTGCTTTGACCGATTGAACAAGGTGGCCATGACATGTACCAGTTCCTAGCATAAACCATAAGAGGCCTTGCATTTTTCCCTTTGTTCTCTTGTGCCTCTGCCATAGGCAAGAGAAGAGCTTGCCATGGCTAAATGACTCATCCCAGGAGGGTGAGACACATGAGGCAGAGCCCCACCCCCCACCAGTGACTAGCACCTGAAACAGAGCTATCCTGGCAAAGGTGTAGACCTACAATAAGAAGAAATACCCAAGCAAATCCAGTTCTGCTCAGTTTGGATCAGCCAAACTGCACAAATCTGAGCAATTCTAACTGCTTGAGGTTTCTCAAGCTACTGGATTTTGGAATGGTTTGTTACACAGCATCACCATTGCAACAGCTAACCAATACAACATACCTTTATACACACACACGTGCATGCATGCATGAGGTTATCTCTCACAGAACTCAGTGTATAGTGATGCCCAATACATACTAATGTCCTTCCCTCTCCCCACTACATTCCAAGTTCTATGATACATTCTGGAAATACAGAGATAAATGAGACCCTCGGGAAATGTTCAGGATGGTGGAATAAGAACCATAATGTATCAGTTCAAGTCCTAGATCCCTCACAGAAAATTAATGGAAGCTGTAGAAAGGAAAAGCAATGAGCGACTGCCTTCTCTTCCCCAATTTTGCACTAAAATAGGATTAAATAGATGCTCTCCTCAAACAGAGATGTCTTTTCTGTTTCCTGGGACCACATCCCTCTGACACTTTCATGAGTCTGGAAAGAAAGACTCCTTCAAGATGGGAAGAGTTTTGAGGGCTGTATCTGTTCTTTGCCTTATATTAGGTTTCTGTTCGAGACCTCAGCAGCCAGCGTGGTTTTGGTGGGGTCAGAGAATGTCGCAAATCTAGCTAACTTGAGCTCGAAGCTGAAGCCCTTCACGGGAGATAAAAGGACTTTTTTCTTTATCAGTGTTGAAGAAAGTAGTTCAAAAGTGGACCTATTTTTGTGAAGACAAAGGTATACTCTCCGTAGCTGCCTACCCTCATGAAAAGAAACAGTTCTTGATGGGGACTTTGCCGTGGAAGAATCAAATCCACTAGGAGGCAAAGCGTGCAGATATTAGTGATTTTATCACCAGCTATGTAATGCCTGTCATTGAATCCAGTAATGGTACAGCCCAATAATACCCTTCGTGTTCTTAAATCTCTCCTGTCAGGGGAGCTTTAAGGATGGTTTCTATTCTTTACCCTTTTGAAATGACCATTCAATGATTTGCTATGAGAGAAGCCTCAGCCTGACAGAGAATTATTGGCTTTTTACTTGTCAGCTCAGAGAAAACGTCTATGTGATGCCACTGGCAGCCGAAGCGGCTGGCAGACAAAAGGGCACCGAGATGTGGAGCTTGGAGTCCAGAGGGAATGGTGTTATCCGGAATTCACTCATGCCTCTGCTCCAGCAAGGGCTGGTCTCCTCTGGCCGAGGGACCTGGTTTAGGAGAAAAGACTAGAAGATGTGTTTGCATGACCAGACCCCATTGTGGGGAAATTGGAGCCCTGAGCAGCATTTCCCTCTGACTCTGATGAACAGAGGACTCCCTCCCTCCCTTCCAGCTGGATGGCTCCAGAGTCATCCTTAGACTATGGGTTACAAAGCACTGTCACCTAACGTGAGCTCACGTGAACCTTACCTCTTACAGTGCCCTAGTGTGACTCCTCACATTATGCCTTAAACCACATGACATAGACTGGTTTTTGACTCACAAAAAAATGCAGTTTCAAGAAAAGTGTTAATTTTATGAGTCAGGTTTATTATACACAGTAAAATTCAAATCTATATACATACACACACACGCACACTTCTATAAATTTTGGCAAATGCTCTGGCAAATGTAACCACCACCACAATCAAGATCTAGAACACTGCCACAACCCCAAAAAGTTCCTTCGTGCCTGCTTTGAATCAATTCCCATCCCCCATACCCAGCCCTGGCAACCATCCCTATGGATTTGCCTTCTCTAGAATGCCCTAGGAATGGAATCCTACAGCAGATGGCCTTTTGAGCTTCTTTCATCTAGCATCATACATGTGAGATTCAGCCATGTTGTTGTATGTTTGTTTTAGTAGCTATTCCTATTTTTTCATGTTTATTTATTTTGAGAGAAAGTGTGCCCAAACACGTGTACACTCAAGTGCAGGAGAGGCAGAGAGAGAGAGAGGGAGAGAGAGAATCCCAAGCAGACTCCCCTTAGTCAGCACAGAGCCTATCGCAGGGCTCAAACCCACGAACCAAGAGATCACTACCTGAGCTGAAATCAAGAGTCCGACGCTTAACCAATTCAGCCACCCAGGTGCCCCTTTGTTCCTGTTTATTGATGAGCAAAATTCCACTGTTTGGATTCACCACATTTTTTTTTTTTTATCCATTCCAGTGGATAGACAATTGGGGTGTTTCCATTTGGAGATGGTTATTAATAAAACCTTGCATACAGGTTTTTGTGTGGGTGAATATTTTCATTTCCCTTGGGTAAATACCTCTGTGTGGGATTGCTGGGTTGTAAAATAAATGTATTTAACTTTATAAAAAAACTGCCAAATGATTTTCCAGCAGAGTGGTTGTTCTACTTCCCTTTCCCAACAGCAGCATTTGAGAGACCAGCTCCACATTGCTGCCGAAGTCGGTATTGCCAGATGGGCGGCCCCTCTGATGGGATGGTATCTGATTTACCTCTCCCTGATGACTGCTGATGCGGAGTATCTTTTCATGTGCTTACTTTTTTTTTTTTAATGTTTATTTTTGAGAGAGAGAGAGAGAGAGAGAGAGAGAGAGAGAGCGCATGAGCAGGGGAGGGGCAGAAAGACGGAGACATAGAATCGGAAGCAGGCTCCAGGCTCTGAGCTGTCAGCACAGAGCCTGACACAGGGCTCGAACTCAGGAACCGCGAGATCATGACCTGAGCCGAAGTCAGGCACTTAACCGACTGAGCCACCCAGGTGACCATCATGTGCTTACTTCCTATCCATACATCCTCTTTGATGAAGTGCCCACTCAAGTCTTTTGCCCATTTTTTTTTTTAATTGGGTTATTTGCTTCCTTATTACTGAAATGTGAAAGTTCTTTATTCCAGCTCTTTGTTCAGAAAGTTGATATCTAATACCGGGGTCCTCAATCTTTATCAGATAGGTGTTTTGCAAATATTTTCTCCAAGGCCACCTTGCATTTTCATTTCCTCATACAGTGTCTTTTAAGAGCTTAAGTTTTTAATTTTGATGAAGTCCAATGTTCATTTTCTCCCTTTCATAGCTCATGTTTTTTGCATCCTCTAGAAGAAATATTTGCCTAACCCAAGGTCACAAACATTTTCTCTTCTGTTTTCTTCTAGAAGTTTTATAGTGTTAGGCTACGATCCATTTTGAGTTAAATTTTGCATAGGGGGGTGCAAAACTTCAAGGCTGGCTTTTGTTTGTTTTATAAAGATTTTGTTTGTTTCACACAGAGATATCAATCGTTCTTACATGACTTGCTTAAAAGATCATCCTTTCTCCATCAAACTGCATTGACATCTTTGTTGAAGCCAATTGACCATACATGTGCAGTCTATTTCTGGACTCTATTCTATCCCATTGACCTATATGTCCATCCTTTTTCCAATACTATATGGTCTTGATGACTGGGGATTTATAGTCTGACTCAAAATCAGGTAGTGGGAATCCTCCAACTTTGTTTTGGGTTGTTTTGTTTGTTTGGTTTTTTCCACAATTGTTTTGGTTATTCTAGTCCATTTGCTTTCGCCTGTGTGTCTTAGAACCAGCTTGTCAATATCTATAACTATGTCTGATGAGGGGGTGACTTACCCAAGGTCACGCAAATGTGCCTTACCAGCTCAGTCTCCCATCGTGTTTATAGATCCAAGTGCACAATGTGGCCATGGGCTCTACACAGAACAATGAGGGAGAACATCATTATGGCAAAGAGCTGAGGCAGGTCCTGTGAGGCTTGCCAAAGTTCGGAAACTCTGGCTCTCGATACATTGGAAAGAAAACCAACCCTGTGTCCGGTCACTTAGCCCTGCCTTGCCTTATCAGCAAAGGGAGGATAATTGGATAGCGTCTGGAACAAATCACAGCGCCACAAACCCAGTGTCTGGGAGAGCCAAGAGGGAGCTCTAGCATCTCACAGAGCCTTGGTTCCCAGCTTTAGTAAGCCCTGTCCTGTGGATAAGTCCACTCAAGCAAGCTTCTGCCTTAGTTTCCTAACTAGCCTCCACTGTCAGCTGGTGATCAGACCCCCTGCCTTACCCACGGCAGGGTCCTCCACTGTTTTCTCCATCCTGTCATTGACCGGGGCTCCCAAACAGTGAATGCTCAGAACAGAGTCCTGTTCCCTGTGTCTGTGTCTGTCCCTGTGACTGGCCCCGTGCTCTGGGCTGCTCCTCTTATTTCTATCCCCTTCCCAAACCATCCCCAGCTTTAGGCTTCCCCTTGGCACTGCTTCTAGAAAGTATCCCTTCCAGTTACCTAATATCCCACAGCTGGGGGGCAGACTGGGATGGCCGTTGAGGATTCCAAAGCCGGATTTGGGACCAGACAGAACTGTGTTTGAATCCCAGGTCTGTATTTTGGGGCAAAATACTCCATTTTCTGAGCCTCAGTTCCTCCGTTTGTAAATTGCCCCCACATGGCTTCCAGGAGAATGCAAAGAACATCAGGCACTTGAAGTGTTTGGCACAGTTTGTGGCACATACCTGGTAGGAGTCAGCAGGTGGCTGACTGTGGCTCCTTCACCCCAGACCCCCAGGCAGGACTGCTCTCACAGCTCCAGCACCGTGTCCCAGACCCCAGACTGCAGTGCCTCCTCCTGCCAGCTGGGGGTGGGGGGTGGGGGTGGGGGTGGGGAGGGAGAGAACAACCTCGAAAAGATTCAGCTGCAGAAAATCCTCCTTTGTGAGAACAGTGAGTCTCTCCCCCGTAGGTCCCTCGTGCTGACTGGATTGAAGGGAAATGGGCATTTATTTTTCATGATCCAGAAGAAAAAAAAAAAAAAAAAAAACAACCCTTTAGCACTTAGAAAAAGGAACTCGAGCCTAATATCCGACTCTATGGATGGTCTTATTCGCTTGTAATGGTGAATGGCCAGTGGGAGAGCTCGTCTCTGTCACGGGAGGACCTTAATGAGAGCTTTAATTTGCTCATTTTCTGGCTTACAGCAGAGTCAAATGAGAAGCTATCTTTCATGCCACTGGCTCACGAACGGAGAAGCCTGACACTGTTTTCCGATGGTGCCGCTGGACGGTGCAGGTCTGCCCGGCCCTCCAGGCTCTCCCTGCCACCAGACGTAGGCACTAATGAGGCGGAAGCCTGAGCTTGGGGTGGAAGCTGAGGCCTGGCGTGCCGCGCCGCACCGCGCATGTGCAGGAATCACGCCTGCCCTCTGGTGCTTCCCCACTGAGCGCTAACCACAGATGATAGGTGTGAGTCCTCTAACCACACAAGGGCAGGTGTATGTCCTCTTGCCCAGAGAGCCAGCACAGGTGTCCTCCGGGCCTTGCCGGGGGGTGGTCCTTGGAAGGCCTGGAACACTAGGAACAAAACTGAACCCAGAGACGCAGCAGAAGTCTCAAACAGCATACACAGCGTGAAGGAGAGCACAGCCCCAGGCCCTCGGGCACACCAAGCGGCACACAGAGCAACACCCGGGGAGGTGGGACACGTTCGCGGACATAGATCTGGACCCACTCCCTTCCTGTCCACCCTGCTTCCCGCCCTTCACCCATGTCTGTCTACTCCCCTTCTCTCCATCCCTCTATTGTTCCCCATCCTATATTTCCTAATTTATTTTCCAAACGCCCCCTTCTCACAGCAAACTGCACCTAGCACATCTTTTTTTTTTTACATTTATTCATTTTTGAGAGACAGAGTGTGAGTGGGGGAGGAGCAGAGAGAGAGGGAGACACAGAAACTGAAGCAGGCTCCAGGCCCTGAACCATCAGCACAGAACCGACATGGGGCTCAAACTCACAGACCCTGAGATCACGACCTAAGGGACCGCCATACAGCAGCAATGCCCCGTGAGCAGCCTGGCTGAGGTTCCAAACAAGTGCCTGAGAAGGGCTGATGTCACCACCAGAAGAGTGCAGAACAATCCCAGCTCTTGTCCGGGAATGGCAAACACCTCAAGGGTATGCCTCAGCGCCCCTCCCAGCCCCCCCCCCCACCAAAACTTCACCTGTGACGGGCATGTCATTCCTTCCTGCTGCGCCAAGGGCAGTGGAGTTCAGCCCACGTCCCAGATCAGAGACGGGTAAGAGCATCAGTTGGCCCTGGAGTGTCCCAGTTTCAAAACCAAAAGTCCCAAATCCCAGGAATCCCCTCAGTCCCAGGTACACCAGGACAGCTGGTCACCTGACTAGACAACACCAAGTCCAAGAGGAGGTCCGTGCAGAAACTCCCACCACCAAACCAGCGGATGGCAAAGGTGGTAGGAAGCTGGAGGCAGGGCTGGAAGCCCCTCAGACTGCTCTCAAAACTGAACAGTCACTTCTTACATCAAGAACCCGCAGGAGGCAGGATAGACTAGCTGGGGTTAAAAATAGCCCCCAGATCTCAGTGTCCTAAGGTATTGTTTATTTGTTGCTTATATGACAAATTAACGTGGGCTGGCAGAGAGGCTCTGCTCCACATTCAGCCGTGTGGACCCTTCAGTGGATAGCTTTGTGACCCCTTAGGCCAGAATCCCCCCCAACCACCGGGTCCTCTGAGCTCAATCACAGACACAGGAGGAGAGAGGCAAAGAGTGCCTGGAAATGGGCTTCATGACCAGCTGGAACAAAATCTCATAGCTGGATCAGACTTCAGGGAGGCAGGAAAATACAGCCGTGTGCCATAGCAGCACAGGAAATAAGTTGTTTGTTGAATACCTACCTCACGTTTGCCTCCAGAACTCACAAGTCAGAGGGTTCAAATGCCCTCTTATCCGACACTCCCTTTATACACCTACAACATGAGAATCCTGTTGTGGCAGAAGAATAAAGGACCAGAAGCCAGCGATTCCACTCGTGGGTATAAACCCAAGAGAAATGAAGGCACGTGCTCTCCCTAAAACGTGCACGTGAACGTTCACAGCAGCATTACTCACAATAGCCCTGAGCATCCATCAGTAGAGAACGAATAAACAGAATGTGATGTATCCACATCACAGACTATCATTCAGCCTGAAGAAGGAAGGAAACTAACACATGCTACAGTGTGGATGAGTCTCGGAAACATCATGCTAGGTGAAAGGGACCAGGCACAAAATGGCAACCACGACACGGTTCCACTTAGATCACATGTCCAGAATAGGGAAACCCACGGAGACGTGGCTGGGGAATGGAGAGTGGCTGGGTTTCCGTTTGTGAAATTAGGTAGTGGTGGTGGTTGTGCCACCTTTGAATGACTAAAAACCATTGAACTTTATACACTTTCAAAGGATGGATTTGGGGGCGTCTGGGTGGCTCAGTTGGTTAAGCGTCCAACTTTGGCTCAGGTCATGATCTTGCAGTTTGTGGGTTTGAGCCCCACGTGGGGCTCTGCGCTGGCGGCTCAGAGCCTGGAGCCTGCTTCAGATTCTGTGTCTCCCTCTCTCTCTGTCCCTTCCCCTCTGGTACTCTGTCTCTCTCTCTCTGTCTCTCAAAAATAAATAAACATTAAAAGAAATTAAAAAGAGAAGGGTTAAGGAAAGAAGGAAGGAAGGGCTGACAGTCTGACACTCTGTACCCACCCACACCCTCCCACAACTGCACAGACCTCCCTGCCACCCCCATCGGCCCCTCCATAGGTCCCTCTCACCCCCGGGTTGAGACAGCTGGTTGGTGGATAGCAAGGGGACACAGGCAGTCGTTGCAGTGACGTGTGACAGGTCCATGCCTGGCTTCTGCTTCTCGTCTCCAGTATAGCAGGTGGGCAGGGGTGCCAGGCACTGGCAGGGGCTGCAGTGCTGAAGAGCACCAGATGCATTGACTGAGCTGGCATTATTGACCTTCATCTCTTCAGGGCACTCCCAGGGCACTGGGGCTTCTAACTGAACCACAGAGCTTCTGGAAACAGTAACCTAAAGGCTTTCTCTGCCATCTGGTCTTTTAATGACCCTTCGACTCAAAGTGCCAAGACTTCCAGAGAAGGATTTCAGGTAAAAAAAAAAAAAAAAAAAAAGGAGTTTTTCTTGCTAGGACAGCTATAGAAAGAAAGTTCTGAAGACACAGAGAATCTGAGATTTCTATATATTTTTTAATGGTTATTTATTTTGAGAGAGAGCATGCAAGCAGGGAAGGAGCAAAGGGGGGAGGGAGAGAGAGAGAGAGAGAGAGAGAGAGAGGGAGAGAGAGAGGGAGAGAGAGAGGGAGAGGGAGAGAGAGAGAGAGAGAGAGAGAGAGAGAGAGAGAATCCCAAGCAGACTCCACACTGTCAGCAGAGAGCCCATCATGGGGCTCGAACCCATGAACTGTGTAATCATAACCTGAGCTGAAATCAAGGGTTGGGCACTTAACCGACTGAGCCACCCAGGCATCCCAGTGAGACATATATTTCAGGAGAATTGCCCCTGAAGTAGAACAGCCCCTTAATTTTGGAGAGCGTGTTGTACAGTTGGCTGAGTTCGGTCACTTTGCCATCGCAATGTTCCTCACAGCAACTGTGTGAGATGGGTATCATTGATCCCATTTTACAGATGGGGTGAGTGAGGCACAAAGGGAAGACCTTTGTCCAGGGTCACCTGCTCACAAAGAGTAGAATGTAATCTCAGACAACACTGGAGTCAAGGCAGTCTAAATGTGACTGGGGTTCAAACCTTTTATGGTACAAGGAAGAGAAATGAAGCCCAGGGGGGCTAAGTGTCTGCTGTGAGGTCACACAGCTCAGACTCAGAACTTGCGTCTTCTGCCTCCCAGGACACTGTTCCAAATGCTGCCACCCACAGCATTTTAAGGGAAAATCTGTGTCACAAGCACACAAATGAGAGAGCTCTATAGTCACCCCTGGTGAGACACCTCCCCTTCCTCAGAGGGGAATCAGCCACCCTCTCCTCTGTCTGCCCAGAGCACCCAGCACTTGCCTGATGGGACTCCAGTTGTCTTTTTATATGTGAGTCACCAAACCAGGAGCCACCTGTGGGCAGAGGCCATATCTTTATTTTTCCGTCTCAGAATCGAAAACAATGCAGAATCAAAATCATTCATTCATTCACCAACATTTACTGAACACTTACTATGTGCCAGGTTTTATTCTGGAGTGCCAACCCAGTGGTGAGCAATCCAACCCAGGCGTTGGCCTTCATGGAGCCTGTGGCCTGTGGGAAGGGACAGACGATAAACTAGAAGTGAAAGAATAAGGAAACAGATCCTTTCAGGTGGTGATCACTGCTTCACAGACGAAAAGAACAAGAAAAGTGGGCTAGGGATGGAAACGTGGCACCTGAACAGAAGCCTGAAGGATTGGAAGGAGCCAGCCATGCCAGAGCATTAAGGGCAGAGGAAACCGTAAGTGCACAGTTTGGTGTCTGGAAAACACAGAAAGAAGGCCTGGTAGGTGGAGCACAGTGAGCAGGGGAGACTGGTACCAAATGATGTCAGAAGGGAGGCAGGGGCCAGATGCTGCAGGATATAAAAGCCATGCCAGGAGGTCTGCAATTTACTCTGGGAGTGGTGGGAAGCGACAGGTAGAGTTTAGGCAAAGGCATGTCCTGATTCTATTGGCACTGTGAGAACAGCCCCTGACAGCTGTGGGGAGAGAACAGCCTGTGGAAAGTCAGTCCATCATCCAGGATGGCCATAGTCACAGAAAGAGGGCTCTGCATAAGGTTTGGTGCCTTAGCCAGGTGCTCCAGCTCAGCACCACCAAGATGGTGACTGTGTTACATCACGGGTCACCAGAGCTGACTCAACAGGAAGGACACCAGACGACTCAGGTAGAATTCTTGCCAAGATACTGAACTTCAGTCGAATCACACAGAACCAATGACGATAAATCCAGAGGGCTGGGCATTCTACAAGACCAGGGAACAGGGCTGTTAAGAAATGTGAAGTCTTAAAAGAAAACCCTCCCCCAAAAAGAGGGCGGGGGGATAAAAAGACACAACCGCTAAATGCAGTATGTGATTCCCAAATGGACCATGGAGGAGGGATTGGAAATCCCTATAAAGTACATCACTGGGACTATGGTGGCAATTTAGATATGGATTGAGTGCACATAATATTAATGCATCAACGTTAAGCTTCTAGAGTGTGATAATGATGTTGTGCTTATGTGGAAAAAGGTCTTCATTGTCGCTGATGTTGAATGACTGAGGGCTGAAGCATCAGGATGTCTGCAGCTTACTGTCAAGCATTTCTTCCCCAAAAGGGGAGAAAGACAGAGACACAATAAATGTGGCTAAATGATAACAACCAATGGGTCCGAGAGAAAGGCAAGAAGGTGTATTCATCTTCCAGCTTGCCTACAGGTTGGATTTTTCAGGATAAAAAGTTGGGACGATGGGAAATATGTAAACAATTTGATTAATCCATTGATTAAACAAACAGGATTCAGGGAGCCCCTTTCCCTGAGAGCTTTATGAGCAGTTGGCTCACACTGATTCGGACGGGTGCAGCTCTGGAAGGAAGGGAGGCAGGATTTGGATGAATGATCCTTCGTGGTCTCCCTCCAGATTGCAGATTTTTTTTTTTTAATTTGGAAATTCCAGAAGCAGCATGGACCATATATGCCATGCTCTAGTGGCTACTGCCATCTTGTGGATCTCTTCTCTGAGTCTCAGTGAGGGTGGAAGCCAGACATTCAGGGTCACTGGATGCTAATGAGCTACCCTCCACCGCCTGATGGCTAACACACTGGAGGTTAAAGGTTTAAGCGCTTGTGTTAGCCTCCTCCATAGTGAGTAATGGAGAAACACAGCTTCCGTCCTCCCGCCGGGCTCCCTGGACGCACAGCGTCTTTTGCCTTTAAAATTACCAGGCCTGGGGCGCCTGGGTGGCTCAGTCGGTTGAGCGTCCGACTTCGCCTCAGGTCATGATCTCACAGCCTGTAGGTTCAAGCCCCGCATCAGGCTCTGTGCTGACAGCTCAGAGCCTGGAGCCTGTTTCAGATTCTGTGTCTCCCTCTTTCTCTGACCCTCCCCTGTTCATGCTCTCTCTCTGTCTCAAAAATAAATAAATGTTAAAAAAAATTTTTTTAATAAAAATAAAAATAAAATTACCAGGCCTAACAGAACTTTCCATTGATTCATTCTACAAAACTGGAGTCAGGGAGCCATTTAGGGGCATTTTACTGCCATTTGCACACAATATTGACTTGTTGGCATTGTATTCTTAGTCACAAGGCTACTAAAAACAAGACCAGGGGTTTTTGATAGTGCCTTTTCAAAACTCGAATTCACAGACAAAACTTAAAAGCAGGTCTGGGAAGGCACTAAGGAAGGAGAAGGGGGTAGACTGCCTTGCCAGAATGCTAAAAGCAGCTGGGAATAAAAGTGGATTTGGGGGGTCGGTGGGGTACTAGATTCTGGATTTTCCTTGCATGCAGGATAGATGTGGTGCAAGCCCTGAGAATTTCAAGGGTGGGCTTACGTGGGTGAGCATTTTGGCTTTGCAGGGCTGTTTCCCTCTTGGGGCAGCTTGGATACACCACCTTCCTGAACGTTCCTCATCAGCATGGTAATGATAACACATAGGGTTGTTTTAAGGATTAAGGATGTTTTCAGGCAGTGCTTCTCAGACTTGACCAAGCACCCGAAGACCTGAGTTAAAACACAGATTGCTGGGCCCCAACCCCATAGTTTCTGATTCACTGGGTCTCAGGTGGCCTGAGAATGTGCATTTCTTTCTTTCTTTCTTTCTTTTTTTTTACTCTATCTAAATTCTAGTTAGTTAACATACAGTGCAATATTGGTTTCAGGAGTAGAATTCAGTGATTCACTTACATGCAACACCCAGTGCTCATCACAAGCGCCTCCCTTAATCCCCATCACCCATCTAGCCCATCCCCTACCCCCATCCCTCCATCAACCCTCAGCTTACTCTTCATTATTGGGAGTCTCTTGTGGTTTGTTTCTCTCTCTTATCTTCCCACCTCCCCTTCCCATACGTTCACCTGTTTTTGTTTCTTAAATTCCACGTATGAGTAAAATCATATCATATCTGTCTTTCTCTGACTGACTGACTTCACTTAGCATAATACATTCTAGTTCCATCCATGTCATTGCAACTGCCGAGATTTCATTCTTTTTGATTGCCGAGTAATATTTCACTGTACATATACACTACATCTTCTTCTTTTTAATGTTTATTTATTTTCAAGAGAGAGGGAGAGAGCAAAAGCAGGGGAGGCCAAAGGGAAAAGGGAACAGAGGATCTGAGGCAGGCTCTGTGCTGACAGCCCGATGCAGGGTTCAAACTCACAAACTGTGAGATGATGACCTGAGCTGAAGTCAGACACTGAACCAAATGAACCACCCAGGTGCCCTACACCACATGGTTTTTATCTATTCATCAGTTGATAGACACTTGGGCTCTTCCCATAGATTGGCTACTGTTGCTAAGGCTGCTATAAACATTGGGAAGCATGTACCCCTCTGAATCTGTATTTTTGTATCCTTTGGGTAAATACCTAATAGTGCAATTGCTGGATTGCAGGGTGGTTCTATTTTTAGTGTTTTGAGGAAACTCCACTCCGTTCTCCAGAGAGGCTGCACCAGTTTGCATTCCCACCAACAGTGCAAGAGGGGTCCCCTTTCTGAGAATGTGCGTTTCTAACAAGCCCCCAGGTAACGCTGATGCTGCTGGTCTTGGTCATCCCTTGAGAACCATTGTTTTAAGGATTAAACTCCACAAACATCAGGTAAGCACCTAGCAGGGAGCTGACAGTCCATAAATGTCCACCTGTCATCTCCCCCGATTCCATCCCACACACCCCCTGCACCGACCTTAGAGTTGACACAAGCATTTCCGAGACTGAAGTTATCTCCAAGAGCATGCAGCCAAGTCCTTCCTAAAGACACTTTGTAGCCCATAGTGGGGTGGACCCCAAAAATGCTTGTCCACGTGGAATCTCAGAAAGCGACCTTGTTTGGATACAGGGTCCTTGCCAATGTGGTGTAGGTGAGGATCAAGATGAGACAATAGCGGATTAGAGTAAGTCTCAAATCCAGTGAGAGTGTCCTCAGGAGAGAAGGAGATACACAGAAAGACACACATTGGAGGGGCACCTGGGTGGCTCAGTCAGTTAAGTGTCTGACTCTTGATTTTGGTTCAGATCACAATCTCAGGATTCATGAGATCAGGCCCCATGTCGGGCTTCATGCTGACAGTGTGGAGCCTGCTTTGAATTCCCTCTCTCACCTTCCTTCCCCTGCTCACACTCCCTTTGTCTCTCAAAATAAATAAACATTTAAAACAAGACACTCATGGGGCGCCTGGGTGGCGCAGTCGGTTAAGCGTCCGACTTCAGCCAGGTCACAATCTCGTGGTCCGTGAGTTCGAGCCCCGCGTCAGGCTCTGGGCTGACGGCTCAGAGCCTGGAGCCTGTTTCCGATTCTGTGTCTCCCTCTCTCTCTGCCCCTCCCCCGTTCATGCTCTGTCTCTCTCTGTCCCAAAAATAAATAAAAAACGTTGAAAAAAAAATTTTTTTTTTAAAAATAAATAAATAAATAAAACAAGACACTCAGTGGGAAGACAGCCATGTGAAGACAGAAGCAAAGACTGGAATGATGCCGCCATAAAGCAAGGAAGGAAACATTTGGCCATCTCTGTGGTCTTTGGAGGCCAGTCAATCAGCAAGAATCAAAGGAAACTGTAGGGTTCTAGCAGGATCAATTGCTAAGGGTCCTTCCAGGAGATTTTAGTAAAGAGAAAGGGTCTCAAATTATCCAAGAACTTCCCCATCGTCTACATGATCCCTCTTCTTCACCTTGACCTCCAGCTCAAGATATCCTTCCCTTGGGTTCATTCTGGATGGACATCTTTTGGATCCATTTGTTGGTTTTGCATAAGCTCACCCTTCACATGTGTGGTGTCACACACACGGTCAAGAATCCAAATGAGGGCCCACGTACCACATATCTAAATACCTAAACGTTAGAAATCAAGCCAAAAAGCAATCAAATGACCTTCACATTTACCTGCAAGGCCAGGTTTGACTTTCAAATTCTTGGACTTATTAGTAATGTTTTCTGGAATATGGCAGCCTAGGGAGAACCCGTGTACCTCAGTCCCTTAGCTATTAGCACCCAGCCCACTCCTGCTCTTAACAGCCTAGCTCTGCCCTACACCTCAAAGGGCCTTACACACTTGCACTGAATGGATACCCCAGCCCACATGTCCAAGTTCCATCTATACCATCTACCACCTGTCACCCCTAGATCACCCCACAGGCCTAGGGTACCCACACTGGAAGTATAGTTGGCCCTCGGGAATTGGGCCCAGGGTAGAGATGCACATAGGCCCGGAAAGTAGCCTCCGGCCACCAGATGAGTGATATCAGGCACAGAGTGGTGTGGCACAGGTGTGGATGGACACAGTTCCTTAGCCCAACCTTGTGGGGCCCCACCCCGAGCAGGACCTGAGAAGGGCCTTTTAAAGCACAGGGCCTGGAGTAGGGGCTCCTGTTGCCCGGGTTTAAGGGCAACACTAATTTTGCCTACCCAACATCCACGGCCCATCTTTGGGGAACAGCACCTCAATTTCCCTTCGGGGAACCACTCTCCACTGCTCCAGTCAACGTGGTTCACTTGGGTCTCAGTCTTGCCACTAGGGGCTGTGCCCCACACAAGGGCATGTGGCTGAAGGAGTGAGTGAGGCTGAAAGCCACCTTCAGCCCAAGCATGTGTGTCTTCAGGCCAATGGATCAGTCCCCTTGCTATTCACCTGCCCTGAAAGGTCATCCCCGTTGCCTCTCCAGGACCCAAGCCTGATCTATCCCTGGCCACAGGCACCAAAATGACCTCCAGGAAACATATCTGATGGAGGAGACCATTTCATCAGCAGCAAATGTGAAGAAGACCTAAAGATCCAGTTCTTTCAAGGCCCAGTGAAACAACAGAGTGGTGATGCTGCCCCCCAAAAAAACAAAACAAAACGACAAAAACAAAAACAAAAAACAAACAAAAAAATTTAAGCTAAAGCTGCCTTCCACCACATTTATAGAAGTGGAGCACTCAGATCAAAGGAAGATACAGATGCAGTAGGTTGGCACTGATCGGATCACACTGGAAAACTTTTTTAATAAATTAACTCTATGAAAGACTAAAAACAGACAATAATCCAATGCAGCCTCTAAATGCAGTTCATGAGAAAATTCTATTTGTTCTTTAAAGATTTGGGGCGCCTGGGTGGCGCAGTCGGTTAAGCGTCCGACTTCAGCCAGGTCACGATCTCGCGGTCCGTGAGTTCGAGCCCCGCGTCAGGCTCCGGGCTGATGGCTCGGAGCCTGGAGCCTGTTTCCGATTCTGTGTCTCCCTCTCTCTCTGCCCCTCCCCCGTTCATGCTCTGTCTCTCTCTGTCCCAAAAATAAATAAAAAATGTTGAAAAAAAAAAAAATTTAAAAAAAATAAAATAAAATAAAATAAAAAAAAAAAGATTTAACATAAAGTTCTCAACCTTAGTTGCACGTTAGATTCAACCGGGGAGCTTTTAAAAATGTTAGTGCCAGAACCAACCCCCTGAGATTCTGACTTAATTGGTCTGGGGTGGGGCCCAGGTAACAGTATTTTTTTAAAAGCTCCCTTGGTGATCATAATGTACAGCCAGGAATAAAAATCACGGGTCTAATATTAGGCAAACACTTCAGGAAATGTGCATGTTCGCTAAATAGTACAGACATCACCTAAACCAGTAGTTCCCACAGCAGGAGGATCATCAGAAACATCTGAGACATTTTTTAAAATTTGGATCCCTGATACAAATCAAAACCACAATGAGATACCACCTTACACCTGCCAGAATGGCTAAGATTAACAACCTGGGAAACTATAGATGTTAATGAGGATGCAGAGAAAGCGGAACCCTTTTGCACTGTTGGTGGGAATGCAAATTGGTGCAGCCACTATGGAAAACAGTATGGAGGTTCCTCACAAAATTAAAAATAGGGCTACCCTACAACCCAGTAATTACACTACTAGGTATTTACCCAAAGGATACAAAATGCTGATTTGAAGAGGCACATGCTCCCCAAAGTTTATAGCAGTGCTATCAACAAGCCCAATCATGGAAAGATCCCAAATGTCCATTGACTGACAAATGGATAAAGATGATGTGATATATACATACAATGGAATATTACTCAGCCATCAAAAAGAACGAAATCTTTCTATTTGCAATGATATGGATGGAACTAGAGTGTGTTACGCTAAATGAAATAAGTCAGTCAGAGAAAGGTAAATATATGGCTTCATTCATATGTAGAATTTAAGAAACAAAACATGAACATAGGGGAAGGGAAGGAAAAATAAAAAGAGGGAAGGAGACAAACTGTAAGAGACTCTTAAATCAGAGAACAAAATAAGGGTTGCTGGAGGGGTGTTGGGTGAGGGAATGGACTAAATGGGTGATGGGCATTAAGGAGGGTACTTGTTGGGCTGAGCACTGGGTGTTATATGTAAGTGATGAATCACTGAATTCTACTCTTTAAACCATTATTACACTATATATTAACTAACTTGGATTTAAATAAATTTACAAATAAATAAACATTCAGATCCCTGAACTGACCCTTAATCAACTGAAACAGAATCTTCTTTGTTGAAGCCTAGATCTCAGCATTTTTTCCCAGATGCCTGCTTAATTTCAAAAATCAGCCAGCGACCTACAATAATGTTCTTCTGTTCGGGATGTATATCAGCCTCATCTGGGATTCAACCCAGGTATACAAAATCAGTTTGGGGCTGAGAATCAGTATTTTAGAAATTCCCATTCCCTGTGATTCTGCTGTGTACCCAACCTGTATCTCTAACCTGGGGAAGAACAATTAAAATAATAGACATATTTGGGGCACCTGAGTGGCTTAGTCAGTAGAGCATCCGACTTCGACTCAGGTCATGATCTCACAGCTTGTTAGTTTGAGCCCCATGTCAGGCTCTGTGCTGACAGCTCAGAGCCTGGAGCCTGCTTCAGATTCTGTGTCTCCCTCACTGTCTGTCCCTCCTCCACTCACACTCTATCTGTCTCTCTCAAAGTAATAAACATTAAAATAATAATAATAAACATATTTTAATGGCTACTGTGTTAGTTATCCACTGCCACATAATAAATTATTCCAGTCTTTAAAAAATGTTATCTCACACTTTCCGTGGGTCAGGAATCCAAGTATGAGTTAGCTGGATCCTCTGGGTCTGGGTCTCTCCCAAGCTGCAGTGAAGGTGTCAGCTGGGACTGCAGTCATCTCTGGTCTTGGCCATGGGGTGGACCTGGGTCCAAGCTCACTCAAGTGATTTCTGATAGGATTCATTGCTCTCATGCTATTGGGTTGAGGTCCTCAGTTCCTCACTGGCTGTTGCCTAGAGACCCTCCTCTGTTCCCCGCCACATGGACCTCTCTATAGGGCAGCTTACAACATGGTAGCTGGCTTCATCAGGACAAGCCTGAGAGAAAATGCTAACCTGATGGAAGTCATAGTCTTTTGTGACCTAGTCACAGAAGGGGCATCCCATCACTTGTGTGGTATTCTATTTATTAAAAGCAAGTCACTAAAACAAGAAATACCACCACACACCTATTAGAACAGCCAACATCCAGCACGCTGACAACACCAGCACTGGCCAGGATGTGGATCAACAGTAGCTCTCATTCATTGTTGGTGGGAATACAAAATGGTGCATCCACAATGGAAGACAATTTGATGGTTCCTTACAAAACTAAACATACTCTTACCATATGATCCACCGATCATGCTTTCTGGTAGTTATCCAAAGCAGTTAAAAATGTATGTCCACATAAAAACCTGAATGTGGATATTTATGGCAAATTTATTCATAATTGCCAAACTTAGAAGCAACCAAGATGTCCTTCAGTAGGTGAATGGGTAAAAAACAAACAAACAAACAAAAAACTTGGGATACATCCACACAATGGAAATATTATTTGGCACCAAAAAGAAATGGGCTATCAAGCCATGCAAAAACATGGAGGAAACGTAAATGCCTATTATCAAGCAGTCAATCTGAAAGGCTACCTACGGTAGATTCCAATTATATGGCATTCTGGAAAAAGGCTAAAGTATGGAGATAATAAAAAGATCGCTGGTTGCCAAAGGTTAGGGGAGAGGGAGGGATGAATGGATGGAACACAGGCAATTTTATTTTCCAAATTTGTATTTAAATTCTAGTTAGTTAACATATAGTGTAATATTGGTTTCTGGCATAGAATTTAATGACTCATCACTTACATACAACATCCAGTGCTCATCACAACAAATATCCCCTTTAATACCCATCACCCATCTAGCCCATCCACCACCCACCTCCCTCCACCAACTCTCAATTTGTTCTCTATTGTTAAGAGTCTCTTATGATTTGCTTCCCTCTTTCTTTTTTTTCCCCTTCCCACATGTTCATCTGTTTTGTTTCCCAAATTCTACATGTGAGTGAAATTATATGGTATTTGTCTTTCTCTGATGGACTTATTTCATTAGCACAATACACTCTAGCTCCATGCACATCGTTGCAAATGGCAAGATTTCACTTTTTCGATGGCTAATATTCCATTGAATATATATACCACATTGTCTTTATCCATTCATCAATAGATGGACATTTGGGCTCTTTCCATAGTTTGGCTATTTTGATAATGCTGCTATAAACACTGGGGTGCATGTACCCCTCTGAATCTGTATTTTTGTATCCTTTAGGTAAATACCTAGTAGTGCAATTGCTGGATCACAGGGTAGTTCTATTTTTAGCTTTTTGAGGAAACTCCATATTGTTTTCCAGAGTGGCTGCACCAGTTTGCATTCCCACCAGCAGTGCAAGAGGGTTGGCTCCCTTTTCTCTGCAACCTTGCCAACATCTATTGTTTCCTGGAACACAGGGGATTTTTAGGACAGTGAAAATACTCTGTATGATACTATAATGGTTGATAAATATCATTATACATTTGTTTAAATCCATAGAATTTCCAACACCAAGAGTAAAACCTAATGTAAAGTATGGACTTGGGGTGATTATGATGTGTCAATGTAGGTTCATCAGTTGTAGCAAATGTACTACCTTGGTGGGGGATGTTGAGAGTGGGGAGTCCTGTGCATGTGTAAGGGCAGGGAACCTAACGAAATCTCTATAGCTTCCCCTCAGTTTTGCTGTGAACTTGAAACTGCTCTAAAAAATTGTCTTTAAAATTTTTTTTTTAATTGGGCTACCTGGGTGTCTCAGTCGGTTAAGTGTCTGACTTCAGCTCAGGTCACGATCTAACAGTTTGTGAGTTTAAGTCCTACATCGGGCTCTGTGCTGACAGCTCAGAGCCTGGAGCCTGCTTCAGATTCTGTGTCTTCCTCTCTCTCTGCCCCTCCCCCACTCGTGTTCTCTCTCTCTCTCTCTCTCTCTCTCTCTCTCAAAAATAAACATTAAAAAATTTAAAAAAATTTTTTTAATTAATCACTAGCCTAGGCCATACTCAGGGAGAGGGGCTCTTACATTGGTGTGAATATCAAGAGGTGAGAATCACTGGGGACCATCTTAGAAGGTGGCCTGCCACAGACACCATATTTTGAGTACTCACTTGACACCTGTCTACAAATGCTGCACACACTAATTCACGTAGTCCTTAGAACAGCCTTGTGAAAAATGCAAAATGCAAAAAATTAAAAACAGAACTACCATATGATCCAGCAATCTCACCTCTGGGTATATATGCAAAGGGAATGAAATCAGATCTCAAAGAGATAATCTGCATACCCATGCTCTTTGCAGCCTTATTCACAATAGCCAAGATATGGAAACCACCTAAGTGTCAGACAATGGATGAATGGATAAAGAGGATGTGATAGATATACACACATAGATATAGATACACACAATGAAATATTATTCAACCACGAGAAAGAAGGAAATCTCAGATAGACCTTGCGGGCATTATGCTAAGTGAAATAAGTCAGACAGAGAAAAACAAATACTGTATGATCTCACTTATATGCAGAATCTAAAAAAGCAGAACTCACAAAAACAGGAGGTAGAATGGTGGTTACAAGGGCCTGGGAGGTGGTGGAAAATACAGAGATGTTGATCAAAGGGCACAACTATCAGTCAGAAGATGAATAAGTTATGGGGATCTAACATACAGCATGGTGATTATGGTGAATAATACTATGTTAGGTACTTGAAAGTTACTAAGACAGTTGATATTCAATGTTCTCAACACACACACACACACACACACACACACAAATGGTAATTATGTGATATAATGGAGGTGTTAGTAATGTAGGTAATGGTGGTAATCATACTGCAATATATAAGCACATCAAACCTTAAATTTATACAGTGTTGTATGTCAATTATATCTCGATACACCTGAAAATATTTGCAGTTAAAAAAAAGAAAAAGGGGTGCCTGGGTTGCTCAGTCAGTTAAGCGTCCAGCTTCGACTCAGATCATGATCTCACAGTTCGTGAGTTCAAGCTCCGCATTGGGTTCTGTGCTGACAGCTCAGAGCCTGGAGCCTGCTTCGGATTCTACGTGTCTCTCTCTCTGCCCCTCCCCCCCATTCTCTCTCCCTCTCTCTCCCTCTCTTTTTCTCTCTCTCTCTCAAAAATAAATAAACATTTTAAAACAATTTTTTTAAAGAAAAAAATGAAGAGGGGCGCCTGGGTGGTGCAGTCGGTTAAGCGTCCGACTTCAGCCAGGTCACGATCTCGCGGTCTGTGAGTTCGAGCCCCGCGTCAGGCTCTGGGCTGATGGCTCGGAGCCTGGAGCCTGTTTCCGATTCTGTGTCTCCCTCTCTCTCTGCCCCTCCCCCGTTCATGCTCTGTCTCTCTCTGTCCCAAAAATAAATAAAAAACGTTGAAAAAAAAAATTTTAAAAAAGAAAAAAATGAAGAGACTAAAGCTGATAGGGAAAAGGGGGAAATAATGTCCTTGAAACCATGAGGCTGGTAGATACAGAGCTACTCTGACCCCCCACCATTGTCATTGGTTCCTCAGCAAGAGACTTGTCCCTCTAAATCCTGCTTCTACCTATTTGTGAGCAGAATGCTTCCTACGACCAGCTGTTAGAAACGGCACTGGACTGCAGCCCAGTTGCCAGGATCGGGGACTAAGACAAGGACACACCTCACTGAGCTGGGCCCTGATCAGGAGGTGGCCAATGCAGAAGCCTGTAGCTCCTGGCTGGGCACAACTCTTGTGATTCCAAAGGGGATTTTGAACTTTCTATCTTGTCCTGCCCCTGCCCAGCAGAGCCCTGAAATACATTTCCGATCAGCATGAAGAGTATCCACAGGCTGACCCAATCTCGCAAGCATTTCCTCACCATCTTGAATACGCTGGACTAATAAGCCATCTTTCATTTGCCATCCCTTGGCATGGATTTTGCATTATGCCAAATTCCATTCAGTTCAAGCTAACATCGTTCCCTCGAAGACAATACTTTCCACTCATGGGCATGCGTGTGTTCCCAGGAGGTGTCCCCAAGGGTCGAGGGGCTCCTGGCGCATCTTGAGAGTGCTTTTATGAACACTTGGGCCTTCAGTGCTTTGGGGTTAAATTGGAAGAGGAAACTGCTCTTGGATTTATGCTATTAATGAAGCAGGCTTCTTTGTCTTTGCATTAGGGAAAATGACTAGACTTTCAACTGAGTGTCTGGTGTGGTTTGGCACTGTGGACCACGGTGCACCCAGAGGAAGGGTTGAAAGTGGCCTCGTGAATGGGGGAAACGCCACACACACTATGTTCTCAGGGCTGTGGGCCCCACTGGGGTTCAGTGCCCTCTACCTGTGTCTAAAGTTGGCCCCATGGGTCTAAAGGAGGCCTTTGTGAGGTTTCTCGTGCAGGGAACCTAAGCCCAGAGCTCAAAGCATGGGGCTGCCCACCTGGGGGTCCCCATGTTTATCATGAGTGCCCGGGAAGGGGAAGCTCCTGGATGCATTGACAGGCACACCTGGATGACTATTCACTCCATGGACCGTCCCTGACCCCATGGGTCCCACGACACAATGGCAGCACCCTGAGATACGGGCGCACAGTGTGTGCCAGGGCACCAGAGCCTGATGTGGATGTGGGATGGACCCGGGATCCTGCATCCCTAGCACACTGCAGAGGATGTCACTGGTGCTGGTCCGTGGACCACACTTTGAGTAACAAGCCAGCTCAGAAGCCATGGAATGGTGAAGTGTCACTCCTGTAGGTGCCAGGGACACAGGGATGAGGCAAGGCACCACTAGGGTGGTCCAAGGTACCCACTCACTGCCCTCCTGTCCTGAGTGTGCACTTCTGAGCAGGCAGTGAACCTGCGAGACAGCAGCACAGAAGAAGGGGTCGAGAGGCTCACATTCTCGTCCCGGTTCCTCCATCAACCAGCTCTGAGATTCCAGATAGGTCTCCTGGTCAAATGAGCCAGCTGCCACAGCGGGCCATGTGACATCTAAGAGAAAATGAGATCTGAGAGCATTCTGAAAGTCACAAACCAGTATATAAGCACAAGGTCAAAGAACCATGACCATAAGTTCAAGGTCTAGGGCAATGTGCTCTGCCCCAGCATCCTCACCAGGCCTCATTCTCATTAGCAGGTGTATGGTCCCCTAGGGCATCAGGGACCATCAGTGATCCAGAGAAGCCCCATACAGTCTTCTCAGTGCCCCCTTGTGTACACAGCCTGTCACCCCCATCAGCATGCTTATCCCTGAAGCAAGAGGCTCTCCAAACGATGCTGGATCATCTCTGGAGCCTTCAAGCCCCAGCTGCTACCTTTGACTGTTCTTTTAAGCCTTCAGCACCTAAAGAGGTTGTGGGGAAAGTGTGTCCTTTTCAAACTGAGGGCAGTGAGGTGAATACGAGTTAGTACTATCTCCATTTGACAGATAAGGAAACAGACGGAGAGAGCATAAAGGTGGGGAGTGGGTCAGGACGGAGGGCCCTGCTGTGGAGTGAGGAATAGGCATGGCATATCCAGGAATGACTAGGCACCGAGCAGCCCCTGGGCCTCACTTTCAGTCTCCACACCACTGCCCCCGCCGCCATCACCTCATCATCAGCAAACACACACTGAGACCCTGCTCCAGACCTAGTGTTTGGGGGGTGGGAGGCAGAGATGGTCAAGAATCAAAGAAAACTTACACATCCCTTCTCTCCAGCAACGTAAAGCCAAATAGAGGGATAAGTTATACCAAAAACAAAAACCACAATCAAGGCAGAATACGCGAAATGCCAAGCGAGATTTCCAGATGCTAAGTGCTAAGAGATTCCCAGGCTCCGATATAGGAAGGTGTTTCTGACCTGGGGTTGCAATGGGGTAACCCTAACAGCTGGAGCAGCTGTGATCAGGGTTGTTATCCTGTAGCAACTGTGGTTTGTCAAAGGCCACATGAGTAGCAGAGCACTGGGGGCAGCAACACTGACCCCCAGAGGCCAACTGAGACCCATCCCTGAATATTGGAGATGCAGCCAAGATGCGGCCACCATCTTGATGTACATGGAGTTCTGGCACCCTGTGAAAACATATCTGAACGTGTCTCACATTTAGGGATTCAGACATGTACAGAAGGTTTGCTGGGCTGAGGATCCCCCTTGGTGAGGCCCGACCCTGAGGCTCAAAGGAAGAATCAGCCCAGGTGTGTGGCTGAGAGCAAGGCCGGGAAGCTGGAGTAGACAGTCCACAAACAGCAAGAGGCTGGCCAGACCATCACTGTCTCCACCTGCACCCTCAGGGACTGACAGTCTGGAGAAGAGGGCTGGGCTCTAAGGAAAGAACTTAGCCACTAGGGCTATGTGCACACATGCGCGCGCACACACACACACACACACACACACTGCCAGGAACTCTGGGAAAGAACTGGCAGTAAGAAACATATGCTCTTTCTCCATCCATTAGGGAGTGTGCTTCAGGAGGAAGGAGGGCTGGACAGAAGCCCAGAGATCAGGAGGCAGAGGTCAGGTAAACGGCCCCTGCCAACCCTCTCTGCCCAAGCCTAGGTCACACCTGCCACCTATCCACCAGAGGAAGATACCGTTACCTTCATTCTTTTTTTTTTTTTTTAATGTTTATTTATTTTTGAGAGACAGAGAGCAAGCTGGGGAGGGGCAGAGAGAGAGGGAGACACAGAATCCGAAGCAGGCTCCAGGCTCTGAGCTGTCAGCACAGAGCCCACCGTGGGGCTCGAACCCACGAACCATGAGATCGTAACCTGAGCCGAAGTCGGACGCTCAACCAGCGGAGCCACCAAGGCTCCCCCTGTTACCTTCATTCTCACTAATGAGAAAATTCGGTGATCAGACAGACTGTCAGTTACCCAGGGCCACTGATTTCACCAGTGGCAAAGACAAAGCCCATGCTGTCGGTGGCTCCAGATCTACCCCAAGGGCAGCAGACAGCACAGGAACTAGCATTCAGAAGTAAATACTAATAAAGAAAATAAATTACATTATTAGAACCCTAATAAGGAAAAAAAAGTATAGCTTACACACGCCTCAGGTTGGAATGTGTAGCAAACCAGAGTCAAATTACCTTCATGCAGATAAACTAGGGCATCCTAAAAATTGCAAATTCAAGGTGTTCAGAGAAGGTCTAATGCAAAGCTGTTCCCAACCGGGGTCTTGTGTCTACATTTTTTTGTAACGTACTAACTCTGCTCTGATGGAAGCTAAATGGCCATAGAAGAGGTATTTAAATTCTCATCCCAAAGCAGGGAAGGGGGCAAGCCTCCCTGACAGCCAAATAGAGAGAGAGCTCTTATTTTCCTAATGAGAATATATTATAAAAAAAAAAAAAAAAAAAAAGTTTGAGGTCAATTTGAATATGCAAACTTTCTAGGAATGTGGAAGGAAGAGTCAAATGTCTACTTATAAATATTTCATTTATTCACTTCAGTGCTAAATGTTTTACAGTGGCATAACTTTTTACATCATGTATTATTATAATAAGTCTGAAGCTGGGCCATGGTAGCCTCATGGCCCCACATGCATCTGCCAATCACAGCTTTTTTTTTTTATAGCCTCTTATACTTGGGGCTGATGGTGCCTTTCTTAAATCTTGACTTTCTAACTGAAGGAAATGCAAGGTATAAGTGTGAAAAATGCAAAACTTAAGAGACAGTTATGGAATTTGCCAGACAATTCTTCCTGGTTTTGTTTTTCTTAATTTTACACAATCAGAAATTTTGAGAAAAATTATGTACAACACCTCATATTGTCAGAGACACCACTCCAGAATGATATCTCAACAATTCTTGGAAAACTTTAGTGTTGCAACAGTATTGTTTCTTGGGAATTGCTTTTATTTTTAATTATCTCATTGTTTGAAAATAATAAAATTGTAGAACTTCTGATCTTTCATTACTGTGAAGAAGGTTTTCAAAACGATTTTTTGGGGGGTGCCTGCTGGGTGCCTTTCTATTCACTGGAGCATGTGACTCTTGGTCTCAGAGTTGTGGGTTCAGGCCCTGCCCTGGGTGTAGAGATTACTTACAAGTAAAATCCTAAAAAAAAAAAAAAAAAAGGAAGAAAGAAAGAAAGAAAAAAGAATTTTTGTTTTCAAGTGTGGAACTTGTGGTAGAAACACAGATCTCTATAACTACTTTCCAGACTGGAAGAGTTTATTGACTTAATGTGGCCAACTAAACTAAACTCAAGTAAACTAAACTCTAACAAGAAAACTAAAGAGAGTGGTACATCAGAAGCAACCTACTTATCCATCGACAGATGAGTGGATAAAGAAGATGTGGTATATACACACTCTGGAATATTACACAGCCATAAAAAAGGATGGGATCTTGCCATTTGCAATGACACAGATGGACCTAGAGGGTGTCATGCTCAGTGAAAGAAGTCAGACTAAGAAAGACAAATACCATATGATTTCACTCATCTGTGGAATCTACAAAACAAAACAAATGAATAAAATGAAAAAAAAACAAAAAGCAGAATCAGACCTATAAATACAGAGAACAATCTGATGGTTGCCAGAGGGAAGGGGTTGTGGGGGAATGGGCAAAATGGGTGAAGAGGAGAGAGGCACACAGGCTTCCATTCCAGTCATGGAATGAGTAAGTCATGGGAATAAAAGGAACAGCATAGGGAATACAATCAATGATATTATATATTAGTGTTGTATGGTAATGGGGGTAGTTACACTTGTGAACATAGCACAACGCACAGAAATGTGGAATCACTATGTTGTATACCTGAAACGAATGTAATGTTGTGTGTTACCTATACTCAAATTAAAAAATTGTTTAGGGGGTCCTGGGTGGCTCAGTCAGTTAAGCATCAACTCTGGATCTCAGCTCAGGTCATGATCAGGTTCATGAGTTCCAGCTCTGCATCAGGCTCTGTGCTGACAGTTCGGAGCCTTCTTGAGATTTCTTTCTTTCTCTCTCTCTCTCTCTCTCCCCCCTTTCTGTCTCTCAAAACAAATAAACTTTTTTTTTTAAGTTTACTGGGGTGCCTGGGTGGCTCAGTTGGTTAAGCATCCTACTTCAGCTCAGGTCATGATGGCACAGCTTGTGAGTTTGAGCACTGTGTTGGGCTCTGTGCTGACAGCTAAGAGCCTGGAGCCTGCTTTGGATCCTGTCTCCGTCTCTCCCTGCCCCTCCCCCACTTGTTCGGTCTCTCTCTCTCTCTCTCTCTCACTCAAAAATAAATAAACGGGGGGGGGGGGGGGGAGAGCCAAGATGGCGGAACAGCATAGAAGTTTTTTGTATGTCTCGCATCCATAAAATACAGCCAGACCAACACTAAACCATCCTGCACACCTAGAAAACTGACCTGAGGGTTAACACAACAATCTTCACAACCTGAACCAAAGAATTCAGCAGGTACGCGGCACAGAGAGGTGAACTTGGGGAGAGAGAAGCCAGCGGTGGGCAGGGAGCCGCTTCTGCAGGCAGAGAGAGGACGGAGATGGGGGGCGGGGGGGGGGGTGGATATGGGAAAAGCATCCCTCCCCAAAAGCAGCTGGAGACAAAGTGGAAAATTGGAAATAGCCAAATGGACTAAATTAAAAAGAGAGAAAGGAGAAAGGAGAGGGTCTAAATTCCATTAAGACTGTAAACAAGGGGAACGCAAAGGCTGCAACTCCGCAGCTGGATACCTGGCGGTGCTCTGGTGGGAAGGGTGAATCCCCAGGAGCAGAGTGGGGTCCGGGAGGTTCTCAGGCCACGCGGGGAAAAGCGGTTCCACTGCCGGAAGGACATTCGGTAGAGACTGTTGAAGCCACCCGGTCCCAGCAGACCCCAGAAAACGGCCACATTCGCTGGTGCTGGGGCAAGGTCATTAAGGGTGGAGCCTGGTGCCAGGCGTGTGTTGTGATTCTCCATAATCCCTGAGACGGTGCTGCTACACTATCTCTCGAACTTTTTCTGGGGCGGGCTGGCACCTGGCCGCAGTCTCGGGGCACCAGCAGCAGCAGGGTCCGGCAGGCGTTCCTGGGTGCAGCCGACATTCGGCCATTGCTCCGTGAGACCCTCCCGCAGAGGGGCGGACCGGGTCAAAGCCGCAGTCCTTCGGAAGTAAGGGGCCGGGGAAAACAGCCGCGTCTGAGACAAAACTCGACAAAACTCGGGAGAGAGGTACGGCCTGGGGCCTGGTCACGGAGAGGGAAAAAGCGGGGAGTGGAGGAGAGCTGAAGACAGAGGAGGAGTGCGCGATTGCTGAACGGAGAGAACAGACTGGGTGGCTGGGTGGAGGCATCCTCACTGCCCCTGCGCATGCGCATAT
This sequence comes from Neofelis nebulosa, assembly GCF_028018385.1. Taxonomy (NCBI): domain Eukaryota; kingdom Metazoa; phylum Chordata; class Mammalia; order Carnivora; family Felidae; genus Neofelis; species Neofelis nebulosa. Next base: position 9,886,977 of record NC_080788.1, read on the forward strand.
GCACCTACTAGTGCGGCAATAATCCACCCCGGTAGGCTAGCAGCGCCATCTAGTGGAGAGCGGAGCCATTACACTTAGCCCCGCCCAACCGGGCCAACTTCGCTCTGCAGGAACACAAGTCTCACCACCTGCTTAGTTTGTGGACTATAAAACGCTACATAGTCTGACTTCTAGGGGAAAATGAAGTAATTTCAGTCGTATTTCAATCTGTTAGCAGGTCCATCTACTCAATTTTATTTTTTTTCTCTTTTTTACTTCTTTTTTCTTGAATAAAGAAAGAAAAATTCATTTTTATTTTCAATTTTTATTAAAATATTTTCCTTTAATTTTTCACTATATTTTTTACTTTTATGCAAATTTTTTCAAATTCCATTTTACTTCCATCATTTTATTTTACTTTATTACAGTGTATTCACTTTTTCAGATTTTCAAATGATTTCCTTCCCCACCCCTTTTTTCTCTAATCTATCAAACTACTTTCAACACCCAGACCAAAACAAACCTAGGATCTGGCATCATTTATTCAATTTTGTGTGTGGTTTTTTTAATTTTTAATTTTAATATTTGTTTCATTTTAATTGTTTTTAATTTTAATTTTTCTACCTCATTAATTCCTTTTCTCCCTTCAAAATGATGAAATGAAAGAAGTCACCCCAAAAGAAAGAGCACGAATAAACGACAGCCAGGGATTTAAACAACACAGATACAAGTAAGATGTCTGAACCAGAATTTAGAATCACAATAATAAGAATACTAGCTGGAGTCGAAAATAGACTAGAGTCCCTTTCTGTGGAGATAAAAGAAGTCAAAACTAGTCTGAATGAAATAAAAAATGCTAGAACGGAGCTGCAACCACGGATGGATGCCACGGCAGCAAGGATGCATGAGGCAGAACAGAGAATCAGCGATGTAGAGGACAAACTTATAAAGAATAACAAAGCAGAAAAAAAAAGGGAGATTAAGGCAAAAGAGCATGATTTAAGAATTAGAGAAATCAGTGACTCCTTAAAAAGGAACATCAGAATCATAGGGGTCCAAGAAGAAGAAGAGAGAGAGATAGGGTTAGAAAGGTTATGTGAGCAAATCATAGTGGAAAACTTTCCTAACCTGGGGAAAGATACAGACATCAAAACCTGGGAAGCACAGAGGACTCCCATTAGACTCAAAAAAAAAATAAAAAACCAACCATCAACAAGGCACATCATAGTCAAATTCACAAAATATTCACACAAGGAGAGAATCATGAAAGCAGCAAGGGAAAAAAAGTCCCTAACCTACAAGGGAAGACGGATCAGGTTTGCAGCAGACCTATCACAGAAACGTGGAAGGCCAGAAAGGAGTGGCGGTATATATTCAATGTGCTGAATCAGAAAAATATGTAGCCAAGAACTCTTTATCCACCAAGGCTGTCATTCAAAATAGAAGGAGAGATAAAAAGTTTCCCAGACAAACAAAAATTACAGGAGTTTGTGACCACTTAACCAGCCCTGCAAGAAATTTTAAGGGGGACTCTCTGAGGGGAGAAAAGATGAAAAAAAAAAAAAAACCCAAACCAACAAGAACCAAAAGCAACAAAGACTAGAAAGGACCAGAGAACACCTCCAGAAACTCCAACTCTACAAGCAACATAATGGCAATACATTCCCATCTTTCAGTACTCACTCTGAACATCAGTGGACTCAATGCTCCAATTAAAAGACATAGGGTAACAGAATGGGATAAGAAAACAAGATCCATCTATATGCTGTTTGCAAAAGACCCACTTTAGACCTAAACACACCTTCAGATTGAAAGTAAGGGGATGGAGAACCATCTATCATGCTAATGGTCAACAAGAGAAAGCCGGAGTAGCCATACTTATATCAGACAATCTAGACTTTAGAATAAAGACTGTAACAAGAGATGCAGAAGAGCATTACATCATAATTAAGGGGTCTATCCACCAAGAAAACCTAACAATTGTAAACATTTATGCACCAAATGTGCAGGAACCCAAATATATAAATCAATCAATCACAAACATAAAGAAACTCCTTGATAATAATACCATAATAGTAGGAGATTTAAACACCCCACTCACAGCAATGGACAGATCATCTAATCAAAAAATCAACAAGGAAACAATGGCTGTGAATGACATACTGGACCAGATAGACTTAACAGATATATTCAGAACATTTCATCCTAAAGCAGCAGAATACACATTCTTCTCCAGTGCACTTGGAATGATCTCCAGAATAGACCACATACTGGGACACAAATCAGCCCTCAGCAAGTACAAAAAGATCGATCATACCATGCATATTTTCAGTCCACAACACTATGAAACTCTAAATCAAACACAAGAAAAAATTTGGAAAGTTAACAAATACTTGGAGACGGAAGAACATTCTACTAAAGACTGAATGGGCTAACTAAGCAGTTAAAGAGGAAACTAAAACGTATGTGGAAGCCAATGAATATGATAACACCACAACCCAAAACCTCTGGGATGCAGCAAAGGTGGTCATAAAAGGAAAGTAGCAATCCAGGCCTTGCTAAAGAAGGAAGAAAGGTCTCAGATACACAACCTAACCTTATTCCTTAAAGAGCTGGAAAAAGAACAGCAAATAAAACCCCAAACCAGTAGAAGACAGGAAATAATAAATATTAGACTGGAAATTAATGCTATCGAAACCAAAAAAAAAAAAAAAACAGTATGACAGATCAATGAAACCAGAGGCTGGTTCTTTGAAAGAATTAACAAAATTGATAAATCACTAGGCAGTTTCATCAAAAAGTAAAAGGAAAAGACCCAAATAAATAAAATCGAGAATGGAAGAGGAGAGATCACAACCAACACAGCAGAAATACAAACAATAATATGCCAATAAAATGGGAAATCTGGAAGAAATGGCCAAATTCCTAGAAACATATACACTACCAAAAACTGAAACAGGGATAGAAAATTTGGACAGACCCATAACCAGTAAACAAATTGAATTAGTAATCAAAAATTTCCCAAAAAACAAGAGTCCAGGACCAGATGGCTTTCCAGGGGAATTCTATCAAGCAGTTAAGAAAGAGTTAACACCTATTCTCTTGATGGTGTTCCAAAAAATAGAAATGGAAGGAAAACTTCCAAACTCTTTCTATGAAGCCAGCATTACCTTGACTCCAAAACCAGACAGAGACCCCATTAAAAAGGAGAACTCTAGACCAATTTCCCTGATGAACATGGATGCAAAAATCCTCAACAAGACATTAGCCAACCAGATCCAACTATACATTAAAAAAATTATTCGCCACGACCAAGTGGGATTTATACCTGGAATGCAGGGCTGGTTCAATATCCGCAAAACAATGAACGTGATTCATCACATCAATAAAAGAAAGGACAAGAACCATATCGTCCTCTCAATAGATGCAGAGAAAGCACTTGACAAAATACAGCATCCTTCCTTGATAAAAACCCTCAATAAAGTAGGGATGGAAGAAGCATACCTCGAGGTCATAAAAGCCATATATGAATGACCCAACCCCAATATCATCCTCAATGGGGAAAAACTGAGAGCTTTCCCCCTAAGGTCAGGAACAAGACAGGGATGTCCACTCTCACCATTATTCAACATAGTATTGGAAGTCTTAGCCTCAGCAATCAGACAACACAAAGAAACAAATGGCATCCAGATCGGCCAGGAGGAGGTCAAATTTTCACTCTTCACAGTTGACATAATACTCTATATGAAAAACCCTAAAGATTCCACCAAGAAACTGCTAGAACTGATTCATGAATTCAGCAAAGTTGTAGGATACAAAATCAATGCACAAAAATCGGTTGTATTCCTCTACACCAACAATGAAACAATAGAAAGAGACACCAAGGGGGCGCCTGGGTGGCTCAGTCGGTAAAGCGTCCGACTTCGGCTCAGGTCATGATCTCACGGTCCGTGAGTTCGAGCCCCGCATCGGGCTCTGTGCTGACAGCTCAGAGCCTGGAGCCCGTTTCAGATTCTGTGTCTCCCTCTCTCTCTGACCCTCCCCCATTCATGCTCTGTCTCTCTCTGTCTCAAAAATAAATAAACGTTAAAAAAAATTTTTTTTTTAAAAAGAAAGAGACACCAAGGAATTGATCCCATTTACAATTGCACCAAAAACCATAAAATACCTAGGAATAAATCTAACCAACGAGGTGAAAAATCTATACACTGAAACTATAGAAAGCTTATGAAAGAAATTGAAGAAGACACAAAAAAATGGAAAAACGGAAAAATATTCCATGCTCCTGGATAGGAAGAACAAATATTGTTAAAATGTCAATACTACCCAAAGCAATCTACATATTCAATGCAATCCCTATCAAAATAACACCAGCATTCTTCACAGAGCTAGAACAAATAATCCTAAAATGTGTATGGAACCAGAAAAGACCCTGAATAGCCAAAGCAATCTTGAAAAAGAAAACCAAAGCAGGAGGCATCACAATCCCAGACCTCAAGCTGTATTACAAAGCTGTAATCATCAAGACAGTATGGTACTGGCACAAAAACAGACGCTCAGATCAATGGAACAGAATAGAGAACCAAGAAATGGACCCACAAACATATGGCCGACTAATCTTTGACAAAGCAGGAAAGAATATCCAATCGAATAAAGACAGTCTCTTCAGCAAGTGGTGCTGGGAAAACTGGACAGCGACATGCAGAAGAATGAACCTGGACCACTTTATTACACCATACGCAAAAATAAACTCAACATGGATGAAAGACCTCAATGTAAGACAGGAAGCCATCAAAATCCTTGAGAAGAAAGCAGGCAAAAACCTCTTTGATCTTGGCCGCAGCAACTTCTTAACATGTCTCTGGAGGCAAGGGAAACAATAGCAAAAATGAACTACTGGGACCTCATCAAAATAAAAATTTCTGCACAGTGAAGGAAATAATCAGCAAAACTAAAAGGCAACCAACAGAATGGGAGAAGATATTTGCAAATGACATATCAGATAAAGGGTTAGTATCCAAAATTTATAAAGAACTTATCAAACTCAACACCCAAAAAACAAATAATCTAGTTAATAAATGGGCAAAAGACATGAATAGACACTTCTCCAGAGAAGACAGCCAGATGGCCAACTGACACATGAAAAAATGCTCAACTTCACTCATCATCAGGGAAATGCAAATCAAAACCACAATGAGATACCACCTCACACCTGTCAGGGTGGCTAACATCAACAACTCAGGCAACAACAGATGTTGGCGAGGATGCGGAGAAAGAGGATCCCTTTTGCATTGTTGGTGGGAATGCAAGCTGATGCAGCCACTCTGGAAAACAGTATGGAGGTTCCTAAAAAAACTAAAAATAGAACTACCCTACAACCCAGCACTATTAGGTATTTATCTAAGGGATACAGGTGTGCTGTTTTGAAGAGGCACATGCACCCCCATGTTTATAGCAGCACTATCAACAATAGCCAAAGTATGGAAAGAGCCCAAATGTCCATCGAGGGATGAATGGATAAAGAAGATGTGGTATATATATACAATGGAGTATTACTCGGCAATCAAAAAGAATGAAATTTTGCCATTTGCAACTATGTGGATGGAACTGGAGGGTATTATGCTAAGTGAAATTAGTCAGTCAGAGAAAGACAAAAATCATATGACTTCACTCATATGAGGACTTTAAGAGACAAAACAGATGAACATAAGGGAAGGGAAACAAAAACAATATAAAAACAGGGAGGGGGATAAAACCGAAGAGACTCATAAATATGGAGAACAAACTGAGGGTTGCTAGAGGGGTTGTGGGAGGGTGGGATGGGCTAAATGGGTAAGGGGCACTAAGCAATCCACTCCTGAAATCATTGTTGCACTATATGCTAACTAATTTGGATGTAAATTATAAATAAATTAATTAATTAAAAATAAATAAATAAACATTTAAAAAGTTAATTAAACCACTTTGGGGTTCAAACATCCTCAGATATTTTGAATATTCTGAATATTTTTAATATAAAAGAATTCCCTCTGTGGATTACAGAAATTGCATATGGAGCATATTATAGACCTTGTGGCAGATTGGACATTATCTCATTAATCCTCATACTGATCTTCAAACATTCAGATTCTGATCAACGTTTTATAAAGAAAGTTACTCCTCAGAGAAGTGAAGCAAGATGTTTCCCAGGTCACACAGCTAGAAATTGGCCAGTTTGGGATTTGTATCCAGGTGTGTGTGGATTTATGTGTGTTCCATCACCAGATCTGCTAGCCATTTAAGAAATAGCTATGATTCCCAGGAGCAGAAAACCATTCAACTGCAAGCCACTGACTCACAATAGCAAGAAAAGGAAAAACTAAATAAAATCAAAGGCCACTATCAAGGAAAAAGCAACTTAAATACATATTTTAAGTTTATTTATTTATTTTGAGAGAGAAAGCACAAGTGGGGAAGGGGCAGAGAGAGAGGGAGGGAGAGAGAGAGAGAGAGAGAGAGAGAGAGAGAGAGAGAGAGTTCCAAGCAGATTCCACACTGTCAGCACAGAGCCTGTCATGGGGCTTGAACCCATAAACCGTAAGATCATGACTTGAGCCGAAGTCGGATGCTTAACCCACTGAGCCACCCAGATGCCCCATTTAGAGACAACGTACAGAACAACTAAATGCAATATGTGATCCTTGATCAGCTCATGAACTGTGAAAATATTTTCCTTATGATATGAGAGACACAGTGGGATAATTGATGGAATTTGACTAGAGTCCACTGATTATAGTATTGGATTGATGTTGACTTTCTGCGTTTGATAATTGTACTGTCATCATATAAGAGAATGTCCTTGTTTTTAGGAAACACTGAATGAAGTGTCCCCATATAAAAAGATATCATGTCTACAACTTGTTTTCAGAAGTGTTAGAAAAAATGTTGAATACCTATATCATCATAGGAGGCAAAATTGGAAACTGTGGATGAAGGATATATGACACTTCTTTGTACTGTTTTACAATATTTCTCGTACCCTGAAATTACTTCAAAATAGTTTTGATATTCTAGAAATTCTAGATATTCTAGAAATATGCAGTACAGCTATCCAGGTAAAACTCCAACAATGAGCATACTCTTGCAAAGCTCTACAAAAATATTGCCCAGGTCCTTTTTTTTTTTTTTTTCAATTTTTTTTTCTCTTTTTTCCCTCTCTTGACAAAAACGAAAAGAATGATTGGCCCCACTGAATAGGCCTGAAGAGCAAATAAACTGGAAAGCAACTAAACTCTACGTGGAGATAAGCCCTCAACAGCTGTGACCCGTTAACCTTCAGGGCACCAGGTTAGGACCCCTGGCAGCTGAGAAAGAGGATTCAGAATAAGCGGTTTCCTTCCAGAGTGGTTATTTACCGGTCCTCTGCAGGGTAAGGCACCTGGGATCCCTCCAGGTCTAAGAGCCGCCCCCCACCTGCACCCAGAATCCAGGAAGTTACTGGAGCACAGGGTGAATCCGAAGCACCCAGTACCCTGCAGTGAGAAAGTACAAGCCAGAGGAAGATCGGGAAGCTGGGCTTTTGATCAAGTAAGAGAGATCCCAAGGGCTAGCAGAACCACATTCTGGAAACACAATTTTATTCAGACAGTGTGGGATACCCACAAACAAGAGAGAGCGATCATAAATGTCTAGACATATAGTAACACGTAGAACTGGATGTCTGGGCTTATGTAATATTTTCCATCACCACGTCCCTAGAACAACCACAATTCAAACAACCCAGGCTCCCCTCGCAGGCTGAACTCCTGCGGTGATATCTTCCACAAAAAGCCAATGCAGCCTGCAGCCCACCCCCAGGCTCCCAGCATGCCTCAGACCCTTGCTTCCCAGCCACACGCGTTAAAAAACATTAGAATCCAAGCCGCCCCACGAAGGTAGTTTGTAACTGTATTGGAAGGAGCATTTCTGCACCCTCCCCTTCTCACTGCCTCGCACAATACGAGGTTTCCTTGATTCTCTATTTTTTTGACAGCTGCATATCAACAGTCTCTGCTGCACAGAGCTGACTTTTCTGAACACTCAAAGCTGCCACACACACGCGCGCGCGCGCCCTCCCCAGAGGACAAGACCAATTCTCCCCATAAATTTGTAAACTTGTTGCCATAGAGACGGGCTCTAGGTACTCCAAGTGTGGATCGGCAGCTCCACCTAGTGGGATATTGGGTATTCTGCAGTCCCCAAAACGCACAGTGATGGATGAAAGCGGATGCTTTTTTGTCTGGTGTTTTCCGTCACATTTTGAGGGATCTGTCCACCAACTCTATTTCAACCAAGTTTATTGAGCCTCTTTGCTTCCCAAGGGGAGAAACAGAGCTCAACGTCAGCTTTGGCACTAGCGTTGCATCTCATTTTCTGAACGTTCTGCCCTCCTATCCCATACCCAGCTCTAAATAAGTCAGGAACTGCCTCAGAGGCCCCCTGGATAGCACATAAAATGATACAAATAAGCGAACAGCAGACATGTAGGAGAATAAGACTCATCTGGGATCTTAAAAGTGGTAAAGTCCTCCTTTATCATTTTGTTCACTTGTTCAGCCCGTGTTTGTGGCTTCCTAACCCACAAACGTAGATGTGCAAGAAGTAGGTTTTCTTTGTTTTCTATCAATGAACTTACCCATCCCATCACGGAGCAGGAAGTTGATGTCAGTAAATCCGAAGCCCCCTGCCCTCACTTTATCCATGTTCCAGAGGACTCGCACGACGCTCAGTCTGGGAGCCGGGTCGGGCCTGGGGGTCCACACTCCCATCTGTCTGCTCAGCTTGGGCCACGACTTCCCCACTGCAGAGTGTGCTCCTACACCCAGGGCCTGCCGTCAGACATCTCATGGCCAAAGCCAGCCTCCCTCTCCCCCTCCCCTGAGGCATGGCTGCCAGGGGGCACAGTAAAGAGGGAAACCCTCAGCAAATATCTCCAAATAGTAACCTGTCGACCAATATTTATCATGCTTATGGGTATAAACATGTTGCTATGTGTGGTAAGTAAAGATGAAAGTAGATTGCTTTGGGGACACCTGGGGGCTGAGTCGTTTAAGCATTGACGCTTGCTCTTGGCTCAGGTCATGATCTCATGGTTGGTGGGATGGAGCCCCTGCGCTGACAGTGCAGAGCCTGCTTGGGATTCTTTCTTCCTTTCTCTCTCTCTGCCCCTCCATGCTTATACTTTGTCTCTCTCAAAATTAATAAATAAGCTTAAAGAAAAGAAAGGAAAGGAAAGGAAAGGAAAGGAAAGGAAAGGAAAGGAAAGGAAAGGAAAGGAAAGGAAAGGAAAGGAGGGGAGGGGAAGGGAAGGGAGGGGAAGGGAAAGGGAGGGGAAGGGAAAGGGAGGGGAAGGGAAAGGGAGGGGAAGGGAGGGGAAGGGAAGGGAAGGGAAGGGAAGGGAAGGGAAGGGAAGGGAAGGGAAGGGAAGGAAAATAAACTGCTTTGCTTAAGCTCATGGGCTTCCAGAAGAAAGACTTCATCAACAAAGAACAGGAATGCTTCAAGCCCTTGTTGCAAGGGAGACACAGGCCCATGATCCCTTCATTAAAATGCTTGAGCCAAGTGGGTTTGGAGCTCTGAATTTGTCAGATTTTAGGAAGGTAACCAGTCGACATGTTATATATTTCATAATATCTCCACTGGAGTCTCAAATGTCACCCATAATCAGTCACATCCATATTTCTGCAGCAAAACTCGGGAGGAATAAAGTGAAATAAAGCCAGTCAACAACCTCAAGCTAGTTTAGGCAGGATTTGCCACCAAATGAGGTTTAGAACCAAAAAGGAAAAAGTTGTTTGTCATAATTTTTGTCTGAGGTAAGATCTGGAAGCGAGCTGGCCAGGTGGCCAGGTGGCAGCCTTGAAGACAGAGGGAGATCAAGTACAGGGACACAGGTAAGGGCCATTAGAGCATGTTAGGGCAGCCCCAGGTGGAAATGCTAAACCAGATTCTTCACTCTTCCAGATCCCCAGCTCTGCCTCAAAACTCCCCCTTTGGGGCGCCTGGGTGGCGCAGTCGGTTAAGCATCCAACTTCAGCCAGGTCACGATCTCGCGGACTGTGAGTTCCAGCCCCGCGTCAGGCTCTGGGCTGATGGCTCGGAGCCTGGAGCCTGTTTCCAATTCTGTGTCTCCCTCTCTCTCTGCCCCTCCCCCGTTCATGCTATGTCTCTCTCTGTCCCAAAAATTAAAAAAAAAAAAAAAAAAAAAACGTTGAAAAAAAAATTAAAAAAAAAAAACAAACAAACTCCCCCTTTGTCAGGAATGAAAAAGGCAACCTAATGAATAGGAGAAAATATTTGCAAATCATATATACAATAAGGATTGATTCATGTCCAAAATATATAAAGAACTCATATAATGCACTAGCAAAAAAAAAAAAAAAAAGCAAACAAACAATCCAATTAAAAACCAGGCAGAGGACCCAAATAGACATTGTTTTTCCTAAGAACACACACAGGTGGCCAATAGGCACATGAAAAAAAAATGCTCAATGTCACTAATCATCAGGGAAATGCAAATCAAAACCATGATACTATATCGGTTCACACCTGTTAGAATGGCTAGCATCCAAGAACAAGAAGTAAGTGTTGGCCAGAATGTGGAGAAAAAGGAAACCCTGTGCACTGTTAGGAATGTAAATCAGTGCAGACACTATAGAAAATATGGAAGGTCTTCAAAAAACTAAAAATAGGGGTGCCTGAGTGGCTCAGTCCGTTAAGCATTGACTCTTGATTTAGGCTCAGATCATGATCTCAAGGTACCTGAGTTTGAGCCCTGCATCAGGCTCTGGGCTGTGAGTGTGGAACCTGCCTGGGATTCTCTCTCTTCCTCTCTGTCACCCCTCCCCTGCTCACACACACTCTCTCTGTCTCCCTCTCGCTCTCTCAAAATAAATAAATAAACTTAAAAAAAAAAAACTGAGAATAGAACTACCATATGATCCAGCAATCCCACTTCTGGGTATTTACCCAAAGAAAATAAAAACACTAATTCAAAAAGATATACACACACCCCCATGTTCACTGCAGTGTTATTTACAATAGCCAAGACATGGAAACAAACTAAATGTCCATCAATTGATGAATGAATAAAGATATGATATAGTGATATAGAAGATATAGTATAGACATATATATATGGTATATGTTTAGTATATATAGTGTATATATATATATATACATGGTATAGTATACATAGTGTGTATATATATAGTATAGAGTGTGTATGTGGTGTATATATATGTACAATATGTATATATATATACTATACCATATACATATATATATATACATGAAATACTGCTCAGCCATAAGAAAGAATGAAATCTTGCCATTTGCAACAATGCAAATGGACCTTGAGAACATTGTGATAAGTGAAATAAGTCTGACAGAGAAAGACAAATACCATATGACCTCGGTTATATGTGGAATCTAAAAATAAATAAATAAATAAAAAATAAAAACAAAACAAAACAAAAGCCAAGCTCACAGATACAGAAAACAGAGGGTGGTTGCTAGTGGGGAGGCAGAGTGGAAGGTGGGCGAAATGGGTGAAGGGGGTCAAAGGTACAAGCTTCCAGTTATAACAGACATAAGTTACAGGAATGTAATGTACAGCATGGTGATTAGTCAGTAATACTGTAATCATTAGTCAGTAATACTGTACTGCATATTTGAAAGTTGCTAAGAGAGTACATCTTAAAGGTTCTCATCACAAGAAAAATAAATTTTTCTAACTATGTATGGTGACCGATAGGAACTAGATTGCAGTGATCACTTCTCAGGGTATACAAATATCAAATCATTATGCTGTATGCCTGAAACTAATACAATGTTCTATGTCAATTATACCTCAGTTTTTTAAATGTACATAAAATTTTAGGAGATGCCTGGGTAACTCAATTAGTTGAGCACCTGATCTTGATTTCAGCTCAGGCCATGATCTCATGGTCCTGAGATTGAGTCCCTAATCAGGTTCGTGCTGAGTGTGGAGCCTGCTTGGGATTCTCTTTCTCCCTCTGCCCCTCCCCTGCTTGCAATGTGCGCTCTCTCTCTCTCTCTCTCTCTCAATCTCAAAAATAAATAAAATGTGCATAAAATTTAAAAAAAATTTTAACTGTCCCTTTGCAGGTCTCCCTGATACTTCGCCCCCACCCCCACTTATGTATATTCCATTGACTTTCCAAAAACAGTTCTGTGTGTTTCCTTTCAGATCGCTATAGATCTGAAATTCCTTAAGTACCAGCAATATCTTCTCTGTTTGGCACTAGCTGCAAACATCTATTCATGATTTTTCAATGGCAGCCATTCACTCTCCTACAACGGCAACCACATGTGCAACTAACAATAATAGCAGCACATTCTTTTTTTCCCCTTATTTATTTATTTTGAGAGAGACAGAGAGAGTGAGCAGGGGAGGGGCAGAGAGAGAGGAAGAGAGAGAAATCCCAAGCAGGTTCCATGCTGTCAACGCGGAGCCCTATTCGGGGCCTGAACCCATGAACCGTGTGTGAGATCAAAACCTGAGCAGAAACCAAGAGTCGAACACTTAATGGACTGAGCCACCCAGGCGCCCCTAGGAGCACATTTTTAAAATATAATTTATTGTCAAGTTGGCTAACATACAGTGTATACAGTATGCTCTTGGTTGGGGGGTTAGATTTCCGTGATTCATCGCTTCCATACAACACCCAGTGCTCATCCCAACAAGTGCCCTCTTTATGCCCGTCACCCCAATTTCCCCCTCTCCCCACTCCCCCATCAACCCTCAGTTTTCTGTTTTATCTCTTGTTTTCCTCATCTCTTATTTTCTCCCTCTCTCTGTATTTAAGATGTCTCTTATGGTTTGCCTCCCGGTGTCTAGGTGACTGACGTGGTTAAGTGCCCGACTCTTGATCTCAGCTGAGGTCTTGAACTCAGGGCTGTGAGTTCAATCCCCATGATGGGCTCCACACCGGGTGTGAAGCCTAAGTAAAAATAAATTTTTTTAAGGATTTTGGGGGGAGGTGAAGGGATGGCATTCATCTTGAAAGTGAAAAGGAAGGGAGAGGGGATGGAAGCCTTCAGGGGTTATACGTGTTTGTTTTCTCTCCTCACCCTAAATTCACAGAACAAGAGCTTGTCTCATTCTGGTCAAAAGACAGAATATTTTTTCTGTACATTAATTCTCGAATCAATGAAACTTCCAAAGCAGGAGTGTAAATATTCAGGCAATAAACAAGGGGAGCCAGATGGAGTGGTCTACACAGTTACTCACGCATCTTTGTCAAAATATTTAGCCACTACATGAATCTTTTAGAATGCATTAATTTGGCATTTCATGCAAACATTGCCATGAACGTTAATCACCCCTCAATTGCTAAATGTGGCTTCCGTTCCGGCATTCCTTCGGCACCTGCCAAAGAGGACTGGACCCAAAACCCAGGATATAAGACCCAGAAGGGCCCTCCCTGAACTAAGGGACAGGCCCACCCTGTGCCCTAGCTGCAAGCGAGACCTCTGCTCCTATCTTCCCAGCCCACCTGCAGACCGGCAGGACAAGTCCACCTCTGTGTTGTAAACAGAGCTGAGGCGGTTGGAAAGTCAGGAGAGGGTGCCCAGCAGGGTAAGGATAGTTCTGGAATATGTCTATTCTCTGGGGCTGGATAAATCAGCCTGAATTCCTCCGAGTCTGTTTCCTGCAAACAGTGGGAACATGAAACCAGATTACTGCTCCAGAGATGTTTGGTGTGGGGCTTTTTCTCAGTTTTTGAAGACACGCACAGCATAAAACCAAATCTATTTTCAATACATCAGAAACATGCAGTGGGTTTTAAAACAAGGGGTTAGGCCTAGGAAAGGAAAGGAAATCGAGATACCATGGAGGAGGTAGGTCAGTCTGCAACACCTCCCTCCCCCACAACCTGCCTGGGAAGGAATCCATAATGGCACCTACTCCAGTTCAGAGAGACTGGGCTCTGACCTGTAGAAGGTTCCAAGGGCTACCACCTGGAACTAACAGCAAAGCTGTTGAGAGAGAGAAGGCTCAAGTTGGGAAAATCCCCTTCCATTCAGCAAGACCGCTGGAAGGTGGGATTCACACTCAGCAGTGTGCTGAGTAGCAAGGATAAAACAAAGAATACAATTCTGGCTTGGCCATCACAGTATGATACATAGTTACAGTAGACAGAACTATGGCCCCCAAAGATGTCTGCATGCTAAGCCCTGAACCTGTGACTGTGTTTTCCTACATGCTGCATGGAACTCAACAGATGTGATTAAGTTAAGCATCCTGGATGGAAGACCATCTTGGGTTACCGTGGTGAACCCAGTGTCATTACCAAGGCCCTTATAAGAGGAGGCTGGAAGGTCAGAGTCAATAGTAGGAGATATGACCACAAGAAGGAGGAGGTTAGAGCGATACAAGGAAGGAACCATGAGCCAAGGAAGGCAGGTGGCTTTTAGAAACTGGAAAAGGCAAAGAAACAGATTTCCCCTTGAATCCTCCAGAAGGAATGTATCCTCGTGGGCACATTGGTTTTAGACTTCCAAGCTCCAAACTGTAAGAGTGTGTAAATGTGAGCCGTTTTAAGGCACTAAGTTTGTGGTAATTTGTTACAGCAGCCAACACACTCTTCCCGGTGTCAGCATTGCTGGTATTCGTGCCTCACTCGGGTAGGAGAAACAAGGTGAGGGTCAGTCTTTTCAAAGAAGCCACAGAAGACCTCATAGAGGAGATGATGAAACCATTCCCAGAGGCTGAGGAGAAGTTCAAAGCTCGGAGTTTAGGAAGCATTCCAGGCAATAGGCAAGGCATGAGCAAAGGCACAGAGGCAGGGAAGTCCAGAGCATGTTTGTGCAATAGAAAGAATGTTCTAGAATGTTCTAGGGAGCTAAAAGAGAGGTCTGGAAAGATGAATTGCAGGACAACTCTAAAGCAGGGATGGTTTCATGAACTAGGCAATGGAATGGAAATTGAACCATTTTCTCAGGAATTTGAGTCAACCTCAGAGCCCAGGGCAGTGTGATAGGTGACCCTACACAGGGTACAGATGTGAGGCACTGACTGAGAGGCAAAATTAAAGGGGGAGGAGGTGCCAAAACACTAAGGAATCAAGATAATGCAATCTTTAAAAATTCAATTTTAAGCTCAAAGAGGGTTGGAGAAAAATCTTGAAATTTTAAACAAAGACGGGGTCAGGTACAATGCCTTGCTGAACCACAACTGAGCCTGGGCAAGTGGGAAAATCAGCCATTCTGATCCTGTCTTTAAATTCTTGATATTTTTTTCAATATTGCTTGCATTGATCTTGATTTTTTTTTTAATATTGCAGAATGACATTACTTATCTTGATCACTGAGGTGGGGTTTTTTTTGGCACTTTATTAAATCTTGCATCCACACCCATGCCTCATTCACCTCACCCTAGTCCCAGCCCTGACACAACATTGTAAAGAGAGCACATGCCTATTGGCAGATATCCCCCTCAACAACCTATGTGAGAGAGGCCATAGATTCAAAGGGGATTCCCATGGGGCAGGAATATTTTTCAAGAAATTGAAAGAAATAGAAGGGAAAGTTTGGTGTGAGCTTCCTGGTGTTTGGGGGTACAGAAACTAAAGCCTCTTGGTCTCCTGGTTATAGCAATGCACCAAAGGAAGCCCACCTGAGATAAAGGACAACAGATGGGTCCATTCCCCCTCCAGAAGGGTCCATATGGGAGAGAGGGGTACAGGGATCTCCCAGACCAGGTGTAAGCTGGAGAGAGAAGCTGAGTCAAAGCAGCACTAAAGGGACTGTATACAGATTAACAGCACGCTGCACAGTGGGGACACCAACAGAGGAGGTTTACAGGGGTGTAGTGAGGAGAGAGTCAGAAGAGGCTCAGAGAAGGGCGCCTGGGTGGCTCAGTCGGTTAAGCATCCGACTTTGGCTCAGGTCATGATCTTGTGGTTTGTGAGTTTGAGCCCTGCGTTGGGCTCTGTGCTAACAGCTCAGAGCCTGGAGCCTGCTTCAGATTCTGTGTCTCCCTCTCTCTCTGCTCTTCCCCTGATCATGTCTTCTCTCTCTCTCTCTCTCTCTCTCTCTCTCTCTCTCTCTCTCTCAAAAATAAATAAACATGAAAAAAAAAGAATTTCAGAGAATGAATCACCTATATCAGAAAATGGTACAGTCCAGGGTGCCCATGGGATGCCTCTGAGGAACCCAATGATGTGCCCTATAGAAACCATGTGGCCCACAGATGGCATTTAACAGGTCATTGAAGGGTAGGAACAAAAGCTCCAACTAAGTCAAGAGACCTTTGACCAGGTTCCCACTCATCCCTCCTCCAGCATGCACCCTGGAAAAGCTAGCAGTGAAGCAGAGAGTGTGACACAGAACAAGAGGATGGAAGCAACAGGCAGGTGCCCATGTTCCCCTTGTGGGTGACACAGGCTTGGGTGAGGAGGGGAGGGAAAAATGTTTGAACTGCCTGAGAAGTTGATGTCTTGTTTCACATCAGATTGGACTTTGTAACACCTGAAAAGGAAGCTAATTAGGCCCCAGAGCGGCTAAAAAGAACAGGCTGTGCCCAAGATCAGTTGGAGTATAATTGAAGGTAGTGAGGAGGAAAAAATAAACCAGTCTCCTAATTGCTTCCTACAGAGCTCAATCCATTTAATAAAACAATTATGCTGGTTATTCTCCATTGGTTCTCTAATCCAATCCACTCTCTGTCCTCTGTCCCTCCCTGCCCTTGGGGCTCTTGGAGACTGATCCCTGCAGACTGCAGCATATGGGCTCCCAAGATGGCCACTGCAATGGTTAGTTTTAATGTGTCAACCTGGTTGGGCCAGGAGGTGCCCAGATAGATGGACAAGCATTATTCTGGTTTTGTCTGCAAGGGTGTTTGAGAGATTAAATTAACATTTGAATTGACAGACTGAATAAAGCACTTGGCCCTACCCAATGTGGTGGGTCTCATCCAATAAGTTGAAGGACTGAATACAGCAAAAAGACTGAGTAAAAGGGAACTTTTCCAGCCTGGCTGTTTGAGCTGGAACATCAGACTTCTCCTGCACTCAGACTGGAACTTACACCATAAGCTTTCCAACTTTCCAACTTTCTCCAGCTTAACAACTATAAATCTTGGGACTTCTCAGCCTCCATAGTTGTGTGAACCAACTCCTTGTAATAAATGTGAGTGCGTGTGTGTGTGTGTGTGTGTGTAGAGACAGACAGAGAAAGAGATAGAGAAAGAGAGAGACAAAGAGGCAGAACAAGAGAGGTTCTGTTTCTTTGAAGAACCCTAACACAGCTGCCTTCCAGTTGGGGTCCACCAAAGGCAGCCAGGACTTCCCTCTGCCCCACATATCTGGCAGCATCTCTGCCCCTCCATGACCAACATCCCCTCCCACAGGTCCAGATCTCAGAGGCTCCAGTGACAACATTTCTAACCCTGGTGTCATCAATCCTACAGTGGTGATATCTTTCCTTATTGCTAGCTCTGGGAGTTTCAACATCTCTTGTGCTTTTAAACCCATGCCAGGGGGAAGATGGTGGCGAAGGAAGACGCTATGCTTACCTCGTCCTGCGGATCACTTAGATTCCACCCACACCTGCCTAAATAACCCAGAAAACTACCAGAAGACTAGCAGAACGGATTCTCCGGAGCCAAGCATAGACGAGAGGTCCACAGAAGAGGGTAGGAAGGGCGACGAGGCGGTGCGCGCTCCACGGACTGGCAGGAGGGAGCTGGGGCGGAGGGGCAGCCCGCCGGCCAAGCAGAGACCCCGAGTCTGGCTTGCAAAAGCAGAGAGGCCGGACGGAGTGTGTTCTGACAGCGAGCGGGACTTAACATCTGGAAGGTTATAAGTTAACAGCTCTGCTCGGAGAGCGGGAGGGCTGGAGGACAACGGGAGGGAGAGTTGTTGAGCCCCGGATGACAGAGCTCAGCTTGGCGGGGAACAAAGGTGCTCACCAGCGCCATCTCCCTCGCCCATCCCCCAGCCAAAATCCCAAAGGGAACCGGTTCCTGCCAGGGGACTGGCTTGTACCTCGCAAACACCCAACACTGTGCTTCTGCGGATCCATCCCAAAAGCGGCAGGCCTGACTCCCTCCCGGTGCCACAGGGCTCCTCCCAAAGCAGATCTCTGAAGGAAAAGCGAGCTGAGCCTACCCCTCCTGCCCCCGTGCACCTTGCCGATCCACCCCAGCTAATATGCCAGATCCCCAGCACCACAAGCCTAGCAGTGTGCAAGTAGCCCAGACGGGCCATGCCACCCCACAGTGAATCCCACCCCTAGGAGAGGGAAAGAGAAGGCACACACCAGTCTGACTGTGGCCCTAGCGGTGGGCTGGGGGCAGACATCAGGTCTGACTGCGGCCCTGCCCACCAACGTGAGTTATTCAAGACAGCACAGGGGAAGTGCCCTACAGTTCTTTCCAAAATGACGAAACAGAAGAATTCCCCTCAAAAGAATCTCCAGGAAATAACAACAGCTAATGAGCTGATCAAAAAGGATTTAAACAATATAACAGAAAGTGAATTTAGAATAATAGTCATAAAATTAATCGCTGGGCTTGAAAACAGTATAGAGGACAGCAGAGAATCTATTGCTGCAGAGATCAAGGGACTAAGGAACAGTGAGGAGGAGCTAAAAAATGCTATAAACAAGCTGCAAAATAAAATGGAAACGACCACAGCTCGGATTGAAGAGGCAGAGGAGAGAATAGGTGAACTAGAAGATAAAAGTATGGAAAAAGAGGAAGCTGAGAAAAAGAGAGATAAAAAAAATCCAGGAGTATGAGGGGGAAAATTAGAGAACTAAGTGATACACTAAAAAGAAATAATATACGCATAATTGGTATTCCAGAGGAGGAAGAGAGAGGGAAAGGTGCTGAAGGTGTACTTGAAGAAATCATAGCTGAGAACTTCCCTGATCTGGGGAAGGAAAAAAGGCATTGAAATCCAAGAGGCACAGAGAACTCCCTTCAGACGTAACTTGAATCGATCTTCTGCATGACATATCATAGTGAAACTGACAAAATACAAGGATAAAGAGAAAATTCTGAAAGCAGCTAGGGATAAACATGCTCTAACATATAAAGGGAGACCTATAAGACTCGTGACTGATCTCTCTACTGAAACTTGGCAGGCCAGAAATGAATGGCAGGAGATCTTCAATGTGATGAACAGAAAAAATATGCAGCTGAGAATCCTTTATCCAGCAAGTCTGTCATTTAGAATAGAAGGAGATAAAAAGGTCTTCCCAAACAAACAAAAACTGAAGGAATTCGTCACCACTAAACCAGCCCTACAAGAGATCCTAAGGGGGATCTTGTGAGACAAAGTACCAGAGACATCGCTACAAGCATGAAATCTACAGACATCACAATGACTCTAAACCCATATCTTTCTATAATAACACTGAATGTAAATGGACTAAATGCACCAACCAAAAGACATAGGGTATCAGAATGGATAAAAAAACAAGACCCATCTATTTGCTGTCTACAAGAGACTCATTTTAGACCTGAGGACACCTTCAGATTGAAAGTGAGGGGATGGAGAACTATTTATCATGCTACTGGAAGTCAAAAGAAAGCTGGAGTAGCCATACTTATATCAGACAAACTAGACTTTAAATTAAAGGCTGTAACAAGAGATGAAGAAGGGCATTATATAATAATTACAGGGTCTATCCATCAGGAAGAGCTAACAATTATTAACGTCTATCCGCTGAATATAGGAGCCCCCAAATATATAAAACAATTACTCACAAACACAATCAACCTTACTGATAAGAATGTGGTAATTGCAGGGGACTTTAACACTCCACTTACAGAAATGGATAGATCACCTAGACACATGGTCAATAAAGAAACAAGAGCCCTGAATGATACATTGGATCAGATGGACTTGACAGATATATTTAGAACTCTGCATCCCAAAACAACAGAATATACTTTCTTCTCGAGTGCACATGGAACATTCTCCAAGATAGATCACATACTGGGTCACAAAACAGCCCTTCATAAGTATACAAGAATTGAGATCATACCATGCATACTTTCAGACCACAATGCTATGAAGCTTGAAATCAACCACAGGAAAAAGTCTGGAAAACCTCCAAAAGCATGGAGGTTAAAGAACACCCTACTAAAGAATGAGTGGGTCAACCAGGCAATTAGAGAAGAAATTAAAAAATATATGGAAACAAACGAAAATGAAAATACAACAATCCAAACGCTTTGGGATGCAGCGAAGACAGTCCTGAGAGGAAAATACATTGCAATCCAGGCCTATCTCAAGAAACAAGAAAAATCCCAAATACAACATATAACAGCACACCTAAAGGAAATAGAAGCAGAACAGCAAAGACAGCCTAAAAACCCAGCAGAAGAAGATAAATAATAAAGATCAGAGCAGAAATAAACAATATAGAATCTAAAAAAACTGTAGAGCAGATCAACAAAACCAAGAATTGTTTTTTTGAAAAAATAAACAAAATTGATAAACCTCTAGCCAGGCTTCTCAAAAAGAAAAGGGAGATGACCCAAATAGATAAAATCATGAATGAAAATGGAATTATTACAACCAATCCCTCAGAGATACAAGCAATTATCAGGGAATACTATGAAAAATTATATGCCAACAAACTGGACAACCTGAAAGAAATGGACAAATTCCTAAACACCCACACACTTCCAAAACTCAATCAGGAGGAAATAGAAAGCTTGAACAGACCCATAACCAGCGAAGAAATTGAATCAGTTATCAAAAATCTCACAACAAATAAGAGTCCAGTACCAGATGGCTTCCCAGGGGAGTTCTACCAGACGTTTAAAACAGAGATAATACCTATCCTTCTCCAGCTATTCCAAAAAATAGAAAGGGAAGGAAAACTTCCAGACTCATTCTATGAAGCCAGTATTACTTTGATTCCTAAACCAGACAGAGACCCAGTAAAAAAAGAGAACTACAGGCCAATATCCCTGATGAATATGGATGTAAAAATTCTCAATAAGATACTAGCAAATCGAATTCAACAGCTTATAAAAAGAATTACTCACCATGATCAAGTGGGATTCATTCCTGGGATGCAGGACTGGTTCAACATTCGCAAATCAATCAACATGATGCATCACATTAATAAAAGAAAAGATAAGAAACATATAATCCTGTCAATCGATGCAGAAAAGGCATTTGACAAAATTCAGCACCCTTTCTTAATAAAAACCCTCGAGAAAGTTGGGATAGAAGGAACATACTTAAACATCACAAAAGCCATTTATAAAAAGCCCACAACTAACATCATCCTCAATGGGGAAAAACTGAGAGCTTTCTTCCTGAGATTAGGAACACGACAGGGATGCCCACTCTCACCGCTGTTGTTTAATATAGTGTTGGAAGTTCTAGCATCAGCAATCAGACAACAAAAGGAAATCAAAGGCATTTAAATTGGCAAAGATGAATTCAAGCTTTCGCTTTTTGCAGATGACATGATATTATACATGGAAAATCCGATAGACTCCACCAAAAGTCTGCTAGAACTGATACATGAATTCAGCAAAGTCGCAGGATACAAAATCAATGTACAGAAATCAGTTGCATTCTTATACACTAATAATGAAGCAACAGAAAGACAAATAAAGAAACTGATCCCATTCACAATTGCACCAAGAAGCATAAAATACCTAGGAATAAATCTAACCAAAGATGTAAAAGATCTGTATGCTGAAACTATAGAAAGCTTATGAAGGAAATTGAAGAAGATATAAAAAAATGGAAAAACATTCCGTGCTCATGGATTGGAAGAATAAATATTGTCAAAATGTCAATACTACCCAAAGCTATCTACACATTCAATGCAATCCCAATCAAAATTGCACCAGCATTCTTCTCGAAGCTAGAACAAGCAATCCTAAAATTCATATGGAACCACAAAAGGCCCCGAATAGCCAAAGTAATTTTGAAGAAGACCAAAGCAGGAGGCATCACAATCCCAGACTTTAGCCTCTACTACAAAGCTGTCATTATCAAGACAGCATGGTATTGGCACAAAAACAGACACATAGACCAATGGAATAGAATAGAAACCCCAGAACTAGACCCACAAAAGTATGGCCAACTAATCCTTGACAAAGCAGGAAAGAACATCCAATGGAAAAAAGTCTCTTTAACAAATGGTGCTGGGAGAACTGGACAGCAACATGCAGAAGATTGAAACTAGACCACTTTCTCACACCATTCACAAAAATAAATTCAAAATGGATAAAGGACCTGAATGTGAGACAGGAAACCATCAAAACCCTAGAGGAGAAAGCAGGAAAAGACCTCTCTGACCTCAGTCGAAGCAATTTCTTACTTGACACATCCCCAAAGGCAAGGGAATTAAAAGCAAAAATGAACTACTGGGACCTTATAAAAGATAAAAAAGCTTTTTTTATAAAGCTTATAAGCTTATCTTATAAAAGATAAAAAGCTTCTGCACAGCAAAAGAAACAACCAACAAAACTAAAAGGCAACCAACGGAATGGGAAAAAATATTTGCAAAGGACATATCAGACAAAGGGCTAGTATCCAAAATCTATAAAGAGCTCACCAAACTCCACACCCGAAAAACAAATAACCCAGTGAAGAAATGGGCAGAAAACATGAATAGACACTTCTCTAAAGAAGACATCCGGATGGCCAACAGGCACATGAAAAGATGCTCAATGTCGCTCCTCATCAGGGAAATACAAATCAAAACCACACTCAGATATCACCTCACGCCAGTCAGAGTGGCCAAAATGAACAAATCAGGAGACTGTAGATGCTGGCGGGGATGTGGAGAAACGGGAATCCTCTTGCACTGTTGGTGGGAATGCAAACTGGTGCAGCCACTCTGGAAAACAGTGTGGAGGTTCCTCAGAAAATTAAAAATAGACCTACCCCATGACCCAGCAATAGCACTGCTAGGAATTTACCCAAGGGATACAGGAGTACTGATGCATAGGGGCACTTGTACCCTAATGTTTATAGCAGCACTCTCAACAATAGCCAAATTATGGAAAGAGCCTAAATGTCCATCAACTGATGAATGGATAAAAAAAATTGTGGTTTATATACACAATGGAGTACTATGTGGCAATGAGAAAGAATGAAATATGGCCCTTTGTAGCAACGTGGATGGAACTGGAGAGTGTGATGCTAAGTGAAATAAGCCATACAGAGAAAGACAGATACCATATGGTTTCACTCGTATGTGGATCCTGAGAATCTTAACAGAAACCCTTTGGGGAGGGGAAGGAAAAAAAAAATAGAGGTTAGAGTGGAAGAGAGCCAAAGCATAAGAGACTCCTAAAAACTGAGAACAAACTGAGGGTTGATGGGGGGTGGGAGGGAGGGGAGGGTGGGTGATGGGTATTGAAGAGGGCACATTTTGGGATGAACACTGGGTGTTGTGTGGAAACCAATTGGACAATAAATTTCATATATTGAAAAAAAAGATATATAAGTGTGTACGACCTGCAGAAAAAAAAATAAAATAAAATAAATTAAAAAATAAACCCATGCCACAAACACCTTCTACAATTAGACCCTCTGTTAGAAATCACCTCATTTAAGTCATGTGAATAATTTTCATTTTCCATCTGAACCCTGACTGATACATCCAGGTGAGGGCTACCTCTTCCATTTTGACTACAGAAAACAAGGCAAGAATGTTTGAAGATACTGACATGTTTTAGGTAGGAATGAAATGGACAGGAAGCAAGGAGCGGTCACACTGTTGGCTTGCCCTTTCTTTATGAAGAAAGACAGAAGATCATGCAAAATGGAATCAAGGCAGTGAAAATTTGAAGCTGGTAGTAAAAGGAATGGAAGAACCACCTTTAGACCGGAAACCATGAATTTTTAGAGACACCGCTCTGTACCTTTGATGGGTCTCTTCATTGGCTTTGAGCAGCTGAGTCAGATGGCACCCATCTTCAGCCCTTTGCACTGTTTCACTTAGGAAATCATAACACAAATGACCATCAAAATAGATGTCAAGGCAACATGAGTTCAGGGACTGAATAGGATTCATTGTACCCGTAACAAAAAGACTAAAAGTACTGGGCACATCAAATCAAATGCACAAATAGTGCAAAGTCAGGGGCCTACAAACTCTTATCTTGGAACATTTCACAGCTTGAATGGCCCAGGTGAGAGTTATTGGCCCATAATTCATCAAAGGCCAAATCAACTGACTTGTATAATCAACAGACTTACAAACTCCTACTTTATCACTTTGAAATAGCACTGTATGATGGAGAGAGCAAGAAGTCTGGATAACTTGATGACTTAGTAGGTGAACTTTGGCAAATCACTTAAATTCACTGAGTCTCCATTTTCTCATCTGTAAAACAAGGATAATGCCACTTATCTATCTGAGTTAAAGCACCTGGCCCTGAGCTCAACAAAAAGGAGCTATTCTTAAAGGCTGGGTTAGCATGTCAATAATCGTAAGGTCTGGACAATACTAAAGGGCCTGTGTAGAAAAGGAATAATTAATGTATTCCAGATCATTCTTTGACAACCAAAATATCAATTGGTTCATATTTGGAAATACTCCATAGATCATATTATAGTTACTGCAGATGACTTTGAATAAGACTCGGAAAGATCATGAAAGAGACGTACCCCCCAGACGCCAATGCCCTTGGATGATGAAGATTCAAACACAAGTCATCTATGGAGTCACTTTACAGGGGATGCGTCTTTAAGAGATCAAGACTGAACAGCTGAGCTGACATTCTGAGGTGATCTTGTACCCACCACGGGGAAATTCCAAAGCTCTCTGCAAAAATTACTAGACACCTAGACTCTCCCTTTGTCTCCCACCTTTTTAAGCCCTGCATGTACTAGACAGTCTGACCCTCGTGTGGGAGATTATCTTTGAACCTCACTTTGCACTGCTATCACTTTCCTGTGTTATCACAATAACTGATGAGTCTGCATCTGGAGGGGGTGGGAAGGGCAGAGAATGGAGAAAGAGAAACTTGGAGCAAAAAGAAAACAGAATATGATGCTCGAGTGTTGGAACAAAATTGTTCTTTCCAGTTACTCGAAGGAGCTGGCCTCATGCATTTCTGATACACTTTATGATTAGTTTCCATGGCATCAATCACGTTGAGCAGTTTCATTATTATCTAACACTCACAGATTGAGACCAAGAGGATTAGCCTATAAAATGATCCAAAAACTGAGGCTCAGAGAAGGTAAGTAATTTACTCAAGATCACACGGCGAGCAAGCATTCCCCCACAGCATTAGGGAATTCCCCCACAGGGTTAGCAAGGCTTAGGAGCATCCTACTCCAATTTAGCCTATTTGAATCGAGATCTACTTAAACTGTATGTGAAAAAAATCTGGTTTTCTAAGAGGAGAGACCATGCCAATGGCCAGGAAGCACATGAAAAGTTGCTCAATGTCATTAGCCTTCAGGGAAATGCAAATCAAAACCACAATGAGACACCACGTCCCATTCACTAGGAGGACTATAATCAAAAAGCCACACAGTAACAAGTGTTGGTGAAGATGCAAAGATAAACAGTGACCCCTCGACACTGCTGATGGGATGGAAATATGCAACGGTGTGGCTCTTCTGGAACACAGCATAGAAGTCCCTCAAATAGTTAAACTTAGAGTTGTCATAGGATCCAGCAATTCTGCTCCTAGGCATGTACCCGAGAGAAATGGGAACACACGCCCCCACACAAAACCTGTGTGTGAATGTTCACAGCAGCATTATCCATAATGGCCCCAGAGTGGAAACAAGTCAAATGCCCATCGGCCAATGACTGAATACATAAAAGGTGATCTATCCATATAATATAATCTTATTTAGCAATAAAAAAGAATGAATTACTGCCACACGCTACAACATAGATGAACCTTGAAAACGTTATGCTGAGTGAAAGAAATCGATCTCAAAGGACCACATGTTATATAACTCAATGTATGTGAAACGCCCAGAGCAGGTAACCTTGTAGAAACAGAAAGCAGATTGGGGGTTGCCAGGGGCCAAGGGGAGGGGACATTGGGGCTCAAGGGTACAGGGTTTCTTTTTGGGGTGATGAAAATATTCTAAAATTGACTGAGGTGATGGCTGCCCAATCCTGTGAAAATACTGAAAGACACTGAATTATACAATTCATTTTTTTTTATTTTTTATTTTTTAATATATGAAATTTACTGTCAAATTGGTTTCCATACAACACCCAGTGCTCATCCCAAAAGGTGCCCTCCTCAATACCCATCACCCACCCTGCCCTCCCTCCCACCCCCCATCAGCCCTCAGTTTGTTCTCAGTTTTTAACAGTCTCTTATGCTTTGGCTCTCTCCCACTCTAACCTCTTTTTTTTTTTTTTTTCTTTCCTTCCCCTCCCCCATGGGTTTCTGTTACGTTTCTCAGGATCCACATAAAAGTGAAACCATATGGTATCTGTCTTTCTCTGTATGGCTTATTTCACTTAGCATCACACTCTCCAGTTCCATCCACGTTGCTACAAAAGGCCATATTTCATTTTTTCTCATTGCCACGTAGTATTCCATTGTGTATATGAACCACAATTTCTTTATCTGAATTATACAATTTAAATGGGTGAACTGTAAGGGATATAAATTGTATCTCGATAAATCCGTTTTTAAAATACTGAAAATATTTTGGTAAGCTTTGCCTGAAGAAAGAACCAAGTACCATACCTTTATTTCTAAGTGTTTATTTTTATTTTATTTCATGTTAATTCTAATCTATCAGTTATAGTCAGAACTGCACATTATTTTTGAAACCTAGTACGATCTTTTGTTTCTTTTTTTTTTTTTTTTTTTTTTTTTTTTTTATTTATTTTTGGGACAGAGAGAGACAGAGCATGAACGGGGGAGGGGCAGAGAGAGAGGGAGACACAGAATCGGAAACAGGCTCCAGGCTCCGAGCCATCAGCCCAGAGCCCGACGCGGGGCTCGAACTCACGGACCGCGAGATCGTGACCTGGCTGAAGTCGGACGCTTAACCGACTGCGCCACCCAGGCGCCCCCCTAGTACGATCTTTTGAAAGACACAGGTTTGATTCCCAGTTCTGTCATGGCCAAACCACATGACATCAGGCATGTCATCGCCTGTTCTCTCTGAGCCTGTGTCTCCTCCAGTGCAAAATGGGAACAGTGGTTTCTACATTGCAGGGTTACCAGCACCCTGGAGTGTGGTTCAAGCTGCACCCTCACCGAAGACATCCCAGCAAACGGTGAGTGGGGTCCATGAGGCTACCCCTGCCCAGGGGTCAACTACTACCAATTCTCACAAAGCCACTCTAGTCCCAGCCCCAACATTATAAAGACCGGAAATGCTTTGTCTAAACTTCTAAGCAAAGTAAGGGGTACATAGTAAGTGGTCAGCTAACAGTGAAGGATGCCTTTGGCTGCCAATAACAGAAATTTTTCAACTTGGTTGATACAAGAAAGTACTCCTTGGTCCACAGAATTGCAGGTCCTAGAAGAGGGTGGGGACCAGGAGGTCCAGTCAGAGAACCTGCTTGCCTTTGCCCTTCTGTGGGCTGGCTCTTTCTCCCACAAGAAACAAAATGGCAGCAGCACTTGTACTCCTGACATCTGTGCACCCCAATGTTCCCGGGAAGAGAAAGGGCAACTTCCAGATGGTCTCAAGAGAGCTGGTAGTTTCCTTCTCAGAAACACCCAACAAGTGCCTCTTCCTTGCCTGTGTTGAAACAGGGCACATCTCTCTCCTCAAAGAAGCCAAGGCCACAACAAGACCAAGCACAAACTGCTCACGCTTGCTCATCCCAGAGCCAATCACAACAGCAGGGGTTGGATCATTCTGACCAGTTTAGACCATCCCACCTCAGAGCTGAGCTTCCAGGTCACAGTGTCTGGAAACAATGGCAAATAGAATATTCCTACATCTACTACATTCCAACATCTACTACAAAGAGTGACTGGGGGAACCTCAACACAACTGATCAATACATTCAGGAGCCTCTTTTTTGTTGTTGTTAAAGTTTACTTATTTATTTTGAGAGAGAGGGAGAGAGACAGCATGTGCAGGGGAGGAGCAGAGAGAGAGGGAGAAAGAGAATCCCAAGCAGGATCCATGCTGTCAGAGCAGAGCCTGATGCAGGGCTTGAACCCATGAACCACGAGCTCACGATCTGAGCCCAGATCAAGAGTCAGACACTCAACCGACTGAGCCACGCAGTCAACCCTACACTCAGAAGCCTCTTAAGTCTCATTTCCACTGGAGCAAAAGAGTAGAAAAGTCACATTCCCTTCCCGGGTTGTTTTCTCCATTATTTTCTTTCAGTAGCCACCATGCAGATGACCAGAACAATTATTGTGACCAAAAGTGATGCATTATCTAGCCAGCAACACTGTTCTGAACTTCATCCTTTTACCATGTCATGGAGACTTCAAGAGCTGATATGGTGGAGACCAGCAACCATGAGAAGTGGTCTGAGCACCACACCATACTGACCCACTTAATGAATGCATTCCTTACATTCCTGGAGAATCAGATAATGAGTGAACAAATGTAAACCGAGGTAATTCCTTACTGTGAAAAGTACTAAGAAAGAAATAAAATTTGGCGATAATATAGCATCACTGGGGCCGACTCCAGACAGGACGGTCTGGGAGTGTATCTGCAAGGAGAGGGAAGCCTTTAGCAAGGGAGGGGAGGGCAGGGAGGACCCAGGGTCCTGGATGCCTGGGTGCAAGTTCTGATTTTATTCCAAGAACAATATGAAGCATCAAAAGAAAGGAAAAGAGGGACCTGCCATGAAGGGTGACACAGATTGAGTCCCAGGCCTGTCAAATGACTTGCCCTTCCTGATCCTCAGCATTCACGCCCGTAAATGGGATTTTAAGTGCCTACCGCGTAGGACTATAACAACCACAGATGATAATAGGACTACAAACCATGTGGCAAAATAGTAGCTACCTCTCCCATTTGCTCCTGAGGGCTGAGGTGTTTAGAGGGGTCCTGATGTCTGCAACCTACTATGCAAAGAAATGTAGAAAAATAAGATGGTTTATGGGTAGAGAGGTGGATGGATAGATGGCTGGATATGCAATAAGACACATGGAGTAAAATGTTAATGGAAGAAGCTAGGTGATGGAGATATGTGTGTTCACTGAAAATTTCTTTGAACTTTTAGGTGTCTTTGAAAGTTTCCACAATAAAATTTTGAGGAACGGTGCAAGAGGTGCCCCTCACATTTTAAGAAAATTGAAACTTCTCTCCCTCTGCAGATCCACATGCCCTCCTTTCTTGTCTGATTGCGATAGCGAGCCACCTTGCAGTCCTGCCCAGTGACTGGGTCTAAAGTGGGGACGCAAGCCACCTAACCTGACGTGGGTCATCTGTGCGGTGACCTGAAGGCAACTGGGCTCACTGGGCAGGAAGCTTTGCAGTTAAGCCCCTGAGGAAGGCTGAGACTTTGCCGCTAGAGGGCGCGCTGGTGGCGTCCTGAGCTCCAAGGTGGTTACTTGGAACCAGGTTCCTTCCCCCACAGCAGGACCTGGGATCCACTGCCTCAGCAAGTACCTGAGAAAAACAGGAGTCTGAGAGTCAGCACCTGCGGACTGGCCCCGCAGAGATTCTGATGAAGAGGAGCTGGAGGAAGGAAGAGAGTAATGTGCACTGAGCAAGTGTCAGACAGCGCTGAATGCTTTCACATCACTTAGTTCATGTTTTAGTCATGAATCAGTCTGAAAATAGAACAGGGGTTGCAGTGCAAAGGATGTGCATTTCATTCCTGGCAGACACTGCCCAATTAGGGGCACCCTGCTTTTCCCAGGGCAGCGCAGCTTTTCCAGGCAGTAACATCCCCCATTCCTTGCTCTGAGAGCTGAGAGGCTCACGGTAACTGTGTCACCGGGGCTGAGACAGCACCTCCAGCAGCTTCCTATGACCTCACCCAGCATCCTCAAGGAGCCTGTCCACCCCTCCCAGATCTGCCCACCAGCTTCTTCACGTGACATCGGAAGAGTATGTTAACCTTGAACCCTTCCTTCCTCAGCTCAAACCACCCACTGCTCCCATTGACCCAAGTATTTCTTGAGACTGTCTGTCTGGTACCTTAGCCACCTGAGAAATTTAGGCACGAATACTCAATCGCTCAATCTTTTAAAATCATAATCATTCAAAGCTACTCTGTATAAACCAGTGGTTTCCTCCAAATTTCTTTTCTGTACAGTCACAGCCTAAATGTCTTAATTAAGGTGCTTCGACGCCACACGCCCCCATCTCTCCACCCAGCAGGCCAGCCTGAGCCTCCCAGGCCTGCGCCCAGGTGGGAGCCCAGCCACAAAAGCTCCTCAGAGCTCCCTAAATGTTAGCCGCCCCGTCTCCCCCTGGTAAGGAAGCAGGATCATGCTGAACTGTCACTTTCTGACTTTCCACCTGCCAGATTGGGAGGAGGAGGGATCTGAATAAATCTTGTGGGAATCTGGTTAGAAAGGGTATTATCTCCCAGATTTTGATTAGTGTTTCTTTGCTGTTTAGATATTTTTATTCACAAGTCACATATGTCAGCCTAAGAAATAAAATACACCATAAAGACAATTAGATTCATCCATGAACCCACACGGAAGTAAACACTCCTACCATTTTGGTACAGATTCCACTGAACTTTTTCTTCCTGTGCACCTGTTGATTCACAGGTCATTTTTTCTGAAACATGATGTTGAATGCACTATTGTAACTCATTGTTACCATTTAATAATAATGCAGAGGCGTCTGGGTGGCTCAGTCGGTTGAGTGTCTGACCCTTGATTTCCACTTATATCATGATCCTAGGGTGGTGGGATCAAGTCCCCATGGGGCTCCACGTGGAGTGTGGAGCCTGCTCAACAGGCTCTCTCTTCCTCTGTCTCCCCACCCCTCTCCTCTTGTGTGCACGCTCTCTCTCTATACATATAAAATAAAATAAAATAAAATAAGTATCTTTCAATAGTTAAGGAATAATTTTTTAAGGCAAAATCATGACCCTCCTACAGATATAAAATGAGAGCATGTTGAAGATTTTATTTAACTTGTTATTAATGAGGGAATCATGAAGGCGTTACCGCAGGTTCAAAGAATTCCAAAAAGAAGAGACATTTATAGATCAGGAATACTGAAATGAATTTGCAGATGAACACAGATGTGGTTTCCTCTCCTGGGACAGGGATGTCAAATGAACTTCCACTGGACAGAATTTATTTGCATGTCCATAAAGGATAATTTGCATTGCTATCAGTTCTCTATAATTTATGGAGCTAAAAAGTAGCTTGAAGGCCAGAAAAGGTGAAGAAGCTGCTAACCCAAGTGGCTGTGCTCTGCACAGTGCCCAGTTTTCAACGGAAGTACACATTCTTTTCCCTACCCTATGTCAATAAACACTTCTGTGCTCTGTCTTTAATGGTTACATATTTTTGTATTATGATGATGTTCCTATAGTTCATGTAACCAACTGTTACTGGACTTCTAGTTGTTTCTGATCCTTCACAGTATAAACAATGCAGGGAGAGTCCTTTTACATTGAGCATCTTTTTTTTAATGTTATTTATTTATTTATTTTGAGAGAGAGCATGTGTGTGAGCAGGGGAGGGGCAGGGAGAATCCCATCAGCTCAGAACCTGATGTGGAGCTTGAACTTACAAACTGTGAGATCATGACCTGAGTCGAAATCAAGAGTTGGATGCGTAACCAGCTGAGCCACCCAGGCACCCCTACTGTGAACATCATTGAGTATTATCTGATTACTTCCTTCAGATAAATTCCTAGAAATGAAAGTCCTGGGTGGAAAGATGTCCACATTTTCAAGGTCAGATACATATTGACAAATGTCTCTACAACTTCTTTCTAAACTTTGAGTTCTACCTCAAATCCAAACCCTCAAGCCTGATTTAAGACTCAGAGATTTTACACTCCTTTGGCAAGAAATAATTCTTTGCACCAAAATTTCAATCCACTTCTCTGTAAAATTATCCACTAAAAAAGATTAACACTGCAGGGTGGGAGTCAATGGAGAATTCAAACAAATGTACAGATAATTCAACATAAGCCCTCTTTTCTTCCTGCAATTTCCTCTTTCCTGGCTGGTTCCAAATAATGCACTCCCCTCCTTGTGTCCAGCATAACAGAGATTGTCCCCCAGCCAGCTGCCCTCCTCAGCAGCAAAGAGAAGAGGCCTTCAGAGCATCAGTGTCCTGAGACCTGTCAGGCCTGGTATAAAATTAGCCTGGTTGGGGCACCCGGTTGGTTCAGTCAGTAGAGCATGTGACTCTTGATCTCAGGGTCATGAGTTTAAGCTCCAAGATAGGGGTAGAGTTTACTTAAAAAAAAAATAGCCTTGGGGCACCTGGGTACCTCAGTCTATTGAGCATCCGACTCTTTGTTTCAGCTCAGGACTTGATCTCAAGGTTCATGGGATTAGGCCCCACGATGGGCTCTGTGCTGGTAGTACAGAGCCTGCTTGGGATTCTCTCTCTCTCCCTCTCTCTCTCTGCCCCTTCCGCAGCTCACTCTCTCAAAATAGATAAATAAACTTCTAAAAATAACTAAAAATAGGAGCACCTGGGTGGCTCAGTCGGGTAAGCGTCTGACTTTGGCTCAGGTCATGATCTCACAGTTCATGGGTTTGAGCCCCATGTTCGGCTCTGTGCTGACAGCTCGGAAGCTGGAGCCTGCTTCAGATTCTGTATCTCCCTCTCTCTCTGTCCCTCTCCCACTCATCCTAGGTCTCTCTCTCTCTCAAAAATAAAATACAAATTAAAAGAATTAATAAAAAAATTAAAATTAATTAAAATTAAAAAGACAGCAAACTGGAATTTTTAAGAAATAGCCTAGTAACACCCATCAGACAAGGTTGTTGGGAGAATTGGACAACACTGAACTTCACTCAAGCCCCTTTTCCCCAGAAAACAGAAACGGTAAAGAAATTCCCCCCAAACTTGTGTATTCTGAGATCCTCCCATCCTTCTGTGTTCTGGGAAACAGCTTGCCGCTGAGAACCACCTTTCCCGATCGACAGAGAAGTCCCCTCTTCCTTCTGACTCCCATACTCGCAGATGAACCCCTAATTGTCTGTGACCAGGCAGGACTCAGCCCTTCCAACCTTCGGTTTCCTGTGCCATAAATGACTGGCTGAATATTTTCCGCCGAAACTAGCGAGACACAGAGATAAACACTTAGACTGAGACCCTCCCCACCCAATCACAAAAGCCATCTGACTACAAAATTGCCCCATCTATAACTCATCTGCTTCTCCCTAGAAAAGTCTAAGGCAAAAAACTACCTTGCCCCATGAGCTTCTAGAATCTTTGGATCTGGGGAGTTGTCTCTGTTGAAACAGCCTGAACAAAGTCGTTGTACTTACTTGTTCGGTTTTGTATTCAGTGGGGATTTTTTGGCTTTAGCACATCTTTCTTAAATCCGAGTTCGATGCTCTTTCTCTCCCAGGAACTACAGCTGGGGTCATTCCTAGCACCGCCCCTGGTGGAAAAGCTGAGATTCTGCTGCAGGACCAGAGCTCAGCTCTCGGCCCACTTCCTTCCTTCGGAGCTTGGCTCCTACCCCCATAAGTTGTTGCCTGCCATTTGAGGGGGCATCGGGGTGTATAGGCTTCATCTGCACAGCCTGGTCAAACCGATCATCCTATGGGGAAGGAGAGGAGTGTGGAGTGGGACAGATAATATCCCTGGAGAATGAGGGTCGGTGGGCTTTGGCAAAGAGTACACTTGGGGGCGCCCAGGTGGCTCAGCTGAGTGACTAACTCCTGATTTCGGCTCAGGTCATGATCTCACGATTCATGCGATCAAGCCCCACGTTGGGCTCTGTGCTGGCAGTGCAGAGCCTGCTTGGGATTCTCTCTTTCCTTCTGTCTCTGCCCCTTTCCCATGCACACACGCTCTCTCTCTTCCTCTCTTTCTCTCAGAATAAACAAATAAACATTTCTTTTAAATCTTATTAAAAAAAAAAAAAAGAAAGAGTGCACTTTCAGGTCATAAAGGGGCCAGAAGCCCCAGGTGTGATCCCCTGTGCTCCTGTTGGAGGCCACCTGGCCACCCACGCCTGAGGCTGGGGAGGTCTAATTCTGGAAACTGGCTGAAAGAGCAGGAAGGAGTGAGGGGACAGGACACAGGAAGAACAGGACAGGATACCCAGGCAGAGAGGACATCTCGCTCACACATGCATTCAACAAACTGCAACTGAATTTACACAACCAAGTCTCAGGGATATTTATGGAATGAATGAATGAATGAATGAATGAACTAATGAAGGAATGAACGAAGAAACGAGTGAAGGAAGGAAGGAAGGAAGGAAGGAAGGAAGGAAGGAAGGAAGGAACAAACGAACAAATGAATAAAGGAAGGAAGGAAGGAATAAATGAATGAATGACAAAGTACTGAACACCAGGAAAAGACTGAAAGAAGATAAGATAGGAACTCAGCACACTCAGAAGTCACCTCTAGAGAAGGTGATTCAAATGCAAAAATACCTATGTTATAGGCTTGCATGTGGGATGCTCCATGAAATTCTGTAGAAGTGAAGGAAAAAGAGAAGTAATTTTCCTCCTAGCCAGGAGGCGCCCTGCTGCAAATCGGAAGAAAGGTTCTGCCTTGACAAACCCAGCTCCCTGAGCCCAGGGCCTGGCAAACAAAGAGCGAGCTGGCTTTTAACACTACCCCCTTCTCAGTGAAAGGCCCTCAGCTGGTCACCTAGTGCCAGATTCAGCCTGCTTCTCCATGGGGGGTGCTGCATGGAGGAGGTGACATTTGAGTGTGCAGAAAGGACAGGTGGGATTTGGGCAGGTAGAGAGGGGGAGGTGGGTGGCAAGGGGGCTGTTGAGAGCAACCCACCAGGCAGAGGGGTTGGTGAAACAGCATCCTGGGAGTGGGGATGAATGAATGAACGCCGGCTGGGAGCACAGAGATTCTGCTGGAGCGTCCCCTGGGAGGGTCACACCAAGGGTGCCTTCTGGATGAGTGCTCCCATGTCACAAACTCAGGCCAGCCCTGCAGGGCAGTCTACTAACTAGAGAGCTCAGGCTTGAGAGTGATCAGGGACTGAATTATGTTCCCCCCAGAATTCATATGTTAAAGAGCTAACCCCAGAACCTTAGAAGGTGATTGTAGGGGCCCCTGGGTGGCTCAGTCAGTTAAGCATCCAACTTCAGCCCAGGTCATGATCTCATGGTTCATGAGTTCAAGCCCCACGTAGGGTTTGCTGATGTCAGTGCAGAGCCTGCTTCAGATGCTCTGTCCCCCTCTCTCCGTCCCTCCCCCTCTGGCACATGCTTGCTCTCCCTCAAAAATAAATAAATAAACATCAAAAAAAAAAAAAAAACCCAACGTGATTGTATTTGGAGACAAAGCCTTTAAGGAGGTAATAAGGTTAAGTGAGGTCATAGGGTGGGGCCCTCATCCTATTGGACAGGCATCACTTACAAGAAGAAGAGACCTCAGGGGTTTGTGCGCACAGAGGAAAATACTTTGTGAGGACACAGGGAGAAGAAGGTGGCCGTCGCAGGCCAAGGAGAGAGGCTGTGGAGGAAGCCAACCATGCCGACGCCTTGATCTCAAATGTCCAGCCTCCAGGACTGTGGGAAATCCTTTTCTGTTGTCTCAGCTGCCCAGTTTAAGGTATCTTGTCATAGCAACCTGGGCTGACAAAGACAGGCATGGATGGACCTCAGTCTCCAAACCTCCTCACCGTGTCCCAAATGAGTCACTCAGCCTCTCTCGGCCTGTCTCCTGATCTGAACATACAAAACCAAGGGAAAGACACATTCCACCCAGGGCAGCAATGAAGTGGGAGTGATATTGTGTGTGTGATGTGAACGTCTAAGTGAGTGTGCAGATGTTGAAGAAGAGAGTCATTTCTAGAACGAGGTGCATGCCCCTGGGAGTGGGGACAGGATGAAAGACCAGGACTGGGGCCACAGTTAACAACGCTGTATTTTGCATTTGAAAGTTGCTAAGAGAATAGTTCTTAAAAGTTCTCATCATAAGAGCTATCGGTGATAATAGATGGTAACTAGACTTAATGTAGTAATCATTCCACGATATACACATGTATCAAATCCTTATGTTGCACATTGAAATATGCACAATGTTATACGTAAGTTATACCTCAATGAAAAATAAATATTTAAAAATAAATATTTTTAATCTTTATTTTTGAGAGAGAGAGCACAAGCATGAGCAGGGGAGGTGCAGAGAGGATCCGAAGCAGGCTCTGTGCCAACAGCAGAGAGCCCGACACGGGGCTCGAACTCACTCGTGAACCGTGAGATCGTGACCTGAGCCAAAGTCGGACGCCCAACCAACTGAGCCACCCAGTGGCTCACAAAATTTAATATAATTTTTTTGTATTAAAAAATCAAAATATTTTTTTAAAGACAACCACTGGGGTGGAGGCAGAAAAGAAGAACGAACTTCTTTTTACATGTATCCTACCTCTTCTTACATTTGTATTTTTATATATGGTTTTCATAAACATAACACATGAGAGAAAAAGCATAACAGATAAGTACATACATGTTTCCATATTATGAAAAATATCATCCTTGTACATTTCTACTTTGTTCATGGCTTTAATGTGCTATATGTATAGACTATTCTGAGTAAACAGATTTGCATATCCAGGTGCACAGTAGTCCCCCCCCGCCGCCTTATCTGAAGGGATATATCCCAAGACTCCTTGTGAATGCCTAAAATACACATAGTACCATACCCTGTATATACTGATTTTCCTATACATACATACTCATGATAAAGTTTAATTTATAAATTAGGCACAGTAAGAGAGTAACAATTAATAATAAAATAGAACAATTATAACAATATACTCTAATAAAAGTTACATGAATGTGGTCTGTGGTCTCTCTCTCTCTCTCACTCTCAAAATACCTTATTGCAGGGGCACCAGGGTGGCTCAGTCAGTTGAGCATCCGACTTTGGCTCAGGTCATGATCTCGCTGTCCTGTGGGTTTGAACCTCATGTCAGGCAGTTTCCATGCCAGCAATGCAGAGCCTGCTTGGATTCTCTCTATCTCCCCTTTCTCTGGCTCCCACGCTCTCAAAATAAATGAATGAACTTCTTTTAAAAAAAATAAAATAAAATCTTAAGTTAAAACTTAAAACTTAAAAAAAAACCAAGGGACAAGGGAAAGAAAAGAAATGCAATCACCATTACATGCCGTCTGGAAACCGGAGGCAGCTGTGCCCAGGCCAGCCTTCAGGGCAAGTGTTAGTTGAGACCTTGGAGATGGGGCTTGAACCGTCTTCATGACAGCCTTTGTGAGACTCTGCCAACAGTGGAGGACCTCCCAGCCCTGGACCAGCGTCATCAGCATGGACTCTTCCAGACACCGGCACAGCATCATTGTTCATGGTCCCCTGTCATGATTGTAATGGCAGGAAAGCCTTGCAGCTGATAGAGTATGTGGGAGGCTGCCTTTGAGATCTCCCTGAGACGGCTAGAGATGGATGGAAGGCAGGTGGGGGGTTGGGGAGGGTGGGGGGGGGGTGGGCTGGGTAGGGAAGGCTAACGTTCTTGTTCGGGGAGATCAGTGGTTTAGAGCCTCTGTCATACGTGTAAGCGGGGCCTTATTCTGCCATCCCAGACCCGTGGACAGGTGAGGCCCAGTGGCATATGCATTCCATATTTCATCAAATCTCTGCTTTCTGGTGCTGGGGGAGCTCAGTGCTTGGAACCCACGTGGTGAGAGAGTCCAGAGGGCACCGTGAGGACGTAGGGAACGGGTGGGCACGCGCTGACCCTGCTAGAGGTTTTCATCCTTCCAGGTGGGCGGGGCCTGAGAAACATCACACAAACCGGCAGGTCTGAGAGCTTGCAGTGCTAGCTCGTGTGCAGAAAAAAACATTGCCCAGATTTTGGTTTCTGGCACACTCGGGAAATCCCATCTGTGTGACCTTGGACAAGCCACAGTGTCTCTTCTCTGAGTCTCATCTATAAGAAGAGAACGTTCTCTTCCTTGGAGCCAGCAAGGGGAGATCTGTTTACTCAACCCCTCCTCAACCTCCTTCACCCACCTCTGAAGAATGATACTCTGAATATGCAGTCTTCACAGCTCGGGGAATCCCAGTGGTAACCTCAGGGCCATGGCTTCTCCTCCCCAAACTGTGGCAGGCAGGATGGAGCTGGGGAGGTGAGAGTAGCTGCTGCTACTGAGGCCTTCTTCCAGCATGTTCTCGTTTGGTATCTGGCCAACAGCTTCCAGGCACCAGCAGCCCCTCCCCTTTCAGAGAAGGAAAGCCCCATAGAGGACCAGTTTTGCCATTAGCAACCCCACCCCCACCGCCTGGGGTACCCGAGGACCCACCTTTCCGGAGCACCAACTTCTCATCCTCCCGTGAGCCACACAGAACCAAGCGGTCCTCCCAGGTTCTGCTCCCGCCTACCCCCTCTGAGGACACAGGCCCCACTTCCTCTCTTTTCTCCCTGCTCCGCCCCCACTCCCTCTGGCCTCATTGCCACAGCTGGATCTTACTGCTCCTGAAAGACTTTGGTTCCTTCCCCGGGGGTGGACAGAATCAGGGATCTTGCAGGAGACTTGCCTGGAAGGGCATCTCTCTTCAAAGGGTCACAAACCCTAGGACCCAGGCCTTCTTTTTCATTTCGTGGGAAATGAACATGCATCCAGTTCAGCCAATTCAGCATGCATTTATTAGCATCCACTCCCCGCTAGGCACCGGGAACACAGTCTGCCGTGGCTTGGGCTGCAAAAATGAAATGCCACAGACTGGCTGGCTTAAACATTTACTTCTCATGGTTCTGGAAGCCGGAAGTCCAAAATCAAAGTGCCGGAGGGTTGGTTTCCTCTGAGGCTCTTATCCTTGGCTGGCAGACGGCCACCTCCCTGCTGTCTCCCCACATGATTACTTCCGTGCAGGATGGTCCCTTGTGTCTCTTCCTCTTCTTATAAGGACACAGCCATATTGGATTAAGGGCCACCCTAATAGCCCCATTGCAACTTTATCACCTCTTTTAAGACCTCATTCTCAAATACGGCTACATTCTGAGGTACCGGGCTTTAGAGGTTCAACACATGAGTTTGCGGGGGATACAATTCAGCCCGTAACACGGCATTAGCAAGAAATATTCCCTGCTCCTCTGGGAGCTCAGAGGTAAAATGGCCCCTATAATCTAAGGCAGTTTTTCAAAGATCTTGTAGGCAGCCTGAGGTCTGGAAAAGGTAAAAAGCCTGTCGTGGCTCTGGTCGCAGAAGCAAGGGCAGCAACCACACCTCAACCCAGCACCTCCGGGGAGTTCTCAAACCAATGCAGGGTTCACAGTGAGATCTGGAAAAGTAGTAACAGCTAGCATCTCTTAAGCACTTAGTATGGGCCAGGTGCCATTCTAAAAGCGTGAATGCGTTAACTCTCATAACAACCCATGAGGAGCTATCATCCCACTTTACAGATGAGAAGGGGAGCACAGAGGAGAAAATGACTTCCCTCCTACACCGGAAGCAAAGTCCTGGAGCCCAGGACCTGTGCTCAGGGGCCTTACAGAAGCCGTGAACTACAGCAAGCATCCCTGATCACAGCACCATCAAATCTGCTGCTGATGATGATTGAGATGATGGTGTAGAAACTTCACTCCTCAGCACCCTGCAGGGAGGGGCTGCGGGCTCCAGTTTTCTCTTTTCATTTTACCAGTCCTATTATAAGTGCTTTTTGTTGTAAGACATCTGTAGTGTTTCTGGAAGTGACATGTGAATTATGAAGGAATAACCCTTTCCTGTGCAGGCCCCCTTTATTCAGCCCTTCAGAGGGGAGTGGAGAGATAGCCAGACAGAGTAAGAGAAGGTTTGCTAAAGACATGACCTAGGCATTCAGTCAATGTTAGAAGAAGTCTGTGGGGCTCTTCAAACTGTCGGTCCTGGCTGTGAATCTGTCCCACCATACGCTATCTGACACACCAGACAAACAGCATGTTTTTTTTTCTGAGTTTTGTTTCCTTATCTGTAAAGCAGGGGATCCCACGGCATGGGGGGGGGGGGGGGAGGATGCCCACATCAAGTGAAACCTGGAACACCGTAGGGATTTAGTATGCACGAGTCCCCTTCTGTACAGATGTTCCTGGAGGGAACATCACCGGAGGCCACTGGCTGGTCTGGGGTCACTCCAAGTAGGAAACTTCTGATGTGCTTTCTTGGCTACCTCTGTCTTGTGGGGAGAGGGCTGGGGACTTTGAACCGCGGTCAGATTACCCCACCTATGGGCCCCCTGCTGGGGACAGAGACAGATCCCTCTGAAGGCACAATTAAGCATCATTTGCATTTCTTATAGAGAACAGATGCTCATTTCCATCGAAACGTTCCCATATGGCCTGGCCTTGTTGCAATTTCCATCAAGGGCTGGTCTTGAATTTTACAATTAAAGGTGTCCCTCAGCCACTGACAGAAAAGGAACTGAGTTTCCATTTGGTCCCAGAGTTCCTTTGTTTGTCTCAGACAACAGGGAAGCCAGCCCTCTGGCCCAAAGTCCCTGCCCGCTCGCTCTCCCTGTCCTTCCCACTGGGGGGAAGGGATGGGGCCTGTGCTCCAAACCCCGCTGCACAGGCTAACTTCTGCATGTGGAATCCCCACCTGGGGGACGCCCACATCTGAAGGTAACCACAAGTAACACTTTGCCCACCTCCCGGCAGTCCCTGTGCTTTCCTATTTTTGCAAGAACTGTTCCCCCTTGCCAGCCAGCTGGGCTCCCTTGGGAAGAACCGAACCCTTGGTGTGCCATGTATTTTTTTAGCAACGGGCTGTTCACCTCCTGGCCCTTGCGATTCCCTCCTCCCCAGGTGCTGCCAGATGCTAACTCTTGTGCCCCCAGGCTATGCCCTACATCTGGGACTCAGCCTGCCCTCCCAAATAGCCTCCCAGGTCTCCCTGAGCTTTGTCTTCTATCACGTGACTGTCTCCACACCCCAATCCCTCAGGATCTTGATGGGCTCTGAATTCATTCACTGGCTGTGTGACCTGAGTATACATCTCACCCTGTCTGAACCCTTGGCTCCAAATGTTAATTGGGGGTGCTAACACCCACACTGTTGGCTGCTATGATGAGTCCATGAGATAACAAACAGAAAAGTTTCCTTCCCCTTTGCTGAGTGACAGGAAGGTTCCAGGATGGGATGAGGCATGGGTCAAATTTCTGACCCCTGACCACCCTCCACCAAGTGACTGTCCCTGCCCCAGCTCAGAGACCCCTGCCCCAGCCCTACAGATCACAGAAAACCTGAGCAGAGATTCCCCTGTAAGCACTGGGTTTAAAGGAGAACCGCTTCCTGCTGCCAGGACTCCATGGCTTTCCACAAGTTCACCGAACAAGGCTTAGGGTGCTATGTTGGTGGCTCACTGAGAGGTTGCAGCCCTTGGATGGAGGCCACAAAGAACAGACAGATTTGGTGCATCTTTGCATGTAGCAATTGTTTAACACATGATTTTATGGGGTTAAACCAACCGCCCTACTCAGAACCACCCTCTCACACCCTTTTCCCAGCTGAAAATTTAGTGAACAGGATTCTTTGCTGTGGGACCCACCCGG
Source organism: Neofelis nebulosa (assembly GCF_028018385.1). Classification (NCBI taxonomy): domain Eukaryota; kingdom Metazoa; phylum Chordata; class Mammalia; order Carnivora; family Felidae; genus Neofelis; species Neofelis nebulosa. The sequence goes on from NC_080788.1 coordinate 9,928,531, forward strand.
AGGGCATCGGAAGGGCCCTAGCCAAGAAAGCTAGCTGGCATCACCTTGGAGCCCAGTCTGTGGGCTCACAGCAGTGAAGTATTTCTGTTCTTTTATGGGTCCCTTAAAACCACCTTCTAAAGAGCCACTTCCAGGGCTGTGGAGCCATCAGGAAAGCTGAACTGATTTTTGCCCTTTGTGCTACTGACGTCAGAGGCACAGCAGGCAGATTAGAACATTGGTGGGATGCTACATTCTGGCACTTTGTGCTAGACTCTGCCGACCACACATGGATGGCTGTTTAGGAGTGATGTAAAAAGTCTGGTGGAAAGAGCCCTGGAGTCATCTGGGATTTTGGAAACATAAGCTTGCCAAGTGTAGCTGACGCTTCTGGTTGCCCACTCGGCACGCATTTCTCGCCCACCCTCCTTTCCTCTTAATTCAGAACAGGCATCTGCCCTCCTTCACTCAGCCTTGTGCTTCTAGAGGACTCCATGTAAGCCCAGGCTGTGGGGCGAGTCCAGATAAGTCTCAGTCAATCATGGGTTCCCAAATCTTTGCTGGTGATGGATTTAGATATGGGCACCTGTCATCTTTCTGGCCAACAGGACACAAAGGGAAGTCTACTGGCAGACTCCTGGGAATGTTTTCCTTGCCCTTAAGAAGAGACCTAAACCAGATATAACCTCTTCCTGCTTCAGGACCTTGTGACTGAATATGATGTCTCGACCTGTGCCAGCTACCTGGTCTCTAGCCTAGGGGTGGGTCAGACATATGGAGAGGCATAGAGTCCAAAGACTCACAGAGAAACAGAGAACTGGAGCCCAGCAACCTCCTGGGCTTGTCCTGCCTATGACCTTCCTATGAAGTTGAGTTGAGGTTGGCCGTGCAGGCTCCCTCCTGATATACTAAGTATGCTTGGTCAAGAAGTATGCTTGGTCAAGTGTCTCCGGGCCTCATTTTCTACAATGTATAAAACAGTTTGCTTTCCTCAAGCTACCCTGGGAAGAATACCTTCATGGTTGATAAATATGGCACCCACCCATACTGGGGCATATAGAAAAAGATCGTATTCCTTGACCTACGACCTACGGTGGCAGCTAATAGAATCGTAATAATAGGGTGCTTTTTATTTTGTATATATTAAAAATTCTTTTGGTTGCATTAGTAGTCACACAACTTGAACCTGGCTTACACACAAATGAGAACTAATGATAAGGATATGGGCCTGTCTCACAGCACTCAAAGCTTGGAGTGTGATGTGGTCTTTTTTTTCTTTTTTTAACACTTATTCATTTTTGAGAGACAGAGAGAAACAGAGTGTGAACGGAGGAGGGGCGGAGAGAGAAGGAGACACAGAATCCAAAGCAGGCTCCAGGCTCTGAGCTGTCAGCACAGAGCCCGACGTGGGGCTCGAACTCACGAAACCGTGAGATCATGACCTGAGCTGAGATGGGACGCTTAACTGACTGAGCACCCCAGGCGTCCCAGAGTGTGATTTGGTCTAAAGAACACATTCAAATCCACATTCCAGATGCCATCAGACCACCCCCTCTACACTGTGTTGAATAGTGTCCCCCAAACTTTGTGTCTGCGTGGAAGCTCAGTGACTTTATCTGTAAATAGGGTCTTGGCAGATGCAATTGGTTAAATTAAGATGAGGTCACACTGGGTTAGGGTGGAGTTTCAATGCAGTGACTGGTGCCTGTGTAAGAAGATATGCAGAAGGCACATAGAGAGAAGTGGTGAGAAGACACACAGGGGAGAATGCCATGTGACGACAGAGGTAGAAGTTATTGAAGTGTTAAGTCCACGAGGCAAGAAAACCCAGCGAGTGCCAAGAGCCACCCGAAGCCAGAAAACAACGCAAGGAAGGACCCGCCCCTAGAGCCTTCAGAGGAAGCATGGCCCTAACGTCTTGATTTCAGGCTTCTAACCTCCACAACTGTGAGAAAATAAATTTCTGTTGTTTTAAGCTACCAGGTTTGCAGCGATTTGTTAGGGCAGCCCCAGGGAACTACTACGCACACCTTCTACTCGTCTGTTCATCCTGGTTATATGGGTTTCTCTTTTCCCTCTGGCCACAGACCAACCCGTGTCCTCCTTCACTCCTCCTTAACGTAGCTGCCACACAGCCACATAGCACAGAGCTGCCAAAGCTTGCGGATTTGACACTTGCCAATCAAGCTCCGAGGAAGGGGGTGTTTTCAAGCTTATCTATCAACAAACAATGGGGTAAAAAAAGAAAGAAAGAAAACTGATTCTTAAAAAAGGGGTGTTTTCAAGCTTATCTATCAACAAACGATGGGGTAAAAAAAGAAAGAAAGCAAACTGATTCTTAAAAAGCCACAAATCTAGGCTGAGCTATGAAAGACTTGAGGATGGTCACCAGTGTTTTGGAAGTGCTAATGACACAATTGTAAGTAAATAATTGGTTGTCCTTACCCCGTGCTGTCTGCCTAGAATCATGAGTGGATGGTATTCAGCTCTGTGCAAGGGGAGATAAGAAGTGACCAAATAGGGGCACCTGGCTGGCTCAGTCAGAGCATGCGAACTTTGATCTCAGGGTCATGAGTTCAAGCCCCACATGGGGCATGGAACCTACTCAAAAAAATTCGTTTAATAAAATAAAATAGAAGTGGCCAAATAAAACCGTGCTCTTGTTTCAATCCTCATCTCTGCAGACATTTCCCAGTTACAGTGAGGAAACTGAGGCACGTTTTCAGAAACTTCCACAGTGAATCCACTTTGTCCAATTTCATTATTTCTGGCAAAGACAGAATCACATGATAAAAAAACTGAGTAGATACAGATAAACAGCCAAAATATGCCCACATTTATCTTAGAAAGTCTCTGCCACATCTGCATGGAAATGGCTGAAGCAAGTCTTCAGAGGCTGGTTGGTTAATATTTCCACAAGAAGAACTCCAGCGATGTACTGAGAGGTAGGAAACTTTTAGCAACTTCTTGGCCATTTTCCTGGGCTGCTGGGTAATAACCTATACTGGTGAAGGCTCATCAAATCTCTGTATGCGAATTTCACAACTTTGTAGAATCATTACCACAAAATTTCCTGTCTAGCCACCCATATTGCTTACATATAACTGGTACAAAGCCTTGGTTACTGAAGGGGACTTTTGAGAACTACTTCGAGCCCTTTTGAAAAGTCAAGTTATTCCCCAGGTGTATTCCTGCATAATCGGTGTGATTTTTAAAAGATATTCCGGGTCTCTTCTTGTGGCAAAGTAAGTTCCTTTGGTGGGGTTTCTCAAGCAGCCTACGGTCACCATTAATTTCAGCCTTTTCCATGGCAGATCAATCCTGAGACCAAACATAGATGCCTTCCTGTCAATAACTGCCCCAATACACTGCTACAAAGTGGCCAAGATAATGTGATAAAAACCTATTGAAATGACAAGTTTTCCCCATGAAATGCATCCTTTGTGGGCAGATCATCCATATTCATTAGTGAGTAGTTTATATTCTTTAGGCAGTTTCTCTCTCAGTCACCCTCTCCACACCAAGTTTGAGACACAATCCGATCTCGCATTACACAGGCAGTAACTGTGAAATTTCATCGTCTCTGCATCCCAGCATCCTGTAGACTTGGGGGAGCCCACTGTGAGAGAGTGTCCAGTGTAGAGGGGCAGGGGCTGGGGATCAACATTCACTATGGCTCTTCAAGAGTTTTTAAACAGAATATCATCATTAGGACAGAAGGAAAGAGTCCCCTGATCCATAAAAACAGTGCTGTAGTTCAACATGTGGGTTTGCTCTTACAAGAGTCCCCAGAAAGCAGAAAGATAACATGTTGGAAGGATTTGAGATGCTAATAATCCACATGAAGTGCTTAGCACAGTGCCTGATACATGATGGGCATTCAATGAATGTTAACTGCTCTTATTATTTGAAATGATGGAGTTTCTCTCTTAACATCCAGGATAATTCCTTACACTTCCATAGCAGCCTAATCTCTAGACGACAGTGTTCTTGGGCAGAAGAAGCTGGTACCTAACATTCTGTGGCCAAATACAGCTCCAGACCCACAAGGTGCAGCAACCACGGCAATCCATAGGGGCTGCCTTCCTGGAAATGTACTAACCTCTCCTGGGAAGCCAAAAGCCTGCTTGACGCTCCCAGCCCCCACCCAACCCCTGATGCTCTGAGTTCAAGGCCAGGGAATGCCCCTTTTTAGTCAAGTAACATGGTTCAGCAACAGCTACCATTTGTAAAGATAAATACAAAAGAAAATGAGTAGCCCTGGGAAGGCTTCAGGCACTTGCTTTAAGTTTTAGTAGGTTCAGCATAGACTGCACGAGCTGTTCCTTAGGAGCTGTGAGCCCTTGAACAGTAGTCATGGCAGCAGAAGTAAAACCTGAAAGTCCATTGTTTGTTATTTCCTTTCTTTCTCCACTTCTGTGTCTGATCTGTCTCAGTGATACAAGGCATCCTGACTTGGTTCTGGGTGGTCTTCCTCTGTTGACCTCATCATTGAAACACTTTGCTACCCCCTTGGGATCCTGGGAGGAGAGGTTATAAAGCATCAAGAAACTTTAGGAACTACAGGGACTCCTGAAAGTATCACAAGACCAGTGATTGGGCATCTGTTGATGAGCTTGGGCAAGGTCAAGTATTGTTACATCTGCCTCCTCCCAGAAGAGATGAGAGGCTGTGCACTAAGCCCCAGGCATATGACATGGGTGCTGCCTTCATCCAACATCTGTAGATTTCCCCAGTTACACCAAAATCTTTAAGTTCAAAGAATCCCAGCTCCTCTGTGGACTACCTGTGAGAAAATTGAGCAGCCTCAGTTCCTTCATCTGTAAAATGGGAATAATAATTGTATCTACTTGGGGAGCCTGGGTGGCTCAGTCGGTTGATCATCCGACTTCGGCTCAGGTCATGATCTCACAGCTCGCGAGTTCGAGCCCCTTGTCGGGCTCTGTGCTGACAGCTCAGAGCCTGGAGCCTACTTCAGATTCTGTGTCTCCCTCTCTCTCTGCCCCTCCCCCACTCATACTCTGATTCTCTCTCTCTCAAAATAAGTAAACATAAACAAACTTTAAAAAAATAATTGTATTTACCCTATAAGGTTATTGTGAGGTGGAAAAGTATATGTTAAACATTTAGCACAGCATTAGGCAAATGGTAAATGCCCAACAGAGGTAGCCCCTGCTCTTTGAAAGTTTGCATTATGCCACTTTACATTTTTTTAAACTTTTCTTTAAGTATTTATTTATTTGTTTTTGAGAGAGCACGAGCAGGGGAGGGGCAGAGAAAAAGAGGGAGACAGAGAATCTGAAGCAGCCTCCAAGCTATCAGCACAGAGCCCAACTCAGGGCTAGATCTCGGGAACCAAGAGATCATGATCTGAGCCAAAGTTGGATGCTTAACCAACTGAGCCACCCAGGCACCCCCTTTACTTTTTTTTTTTTTTTTAAACATGCCACTTTGCTTTTAAGAAAGACCTACACTGGTACCTGCTGTTGCTAACCAAAAGAAACTTAAGAATATTTTTGTTTTTACCAAAAAAAAAAAAAAGGTGAAAAGCAAAAACCGTGTTGAATGTTTGTTTTGCAGCGAACCGCTGTAGAGACAGCACCCACCACCAAGCCCCTGCCCCCAGAACTTCACTCATATGCCAGCATCAGCCTCCAGAGGTCTGAACTGTGTCTGCGAGCACCTGTGCTTTATCTCGATTTATTTTGTGCATCCGTTCGCAAGACGTGTCCTAAGGTATCAGAAAAACCTCAGAGGTTACTTTTTGGGTCTGGGAACACTCAAAACCTTTTCCATATAAATTAATAGTAATTGCTTCTTTGCTTTATGCTATTTCAACTTACGAAAGTTTTCATAGGAATGTTCTACTTTCAGATAGCCAGGGAGACCTGTATAGAGAAGAAACAGAAAAAAAGAGAGAGAATGAGAAAAGCCATTACCAGGGCAAGTATTACAAGCCATTAAGTACCTTCTAGTGACACTCGTAGCATAGATCACGGATTTGTAATCTGGAGTTCATGACTCCTTAGAGGAACTTAATTAAATCGTATGCTTATGAGCATTTTCTTTATGCTTTCTTCTTGTGAGAAGTCACAAGCTTTCACCAGATTCTCAGATTCCCTGCTCTGGAAAAGGTTAAGAACTATCATAGCTTCTATTTCTTAAAAAGAAATTCCTTCTGTATGTAAGAGATGAATCACTGGGTTCTACTCCTGAATCCAAGACTACACGGTATGTTAACTAACTTGAATTTAAACGAAAAAAAATAAAAATTAAAAAAAGAAAGCTGTTCTGGGGCGCCTGAGTGGCTTAGTCGGTTAAGCATCTGACTTCAGCTCGGGTCATGATCTCACAGTTCGTGGGTTCAGGTCATGCGTCGGGGTCTGTGCTGGTGGTGCAGAGCCTGCTTGGGATTCTCTCTTTCTCCCTCTCGCTCTCTGCCCCTCTCCCGCTTGCACAATAAATAAATAAATAAATAAATAAATAAATAAATAAATCCCTCTATCTCATACCCATTAGGATGGCTGCTATCAAACAACAAAATAGCAAGTGTTGTTGAGGACAGGGAGATTGGAACGCTTGTGGTAGGGATGTAAAACGGTGTAGCCACTGTGGAAAACAATATCACAGTTTCTCAAAACAGTAACCTAGAATAGCCATCTAATCCAGCGATGCCACTTCTGAGTGCATAGCCAAAAGAATTGAAAGCAGGGTCCCAAAAAGATATCTGCACGCCATGTTCATGGCCAAGGTATGGAAGAGACCCAAGGGTCCATCAATGGATGAGGGGATAAACAAAACAGGGCCTGCAAACAATGGAATATTATTCTATCGGTCTGCCATCACAAAATGCCATAGAATGGGTAGCATCTACAACACGAATTTATTTTCTCCTAGTTCTGGAGGCTAAAACTCCAAGATCAGGTTTCTGGCTAGTTCGGGTCTGGTGAGAGCTCTCTTCCTGGCTTGCAGAAGGCCACCTTCTTGTACGTCCTCACATGAGCATTTTCTTGATGTTTGCACAGAGACACAGAGACTGAGCTCTCTGGTGTCTCTTCTCATAAGGACACCAATCCTATCAGATCACGGTCCTACCCTTATACCATCCGCAAACATTCAGTTCATAACAATTACTCATCCTTTAAAAGGAAGGAAATTCTGACACTTGCAACAATATGGATCCATCTTGAGGACACTGTGCTGAGTGAAATAAACCAGTGGCAAAGACAAACCATGTATAATTCCACTTCTAGGAGGGAACTAGTAGTTAAATTTATAGAGACAGACAGTAGATTGATGGTTTCCAGGGGCTGAGGGTGGGAAAGAAAGGAATAGGGACTTATTTTAATGGACACAAAGTTTTAGTTTTACAAGATGAAAGGAGTTTTGGAGATTGGTTGCACAACAATATGGATGTGCTTAATATTGTTGAACTGTACATTTGAAAATGGTTAAGATGACAAATTTTATGTGAGGTGCCTTTTACTAAAGTTAAAAAAAATACGAAACAAATAAATAAAGCCCCACTGAGGGCATTGTTCAATTCTTGCCCCGACTGGAGCATATACCTTGAAATGAGATAGACCTGGGATTATCTCTGACCTTCCAGTAGACCTGAGCATGAACTTGAACAATCTACAAAAATGCTCTTAAACCAGAAGCACCTGGGTGGCTCAGTCAGTTGAGCGTCCAACTCTTGTCCACATTGAGCTGTGCTGAGTGTGGATCCCGCTTGGGATTCTCTCTCTCTCTCCCTTTGCCCCTCTCCCCTGCTCACACACACTCTCTCTCTCTCTCAAAATAAATAAACACTTTTTTTAAAAACGTTCTTAAACCAAAATGTACATTTTATCTTTCAAGTGACTAAATCTTATTGAGCACCAGATTCCCTAAAGACTTGTTTGGGCCTCTATCAACAAATTTCCAGTGGTCAGGCTGTTTAACAGCCCTGGAATGGGTTCTCCAGCCTTTGCTAGACTTGGTAACCTTAACTGGTCCATGCATTTTTGGGACTGTGCACTTTCTCTGTTCCGCGTGTTTATTCCAGACAGCATTTTATTTCAGAAATAAAGAACATCACCCCATTGGCATTAAACTTGGTGAGGTTGTTCGCCAACACGGTACCTCATGAAGCTACCATGAACACCTGACAAAGACCCTTTTGGTTATTTAGACACATCTGGTCCAACTCTGTAATAGAATCATTGAAACCAGGCTCTTAGTTTCACATCAGAGAGTAGCTGGAATTCACCCCATGAGATGGTTGACACAGAAGGGCCTCAGCAATCATTTCTTCTCTCCCCCTTGCATTTAAACATGAGGAAATGGAGGCCCTAAGAGGGGTAAGGGACTTGTTTAGTAGAAATTAAAGGTAGGAAAAGGAATCAAACCCAGGCCTTCGGAGACCAAGTTCAGACATATTTCTACTATAACAGGTTGCCTAACAAAAATATAAGTGCCTCATGAGTTTCCAAGCCATCTCTGCTCAGAAACCTAGCCAATCTTCTCCGTATTGCTTCAGCTTTAATATATGCACTGTCAAAGGGAACATATATAAAAATGAACATTGTTAACGATGATAATTAAATCCTGGACTCATCTCTACATTCTGCTATAACGGCACGCATCACATCATCTTATAACTGTCTCTTTGCTGGCCCACCTCCCCTTCCTCCTCCACCAGACTGTAGATCCCCTGACAACAGCGATTGTCTTATCCCCAGCCTCAAGCACAGTACCTGATACAAGGCTGACCCCAGATAGATGGCAGTTAGATGATTGATTGGGCAAGCGAGGTATGTACCGTCTATAATGGCAAATATTCATTTCACCCCTTAGTCCTAGAGGAAGCCAGGTGTCTGGGAAAACCTATGGCATATGCAGAGGCCCCAGTGAATTGCCAGAGCCTAAGAGAATTCTGCGGATGCCTTGCAGGGTTTTTTTTGTTTTATTGCTTTATAATAAAATTAAAGCCTCATATGCATGTCAGGAAGCAGAATGGCTGAATCAAATATTTTAGCATGTTGCGAATTTTAAGCATAAGATCTGCTCTATTTTCAGAATTAAGTCAGTTATTCATTAATCCTTTATGTATCAAGAACCAGGGTGGCCCAGCCAAAGATACGCCATCTGGCAACCAAAAGCGATTTCAAAATAAGCTTAACTCCTTCGTTTACGTTTCTCAAAAACCATGAAGTGGAACTTTAATATACAGTCCAGAGAAGCCATTATTAGAAAGGCCTGACCATTTCCTGACCATTTCCCTCGCTTTCCTGTCATTGCTTCAGTACCGGCATGCTTCCGGATCAAAGTGGTGGAATCACACCACAAAATGATCTCTCCCGCCCCCAACCCGTAAAACAGTCCTTAATTCATTTTAAAAAGGTATAAGCCCTCACTAGAAAAGAGAATAAGCGGCAGGACACAAATAGAAGATTTCAACAGCATTCTGCAAGACGGTTAGCCCGTGGAGGGACACACAAGAACAACTACTGAGCGAGCAGAAGTCCCAAGCAAGAGTGACGTGACCGGCATTACGCTCAGAAAGGCTCTCAGCCTGCCTTGAAGGCATACAGAGAGGCTTGAGATTCAGAAACACTTGGTAGAAGTGAAATGTGAGGCTGCCACGGAGAATTTCAGAAGATGTATATATGGAGCTAGTGACCTCACCACCACTGTCCCCTGACACCATACCTCACACACACATGTAGAAACACAGACACCCGGAAGCAATACAAATTCCCTCCAGGCAAACAATCAGACAACTTCTTAAAGCAATTGAATGTTCCAGGGAAAAGAACTCTGTGTTCTGGCATTGAGAGGCCCAAGATAATAGAGAGCAGTCTTCCTGATCCCGCTGAGACAAAGCCTTCCATTCGAGAAGCCCCACCTACAAGACGCAAAAGGATGGAATCCTTCTAAAGGGAAATGTAGCAATACCGAACAAAATCACATATGCACCTGTTCTCTGACCATCAAGTCCGCTTCCACGAATTTACCAAATGACACATACTCAAAACTATGCATAAGGCTATTCGCTACAACTGTATTTTATTTTTTATTTTTTTTAACGTTTTTTTTTTAATTTATTTTTGAGACAGAGAGAGACAGAGAATGAACAGGGGAGGGGCAGAGAGAGAGGGAGACACAGAATCCGAAACAGGCTCCAGGCTCTGAGCTGTCAGCACAGAGCCCGACGCGGGGCTCGAACTCACGGACCGTGAGATCATGACCTGAGCCAAAGTCGGACATTTAACCGACCAAGCCACCCAGGCGCCCCGCTACAACTGTATTTTAAAAAGGTATAAGCCCTCACTAGAAAAGAGTGTATTTGGTGGGGTTTTTTCTTCAGTTTTTATTCAAATTCCAGTTCGCTAATATACAGGGTAATATTAGTTTTAGGTATACAATATAGTGATTCAACACTTCCATTCTTCACAACCGTACTCCTTGAAGCCCATCACCGATTTAACGCATCCCCCCACCTACCGCCTGTCAGGTAACTATCAGTTTGTTCTCTGTACTTAAGAATCTGTTTCTTGGTTTGCCTCTCTCTTGCTCTCTCTTTTTTCCCCTTTGCTCATTTGTTTCATAAATTCCACATATGAGTGAAATTATATGGATTTGTCTTTGACTGACTTATTTTGCTTAGCATAATAGTCTCTAGTCCCATCCTTGCATTGCAAATGACAAGATTTCCTTCTTTTTATGGCCAAGTAGTATTCCATTGTGTATTTATATATATATATATATATATATATACACACACACATATATGTACATCACATCTTCCTTATCCATTCATCAATCAACGAAGACCTGGGCTGTTTCCATAATTTGGCTATTGTACACAATGTTGCTATAAATAAAATAATGGGGTGCATGTATCCCTTTGACTTAGCATTTCTGTATTCTTTGGGTAAATACCTTGTAGTGCAATTGCTAGGTCATAGGGTAGTTCTGTTTTTATCTTTTTTGGAAACTTCCATACTGTTCTCCAGAGTGGCCATGCCAGTTTGCATTACCACCAACAGTCAAGAAGTTTCCTCTTTCTTCACATCCTCACCAATACCTGGTGTTTCTTGTGTTGTTGATTTTAGTCTTACTGACAGTGTGAAGTGACATCTCATTGTAGTTTTGACTTGTACTTCCCTCATGATGAGTGATATTGAGCATCTTTTCATGTGTCTGTTGGCCATATATATATATATATATATATATATATATATATCTTCTTTGGAAAAATGTCTATTCATGTCTTCTGTTCAGTTTTTAATTGGATTATTCATTTTTTATGTGTTGAGTTATATAAGTTCTTTATAGATCTTGGATATGAACCCTTTATCGGAAATGTCATGTGGAAATATCTTCTCTTATTCCGTGGGTTATGTTTTAGTTTTGTTGATTGTTTCCTTCACTGTGCAGAAGCTTTTTATTCTGATGAGGTCCCAATAGTTTATTTTTGCTTTTGTTTCCCTTGCCTCAGGAGACATATCTTGAAAGAAGTTACTATGGCCAATGTCAAAGAAGTTACTGGCTGTGTTCTCTTCCAGGATTTTTATGGTTTCAGGTCTCACATTTAGGTCTTTAACAGATTTTGAGTTTATTTTTGCATATGGTGTAAGACGGTGGTCCAGTTTCATTCTTTCCCATGTAGCTGTCCAGTGTTCCCAGCACCACTTGTTGAAGAGCGTGTCTTTTCCCATTATATATTCTTTTCTGCTTTGTCAAAGATTAATTGACTATACAGTTGTGCATTTATTTCTGGGTTTTCTTTTCTGTTCTATTGATCTGTGCGTCTACTTTTATGCCAGCACCATAGTGTTTTGATTACTACAGCTTTCTGGTATACCTTTGAGTCCAGAATTATGATGTTTCCAGCTTTGCTTTGGTTTTTCAAGATTGCTTTGGCTATTCAGGTCATTTGTGCTTCCATACAAGGTCTAGAATTGTTTGTTCTAGCTTTGTGAAAAATGTGGTTGGTATTTTGATAGGGATTCCATTAAACCTGTAGATTGCTTTGGGTAGTATTGACATTTTAACAATATTTGTCCTTCCAATCCACAAGCATGGAATGTCTTCTCATTTCTTTGTGTCATTTTTTTTTTTTTCAACATTTTTTATTTTTTTTTTTATTTTTGGGACAGAGAGAGACAGAGCATGAACGGGGGAGGGGCAGAGAGAGAGGGAGACACAGAATGGGAAACAGGCTCCAGGCTCCGAGCCATCAGCCCAGAGCCTGACGCGGGGCTCGAACTCACGGACCGCGAGATCGTGACCTGGCTGAAGTCGGACGCTTAACCGACTGCGCCACCCAGGCGCCCCTCTTTGTGTCATCTTTAACTTCTTTCATCAGTGTTTTATAGTTTTCAGAGCACAGGTCTTTCACCTCTTTGGTTAGGTTGATTCCTAGCTATCTTATTTTCGGTGCAATTGTAAATGGGATTGATGTTTTAATTTCTCTTTCTGCTCCTTTATTATTGGTGTATAGAAATGCAACAGATTTTTGTGCACTGATTTTGTATCCTGCAACTTTACTGAATTCATTCATCAATTCTAGCAGGGTTTGTTTGTTTGTTTGTTTGGTGGAGTCTTTTGGGTTTTTGCAACTGTATTTGTAATAGTGAAAAACAGGACCCAAATGTCATCAGTAAGAATGGGTTGAATAAACATTGGGACATCAAAACAAAGCCCTGCAACTCCACAAAGAAATGAGGAAGCCACCTATAAACTGCTGAGTCTGTGTTCATGATATATTGTTAACAGAGGAGGAAAAATCAAAGCATCGAACAATGTTTACAGACTATGTTACATTTTATGTTAGAAGGGAGGGAATATGAATGTAAAAATATGTATTTATACTTTTTACATAATGGAAGAATAAAACAAAACCAATTTTTAAAAACCCTTACCTAAATGCTTACTTGAAACCAAATCTTTAAAATGCTCACCTAATTTTTTTTATTTATTTATTTTGTGAGAGAGAAAGAACGAGTGGGTTAAAGGCTGAGAGAGGGAGACAGAGAATCCCAATGCACTTTGCTCCGCATTGCCAGCAAAGTGCCTGATGCAGGGCTCCAACTCACAAACCGAAAGATCATGACCTGAGTCGAAACCAAGAGTTGGACGCTTAATGGACTGAGTCACCCAGGCGTCCCTGAAATGCCCACTTTAAAAACAGAGACTAGCAGACTCAATAAAAAAGCAAGACATAACGATATGTCCTTTACAAAAAACACACTGTAAACATAAAGATGAAAACAAGTCGAAAGAAAAAGGTTGAGGAAAGACCTACAAAGACGCCAAGCATCAGCAAGCCGGTATGACCCTAAGAATAACAGGCAAAGTAAACTTCAAGAGACAGTGTACTTACAAGAAGTCAAGCAGGGCATTTCATTCCAGTAAGAGGTCAGTTCATCAAGAAAACATAACAATCTGGGGCACTTGGGTGGCACAGTCGGTTAGGCGGCTGACTTCGGCGTGATCTCACGGCTCCTGGGTTCCAGCCCTGAGTCGGGCTCTGCGCTGACAGCTCGGAGCCTGGAACCTGCTTCGGATTCTGTGTCTCCCTCTACCTCTGCCCCTCCCCTGCTTGCACTCTGTCTCTCTCTCTTTCAAAAATAAACATTAAAAGAATTTTTTTAATGAAAAAAAGAAAACAGAAAAAAAATATATAACAGTCTTGAGTGTGCTTCATAACACAGCTCCCAGATACATGAAACAAAATTTGACAGAAGTGATTTTCCCAAGAGTTCCCTGTACTTGAAGAGGCTAAGTCTCTCGCTTGTCACTTTCAGAGCATGCCTGGAGTTGACAGCCAGCTGCTTGCCCTGAGTTAACTTTTTTAAGGCTCCCCATGCCATTACCGAAAGCCAGCACGATCCACAGCCTGTGCTAATCATTGCCCCTAAGCGTCCAAGTCCCCCAGCCACTGCATCAACAAATGCCTCACTTTCCCCTCCCCATCTTACACCTTATCCAAATTAACCACAGGCAGAGAGCGTCAATGGTGATGCCATTGCATGCCAGGTGTGATCACTCCCTTGTCACAAATAGTGGGGTCCTTAAGACTTCAGTTGGTCTGTGATCCAGCTCTGACATTCTGTCTGTTTTCTGAGGTCACACCTGTTCTCAACTCTCTCCGAGTCTCCCAGACAGCAGAGCCTGAGACAATCCCAAAGAGCTAGAGTTTGGAGAAGAGGGAATGAGACAGGGAAGTGGGAGAGCCATTAGGAGGATGGCCATTAGGAGGATGCCAGCTGGCCATTGCCTTAATGTGCACGGTCCTGTGAGACCATCTGTTTCTCAGCACAATCTGTCTAGGAGGGGAGAAGGGGGGGATGAGATCTGATCAACTGGCTCCCATGTCCACTGTCAAAGCGTGGCCCTGGGGATGCACCCAGTGGGGACCCCCATTGTCTGCCACTTCAGCATTAGCAGGAAAGCCTCTGGGCATGGGGGAAGAATCACACAGCATGGGCACAAAGGAGGTGCTGTCCAGGCACACACGATGGTGATCAGAGTCCATGGAAAGATGCTTCTAGAGGCAACAGCTCCAACAGGACATCTGAGGCAAAGAATCCAGATGGTACATAGGAGGGCTCTGATACAGAATATGTACAAAACCTACACCAAACAGTACATTCAAATGTGAAACGTTGGATGCTTTTCCCTCAAGTTGCAGAGAAAACAAAGTTGCCTAGGAGCTCCATTTGTATCAAAAATGAACCTGGGGTCAAAGGGAGTTCGGTAAAGGAGAAGGAAGTAGGAACTATAAGGATTGGAAAGGAAAAAATAAAGCTGTTATTATTCATGGAGAATATGATTGTGTGCTTAGAAAATTCAGAAGAGTCCCAAAAATAAAAAAAAAAATTAAAAAAAAAAAACGTTGAAAAAAGGGGCGCCTGGGTGGCGCAGTCGGTTAAGCGTCCGACTTCAGCCAGGTCACGATCTCGCGGTCCGTGAGTTCGAGCCCCGCGTCAGGCTCTGGGCTGATGGCTCGGAGCCTGGAGCCTGTTTCCGATTCTGTGTCTCCCTCTCTCTCTGCCCCTCCCCCGTTCATGCTCTGTCTCTCTCTGTCCCAAAAATAAATTAAAAACGTTGAAAAAAAATTTTGAAAATTCAGAAGAATCTACACATTAACTATTAATAATGAATTTATTCGAAACCATGAGAAAAAAGTCCGTTTAAAAATCAATTGTAGGGGCGCCTGGGTGGCTTGGTTGGTTAAGCGTCCGACTTGGGCTCAGGTCATGATCTCACAGTCCGTGAGTTTGAGCCCCGCGTCGGGCTCTGTGCTGACAGCTCAGAGCCTGGAGCCTGTTTCAGATTCTGTGTCTCCCTCTCTCTCTGCCCCTCCCCTGTTCATGCTCTGTCTCTCTCTGTCTCAAAAATAAATAAATGTTAAAAAAAAATTTTTTTTTTAAATAAAAAATAAAAATCAATTGTATTTTGGGGCACCTGGGTGGCTCAGTTGGTTGAGCATCTGACTATGACTCAGGTCATGGCCTCACTGTTCATGAGTTCGAGCGCCACATCAGGCTCTCTGCTGTCAGCGAGGAGCCTGCTTGGGATTCTCTGTCCCCCTCTCTCTTTGCCCCTTCCCCACTTATGCTGTCTCTCTGTCTCAAAATAAATAAATAAAACTGAAAAAAATCAATTGTATTTCCACATAGGAGCAACATGCTAATAAAAAATGAAATTTTAGGGATGTCTGGGAGGCTCAGTCGGTTAAGCGTCTGACTCTTGATTTTGGCTCAGGTCATGATCTCATGGGCTCTGTGCTGACAGTACAGAGCCTGCTTGAGATTCTCTCTCTCCCTCTCTCTGTCCCTCCTGCACAAGTGTGCATTCTCTCTCTCTCTCAAAATAAATAAATAAACACTTTCAAAACGAAATTTCAAAATAAATGCCACTTAGGGACACCTGGGTGGCTCAGTCAGTTAAGTGTCCAACTTCGGCTCAGATCATGATCTCACAGTTTGTGCTGACAGCTCAGACCCTGGGGCCTGACTCAGATTCTGTGTCTTCCTGTCTCTTTGCCCCTCTCCTACTCCCCCTTGTCTCTGTCTCTCTGTCTCTCTCTGTCTCTCAAAAATAAACATTAAAAAAAGTTAAAATAAATTCCTTTTAGGACAGCATCAAAATCATCAAACATTGCCTGGCTTTGGAGCCTATGGATGTAGAACATATAGCTCAAAAATGATTATTTTTAAAAAGAGAAAACAAAACAAAAATACTCAGGGTTCTGGAGCTGTAGATTTCCATTTCCATTTCACTTTGTTCATGTTGCATATTTCTCCCCGGCAGGGTCCAGATCCCATCTATGTGAGAGTCTCTCTCTCTCTCTCTCTCTCTCTCTCTCTCTCTCATAGGGTGAGACCTGCCATGTGGATTGAAAGAAAAATAATTAATGGTAGAAATAATGCTGCAAGACTGCTCCTGGAGGCCTCCTGGGGAAAAGCCAAGCGCGCTCCGGGATCCGGCACGGCAACTACACACAGCAGCCAGGATCTGAAAGCAGAGTGAAGAAATGTCACAAACCTAATGATGGAGCAGGAGACTGAGGGCCTCCGGCCCCTCTGTCCTTCGACATCAACACGGTGGTAATCGGATCTGCTCCACATCTCTCTGAGTCAAAAGGGAGACGACTTTTTTCTCACCTTCGGGAGAAGGAAGCTGTGTCACTTCCAAGGGATTCTGGAGAAGTTCCCTAGGGGTTGGTTGGAAGCTCTTCGAACACTTTCACCCACTACCCAGAGCCCTGGCACCTCGCCTCCCAGCCTCCACTCATTTCACCAACTGCCCCATTTTGTTTGTTTGTCTAAAATAAGTCTTCAGGGGCGCCTGGGTGGCGCAGTCGGTTAAGCGTCCGACTTCAGCCAGGTCACGATCTCGCGGTCTGTGAGTTTGAGCCCCGCGTCGGGCTCTGGGCTGATGGCTTGGAGCCTGGAGCCTGTTTCCCATTCTGTGTCTCCCTCTCTCTCTGCCCCTCCCCCGTTCATGCTCTGTCTCTCTCTGTCCCAAAAATAAATAAAAAACGTTGAAAAATTAAAAAAAAAAAAAAATTAAAAAAAATAAAATAAAATAAAATAAGTCTTCAAAGTGTGATGTTGCAACCATACGTCCCACACTTTGTCACATTCTGCCAGGACATTCTTTTGGGACTTTAGAAGCCTGTCTTGCCTGACATGTTAGACTCCAGGACCTTTGACCCACAGGGCACTTCGGCGGAGGTGACTAAGGTTGACAAGCTTTTAGAGGACCTACTGTAGTGTTAGGAACCAGGGGAAACACATGCGCTCTAAATATTAAAAAAAAAAAAAATCAATATAAATACATATTTAAACGTCTATCAAATGTAACACGAGGCAGCTAATCGATTGCAACTCCAGTCAGCTATTCGTTGGTTTTGCATGAATTACATTCAGTCTGGCTCCAGGGTTCATTTCCATGTGTTTTGGGCGGTGCAGCCTCTAAATTGAGCAGCGCCCCTGCCCTTTCGAAGTCTTACATGCCCCCCCCCCCCCCCAGAACTCCCAAGGTGGATCTGCAGACTAGGACACCTTTCAGGAGTTTCACAGGGTGAAGATTAAACGAGAGCATAGAAATTCAAGTGCTTTGAAAGAAGTGTCTGCACAAATGCCAATAAATTTTTTAAGGTTCTTTGAGGACCTCTTCTGTCATTCTTTATCCTCTCCTTTTTCACGATCAGAGAATGAGTCATGGCTCCCTGGAGACACTCCTACCCCCACCTCCTACTCTGGTTTCTCTGCTCACTCAATCCCACTCTAAATCTGCCACCCGGGCCCCGACAAAACGCAAGCAAAGGGAAATTCTCCGTCATTTCTTGTGCCCCACGGAAACTTGGTTTTTCCAAGTCTCACGCATGGTGTTACACTATTTGCCAAGGGAAGCACCAGTTGAGGAAGGCTTTGGGACCTGGATTCCCAGGGGCAAATCTCGGGATGAGTAAGTGTCCCCAATGTCCCCTCTCCATTGTCATCTGTCCTGCTTGGAACCCTTCCCCATACCCCTTAAAATGTTCCTGGAATATTTAGCTCTTAGTTTTCTCCATGATCCAGGAAGAGGGGTGTTTCTTCCTGTCTTCCTCCCTATCTTTTTAGTTTGAAAGCTCCTTTCATCCAAAGCAGGATATTCTCTCATTACTGTTAATTCATGGGCAGAGGATGGTAATGATAATTATGACACTAATTATTGACCCAACTTCCTCCAGTCTGCTGACAGTGCAGCCATGAGAAGCAGTGCACTGCAAGACCACACTTCTATCTGGGGTTTCTCCAGCTGCTGTTTGGATGTTAAAAACCATACTCATGATCTCTAGCATTTACTAGAGAACAATGTGATTAATCAAAATTTTGTTTATGGTAAAAAATGTCCAGGGCGCCTGGGTGGCTCAGTCGGTTGAGCATCCGACTTCGGCTCAGGTCATGATCTCACGGTCTGTGAGTTTGAGCCCCGAGTCAGGTTCTGTGCTGACAGCTCAGAGCCTGGAGCCTCCTTTGGATTCTGTCTCCCTCTCTCTCTGCCCCTCCCCTGCTCATGCTCTGTCTCTGTCTCTCTCACAAAACATATTTTCAAAAATTTCACTGGAGTGTTAAAAGACCTCAAGTCAGGAAGAAAGCAACAGGTGTTCTCAGAGGAGCTAATATTTCCTCACACTTCACATCACCTTCTGTGCAGTTACAGAGGTACAGACAGAAATAGAAATTTCCTTCACTGCTCACCAAACCTGCTTCTCCACCATCTCTGCTCCATTTCTGAGTCTGACATTGTTCACTGAGTCACTCTCTGAACCTTGGAGGCACTTTCGATTTCTCTTTTACTCTCAGCGTTCCAGGCACTGTCAGGTGCCTCATCGACGGTGCCCCGTCTCTACCTGGCGAGCACTGCTGTTCCATCCAGCCTGTTATCCTGACTCCCCAACTGGCATCTGATTGGTCTCCCCACCTGGAGCCTCTACCCACATACCCTCCACAAACTGAGGCTTCCTACGCTGCAGACCATATCGTTAAGAGCCACAGAGATTCCCCTACCCCTGATAGTCGGGGTTAAGGGGTTAAGGAAATTGCCTTATATTAGCAAATTAGGCTTCTTTTTTTTTTTTTTAACGAGAAGTATTAATTTTACTAAGTTTCTTTTTCTTGCCTCTCTAAAACTCAGCAGGTAGAATTCTTACTGAATCTACTGATATGCTGTATCATATTAACATATTCCCCCCTTTTATGCCATTTTAACCCTCCTGAGATAAACGTTACTTCCTTATGATAGCAGATAATTGTTTTCCATTGAATTCAGTTTGGTAGTGTTTTGTCTGGGATTTCCACAGCTATGATTTTCAATAATTAGGGGTTTGCAAAGCAATGATTTTCCAACAGTCAGCTGTAGGGCCCTTGGTTTCCACAGAAGCCCTAAGTGTAGCTGGGGGCGGGGAGGAGGCCAGGGGGGAGGGCGGTGAATGCAGGTAAGAGGCTTCATGCTCTTGGCTCTGCCTCAGCTGGAGATGCTTCATTCTTCGAAACCTCCTTCACACATGGGGCTTCTACATGTGGTTTTAGTATTCACGTTGGAGTGAAAGGAATCGGTGGTTTTCCATCTCTTCATATATCCTGACACACTTGAAATAGGCACGGGAAATAGTCTGTTCCTTAAAATCATTTGGACTTGGGTCCTCTTAATTGGGGGGTGGGGGGGTGTAGTAAGAGGGTCAGTAACTTTGAAGACTTTTTGGATTGAAATTTGTATTGAGATCATTGTAGATGCCCATGCAATTGTAAGAAATAATACAGAGAGGTTCCTTGTACACTCTGCCCAATTTTCCCCAATGCTGATGTTTTCAAAACTACGGTATGGGCCGCCTGGGCGGCTCAGTCAGTTGGGCGTCCGACTTCAGCTCAGGTCATGATCTCATGGTTTGTGGGTTCCAGCCCTACGTCGGGCTCTGTGCTCACAGCTCAGAGCCTGGAGCCTGCTTTGGATTCTGTGTCTCTCTCTCTTTCTGTTCCTCCCCCACTCGTGCTCTGTGTCTCTCTCTGTCAACAATAAACATTAAAAACAAAACTAAAAAAAAAAAACATAACTATGGTAAGCTGACAGGATATTGGCATTGATATAATTTATCAGTCTTATTTGGATTTCCCCAGTTTTAGTTGTACTTGTGTGTGCGTGTGTGTAAGAAATACACAATTTTGTGGGTTCAGGTATCGACCACCACAGTTAAGCTACTCAACAGTCAACAGCCCCTACATCACAGGGATGCGTCATGCTGCCCTTGTATAGTCACACCCACACCCCTCCTGGCACCCCTTCCCCTACCCACTTCTCATCCCTGAAAATCACTACTATGTCCTCCATTTCAAAATGTTTTCATTTAAAAAATGTTATATGGGGACACCTGGGTGGCTCAGTTGGTTGGGCTATTGCACTTTTCATTTCAGCTCGGGTCATGAATTCCAGCCCTGTGTCAGGCTCTGGGCTGACAGCACAAGCCTGCTTGGGATTCTCTCTGTCACCCTTTCTCTGTCCTTCCCCCTGCCCATGCTCACGCTCGCTCTCTCTCTCTCACTCTCTCTCTCAAAACAAAATAAGAAACATTTTATAAAAAAGATATTGGGGTACCTGGATGTGGCTCAATCAGTTAAGCATCCAACTCTTGATTTAGGCTCAGGTCATGATCTTGCGGTTCGTCAGTTCAAGCCCTGCATGGATAGTGTGAAGCTTGCTTGGGATTCTCTCTCTCTCTCTCCCTCTCTCTCTGTCTCTCTCTCTCTCTCTCAAAATAAATAAACTTTAATAAAAAAGACATTTATTTTTAAAAAAAAGATGTTAATGTCTTAAAAAAATTTTAACAAAAAATAAAAATGCTATCTGAATGGAACCATCCAGTGTGTGACCTATTGGGATTGGCTTTTGTCACTCAGACTAAGTCCCTGGCAGGGCACCTGGCCAGCTCAGTCAGTGGGGCATGTGACACTTGACCTCAGGGTTGTAAGTTCATGCCCCATGTTGGGTGTAGAGTTTACTTTAAAAAAAATTGTTTTTAATGTTTTTATTTTTGAGGGAGAGAGAGAGACAGAGCATGAGCGGGGGAGGAGCAGAGAGAGTGGGAAACACAGAATTCGAAGCAGGCTCCAGGCTCTGAGCCATCAGCACAGAGCCTGATGCAGGGCTCGAACCCACAAACTGTGAGATCATGACCTGAGCTGAAGGCGTTTACTTTAAAAAAATAATAAAATAAAACAAAGTCCTTGGCTATTCATTCAAGTTGTTGCCTGAACCAATAGTTTTTTCCCTTTTCATTGCTGAGTGCTATTCCATGACATGAATGACCCATGGTTTAACTGTTCATCTGCTGAATGACACCTGGGTTATTTTCAGTTTGGGGCTATTACAAATGAAACTGCTATGAACATCTGCATATGCGTTTTTGTGAGAACATAAGTTCTCATTTCTCTGGGATAAATGCTCAATTGCTGGGTTAGATGGTAAGTGCATATTCCGTTTTATAAGAAACTGCCAAACTTGTTCTCCAGGGTGGCAATGCCATTTTGTATCCCCACTAGCAAATGTATAAGGGATCCATGTTTCTGTGTTTCCTCCCCAGCATTTGGTGTTGTCACTATTTTTTATTGTAGCCATTCTGATAGGTAGGTGGTGAGAGCTCATTGTGGGGTGGGTGGGGTTTTTGTTTTTGTTTATGTTTTTGAGATATAATGGACATATGACATTATAGTAAGTTTCCAAGTTCATTGAGGGTTTTTTTTTTAATTTTTTTAAATGTTTGTTTATTTTTGAGAGAGACAGAGACAGAATGCGAGTGGGTTAGGGGCAGAGAGAGAGGGAGACATAGAATCCGAAGCAGGCTCCAGGCTCTGAGCTGTCAGCACAGAGCCCTACGCAGGGCTTGAACTCACGAGCTGTGAGATCATGACCTGAGAGGAAGTTGGCCGCTCAACTGACTGAGCCATCCAGGCACCCCATTGTGGTTTTAATTTACATTTCCCTGATGGCTAATAAGGTTGAGCATCTTTTCATGTGCCTATTTGTCATCTCATACTCTTTTCAGTAAAATCCAATATTCATGTCTTTTGCCTGTTTTCTTATTGGATTATTTGCTAACGCTTTGATTGTTGAGTTTGAGACTTCTTTTTATATTCCAGAAACTAGTGCTTTGTTGGATGTGGGTTTGCAAATATGTTTTTTCCCCAGTGTCTAAATGTCTCTATACATTCTTTTTGTTTACTTAAAATTTTTTTCATGTTTATTTATTTTTGAGAGACAGAGCATGAGCAGGGGAGGGGCAGAGAGAGAGGGGGACACAGAACTCAAAGCAGGCTCCAGGCTCTGAGCTGTCAGCACAGAGCCCCATGTGGGGTTCATATGAATTTTAGTATAAGCTTGCTTATGTCTCTAAAAACCCTGCTGATGTAGTAATAAGAATTGTATTAAACCTATCAATCAATGTGGGGAGAACTGGCATCTTTACTAGGTTGTTTCACAATCTATAAACACAGTATATCTCCATTTACCTATTTCCTCTTTGATATCTTTCATCAATTTTGTACACATAAAGTACCTGTTTTGTTACATGTATAATCCAATGATTTCATTTTCACTAGAGCCACTGTAGACATTGTGTTTCTATTTTCCTTTCTTGCATGTTCATTGTGATTGTATATAAATTCAATTGATTGCCTTGTGTTGATCCCGTATGCTGTGATCCTGAAAAAAATATTTATTAGTCTCTGAGGATTTTTTGCATGGATTCTTTGGAATTTTCTATGTAAATAATCACGTCATCTGCAAATAAAGATAGTTTTATCTCTTCCTTCCTCATCCGTATGCTTTTAATTTACCTTTTCTTACATTTCTGCAGTGCCTAGCACTTCCAGTGCTGAGTAACAGTGATGAGTGGACATCCTTGCCTCTTTCCCCATTTGAGAGGGGCATCAGTCTCTCACCATTAAGTTTAATGTTTAGTGTATGATTTTTGTAGATGCTCTTTATCAAGTTGTGATAATTCCCCTCAATTCCAAACTTGTTGGAAGTTTTGATCACAAGTGGGTGTTGGATTCAAACGCTTTTTATGGATCAATTAATTGATATGATCATATAATTTTTGTGTTTTAGCCTATTGGTATGATAGATTTCACTGTTTGACTTTTAAATGTTGAACCGGCCTTGAATACCTGGAATAAATCCCAGTTGGTCATGGTATATGATTAATTTTTTAATGCCTTTTTTTTTTTTTAATTTTTGAGGGAGAGAGAGAGCATGTAGGGGAGAAGGGGACAGAGGATCTGAAGCAGGCTCTGTGCTGACAGCAGCGAACTGATGTGGGGTTCAAACTCACAACCTGTGAGATCATGACCTGAACCAAAGTCAGACGTTCAACCAACTGAAACACCCAGGCACCTCAATTAATTCTTTTTATACATCGCTAAATTCTAGTTGCTAATATTTTGTTGGAGAGTTTTGTGTCTGAATTCATGAGAGAGATCATTCTATAGCTTCCTTTTTTTTTTTTTTTTTTTTTTTACTGCTTTTGGCATCAGGGTAATACTAACTTCATGAAATAAACTGTGAAGTGTTCCTTTCTCTTCTATTTTCTGAAGAAAATATGTGGAATTGGCATTAGTTCTTTAAATGTTTGGTAGAATTCTCCAGTGAAACTATCTGTGCCTGGAGACTTTTTTTTCTGGGAGTTTTAAAATTACTAACTCAGTTTTTCTCATGGTTATAGGAAGAATCAGATTGACTATTTCGTCTTGGTTGAGTCTGACAGTTTGTAGTTTTTGAGGAAATGGTCAAATTTATCACTGTAAAGTTGTTTATAGTATACTGCTATTCTCTTTGTAGTAGAAGATCTACAGCCCCCCTTATTTTTTTTAATGTTTATTTATTTTTGACAAAGAGAGACACAGCACGAGCGGGGGAGGGGCAGACAGAAAGGGAGACACAGAATCCAAAGCAGACGCCAGGCTCTGAGCCGTCAGCACAGAGCCCAATGTGGAGCTCAAAGCCACGAAAAGTGAGATCATGACCTGAGCCGAAGTCAAGATGCTCAACCGACTGAGCCACCCAGGCACCCCTACAATGCCCCTTATTTTTAAAAAAGAGAAAAAATTTGTTACTGTATTGTATGTTACAAAAGAACTAGAGTCTGGAATGCAGTTTAAAGACGACATATACCAACAACTGGCTTATGTAATATATCACTGCCATAATTCAAATTCGTTTTTATTTTGGGGTTGTTTAGTATTAAAAATTTGTGTTCACAGGATACATCAAGGTGTGTACCCTGTGAACACAGAAGCAGTGATTTTTTTTAATTATAATTCTGGAGCCTCAAACAAGCATTGTAACTTCTCTGATTATTATTTCTTTCCTTTAATTATTTCTGGAACATGCCACACTGATCTTTATTTTTTTTAAGAAAAAAATGAGTTTTTTACAATATTGTGTGTTAACAGAGGGACCAAATCTATAGTGATATCCCGTTTCATTCTTGCTATTAATAGTTTGTGTCTTCTCTCTGTTTGTCATTCTTACT
The DNA here is from genome assembly GCF_028018385.1 of Neofelis nebulosa. Lineage (NCBI taxonomy): Eukaryota > Metazoa > Chordata > Mammalia > Carnivora > Felidae > Neofelis > Neofelis nebulosa. The sequence goes on from NC_080788.1 coordinate 9,953,081, forward strand.
AGAGGCTTATCAATTTTATTGATTTTTTTTTTTAAGAACCAGATTTTTGCTCCATTGATTTTCTCTGTTGTTTCCCTAGTTTCCATGTCATTGATTACTTCTCCTGTCTCTATTCCTTCCTTCCTTCTCCTTGCTTTGGATTTATTTTGCTCTTCTTTTTCTAGTCCCTTGAGGCGGGAACTTGGGTTATTAACTTGCGACTCTTCTAATGGAAGCAGTTAGTGATACCTTTCTTCCCCCTAGTACTGCCTCAATGCATCCCACATACTGGGATATGTTGTATTTTTATTCATATTCAGTTGTGTCATCATTAATAGTCAGAAGTGTACGTGATTCGTTGCCCATGACCCATTCTTATACAAATGATGAACTTCAATGAACAGACAGTTCTCAACCACATCTTGTGTTTAAGAAAAAAAAAAAAGGAGGGGCGCCTGGGTGGCTCAGTCGGTTGAGCGTCCGACTTCGGCTCAGGTCACGATCTCGCGGTCTGTGAGTTCGAGCCCCGCGTCGGGCTCTGTGCTGACAGCTCAGAGCCTGGAGCCTGCTTCCGATTCTGTGTCTCCCTCTCTCTCTGCCCCTCCCCTGCTCATGCTCTGTCTCTCTCTGTCTCAAAAATAAATAAAAACGTTAAAAAAAAATTTAAAAAAGGAAAATAAAAACACAGATAAATAAATGCTTTCAAACTCAGTGCACATCTGAGACATCACACCAATCTTGGAGGAAAGTCAGTAAGAAATTATATTGTATTAAATTATATTCTAATTATATTGGAAGAAGGGGGTGTAGGGAATGCTGTTGGCCAGCTGTGTGTAAGTTTTCTTCTGCAAGGGGGAAAATTCAGGTCACATTCTTGCTGGTGCATGACAAATCAGTCTTCTTCTAAGTCTGCCAAACAGCATCATGTGAAGACCTTCATGTCTCTGCTTACAACAGGTTTTATAGGGAATTGGACCTCTGTGGCTTTTAATATGGTATCATCTTGACAGATGTCTTGCTGAGATTGACTGTGTTGGTTTGTTTTGTTTTTTAAATTTCTTTTGAGACTTCCCTTCGACCCATGGATTATTGAAAAGCGTCTTGTTTAATTCCTACATGTTTAGAGATTTTATTTGTCTTTCTGTTATTGATTTCTACTTTGATTCCATTATGGTCAGAGAACACACTCTGTATGATTTCAATTTCTTTTTTTAGTTGACGTTCCTCTCGTGGTCCAAGACCTAATGCTAGGGAATGTCTCATAGGCACCTGAAAGAGAATGTCTATGCTGTTGCCGGGGTGTTCTGTAAATGTAATTGTGCTTTTTAGATCTTCTACATCCTTGCTGATTTTGTGTCTGGTGGTTTATCAGTTGCTCTATCAGAGGAGAGTGGAGTGTTGAAGTCCCTAACCACAGTGGTGGACTTATCTCTCCATTTTTATGTTACATATTTTGAGGCTCTGATGTGTGGTGCACACATATTTAGAGCCATGATATTGTCCATCTTCCTGGTGGATTGACCCTTTTTATCAATAGCTTTTAAAATTCCTTTTTTTAACGTTTTTTTTTATCTTGAGAGAGAGACAGAGAGAGCAAGCGGGGAAGCGGCAGAGAGAGGGAGAGAGAGAGAATCCCAAGCAGGTTTCATACTGAGCACAGAGCCCAATGAGGGGCTCGAACTCCCAAACTGCAAGATCATGACCTGAGACAAAACCAAGAGTCAGACGCTCAACCGACTGAGCCTCCTGGGCGCCCCTAAAATTCCTTTTATTGGCATCGAGCCTTTCACGGTTTCCACATATCTTTTTCTAATGTTTTTTTTTTTAATTTTTTAAATGTTTATTCATTTTTGAGAGAGAGAAACAGAGCATGAGTGAGGGAGGGACAGAGAGAGAGGGAGACAGAATCTGAAGCAGACTTCAGGCTCTGAGCTGTCAGCAGAGCCCCCACAAACCATGTGGTCGTGACCTGAGCCGAAGTCAGACACTTAACCAACTGAGCAACTGATATGCGTCCCCGCCCCCCGCACATCTTTGAGGTAGTTTTAACACTTGTATTTTCCCAGAAAATCTTCAGTATCATAGGGGTTCCCAAAGTGTTCTGTTTCACCTCAGCGCATTGTGGGTGTAGGCCTACATGGTGTTTGAACGTTTATACGAAATGAACAACTATCTGCAAACAGCATAGACTTCACCTGCATTGCTTTGTAAGATTTCATAATGTTCCTAAATGTGACCGTCTCTTTGTGTCCATTTGCAAATCGCTTTTTTTTTTCTCACTCAACAGTTCAGTTTTCAAGATATATCCGTGTTGACACATAAGGATACTTCATTGCTCTCAACAGGCTGTGCTGTAACCCTTTGTGTGAATAAACACGAACACTTTATCCGTTCCAGTGACTCTTTGTGTGGTAGGAAAGCCGGTTCTATTATAGGCCTTCGTAGGGTCTACAGCAGGAGAGTAACCAGGAGTCAGTCCCGGCTTTCCTCTTCTTTCTGGTCTTCTCATCTCTCCCAGCACCCCCATGACCCCCCCCCCCCCACACACACACACACACACAATAGTCTTCCCAGGGCCATCTCTTCTTTTCTAGAATCTGTCCCTGCAATTTCCCCATGCCGGCTCTTTGTTTCTGCCTTGGAATGAATGCCTTCTCTGCCCCCTGTTAAATGCTACTCACCCAGCAAGGTCCAAATGCCTCTAAGACTAATCCTTCCCTCTCCCGCCCTGTCGCAGCATTATATCTGAATCTCAGCAACATTCTTACTTTTATTTTGTGGTTCATGTATTTTCTGCTCTATGGGGCACGATTTCTTTTTAAGGATAAAGAACGATGATTTATTCACCTCAGAGCCCCATCTCCCTCAGGAACTATTCATCTGGCAGCCTCGTGCCTAGAACATACTGAACGTTTTGAAATCAACATGTCAATGAACAAAGCCTCTGGCCTTTAAACAACTCCTCGGTCTCACTGCCACTCAGCTATGCAGGGACCCATAAGAGCATGGATCTAAATTGCATGGGGCACAGTGTCTATTTTCCCAGAGAAGCTCTTCTGGAGCCAGGCCCAGGAGTCCTGCCCTGCCTGTGCCCCTCACAGCTTTCCTGAATGCCAGGGAGAGGGCCTTGGGGGTGGAGGCCATCCCCTCACAACCAACTGGAGGGGATTTAAGCTTCTGACTTTGTTTTTAAATTCTCTTCTGAGGGGCACCTGGGTGGCTCAGTCTGTTAAGCGTCTGATTCAGTTTCAGCTCACGTCATGATCCTGCGGTTCGTGAGCTTGAGCCCCGCGTCAAGCTCTGTGCGGGCAGCACAGAGACTGCTTGGGATTCTCTCTCTCCTTGCCTGCCTCCCTCTCTGTCTCTCAAAATAAATAGACTTAAATATTAAATTCGTTTTTGCTTAGGTGATAGATTCTACGCGCCCCCCCCCACCCCCCGCGGCAAAAAAAAGAAAAAAGAAAAGAAAAAAGAAAAAAGCAATAGATTCCCACAGCTCAGAACTCAAACCGTCTGACTTTCCTGCGCTGTTTCGACCTCGGTCCCTCAGTGGCCCCACCGCCTGTCCTCACTCAACAGGGACCGCTGGGTCCATTCTCTGATCGCCCTCACAGAGCATCTTCATTTACATACACGCCTTTACAAGCGAACTTGCAGATTTTTCCCACTTCGGGCTCCAAAGATAGCACAGTACACACACTGTTTTGCATTTCAACAGTTGTTCATTAACCATTGTTCCATACTGTGTGTTGCCTTCTGGTTTCTGGGAAGCAAGGGAGCAGGGCAGGCCCCAGCCTACATTTCTAAAAGGAGGCGTTTGTTCTGTGATGTTCTCTTATCTTCCTACAGCTCACTCCCACCCCCTGGGTCCAGCTCCCCCACTGCTGGCATCACAGGCTGGGCTCTGGACATCTAAATCTCCTTCCCGGTGTCTCTGCAGGTGCCCCGACCCACAGGCTGAAACTGTCACCCCCTTTGGCCTTACCATACCGCTAGTTTGGACTGTATGGCACAGAAACAGGAGTTTGCTTTTTTTAAATGCTTACTTCTTTTTTCTTTTAATTTTGTTTTTAATGTTTATTTTTGTGAGAGAGAGAGAGAAAGACAGAGCACGAGCGGGGAAGGGGCAGAGACAGAAGGAGACACAGAATCTGAAGCAGGCTCCAGCCTTTAAGCTGTCAGCACAGAGCCTGACGTGGGGCTGAAACTCACGAACCATGAGATCATGACCTGAGCCGAAGTCGGATGCTTACCCGACTGAACCACCCAGGCACCCCTAATGTTTACTTCTTTGAGAGAGAGAGAAGAGAGAGAGAGAGAAAATGCAGGTGCACAGGGGAGGGACAGAGAGAGAGGGAGAGAGAGAGAATTCCAAGCAGGCATCACAGTGTCAGTGCGGAGCCTGACGTGGGGCTCGAACCCCTGAGCTGTGAGATCATGGCCTGAGCCGAAATCAAGAGTCAGACACTTAACTGACTGAGCCACCCAGGAGCCCCGTGAGTATGCTTTTGCTAGCCAATAAAGGTCTAAGTTATGGCCTTCCGGGTGGTATAGGGAAAGTGCATTTGGGGAAGGGGCTTCATGGGCGCCGCTGAAGGGGGACCGCTGCCACGTGGCTGCTGCTTCCTGGGGTGGAGGCAGCCGCCAGGTCCGAAAGGCTGCTTCCTCACGCAGTGCCCACACCGCCACCAGGTGAAGGCAGGACACGGTCTGTTTTCCACAGCTTTTGTTCCTGCCAGACCCAGCCCTGCCCTGCTCCTTTATGCACCCACAGCCGACTCGGTGACTCATCAGTGACCTTGATCCCAGCTGCTCCCCCAGAGGAGCAATCACTGACATCTGGCCCCTCCCTTGGGAACTGAAGCTGACAAAGCCATCCCCAGCCCTGCCCTGGGCAGGCCCCATCTGACCAGGGGTTCCATCTTTAGGGAGCTTGACCCAAAATTGAAGAGCTGGCTGAACGTATCCAACACTGAGATCAGAAACCGCTGGCACGGGGCAGCTGGGTGGCTCAGTCAGCTGAGTGAGTGTCTGACTCTTGAGTTCCACTCAGGTCATGATCTCACAGTTTGTGGGTTCAAACCCCACATCAGGCTCTGTGCAGACAGCGGGGAGCCTGCTTGGGATTCTCTGTCTCCCTCCCTCCCTCCCTCCCTCTCTCTCTCTCTCTCTGCTAAAAGTAAATAAACTTAAAAAAAATAAAAAGAAACCACTGACTTAATGGTGGCTAACACACTGAAATCATTGAATAAATATTTGTTGAGAGCCCACTATGTGCCACGCACTTTCTAGGTCTGTAAACAGAGCAGCAAGACAAAGTCTTTGCCCTTGTGGAACTTACATTCTGGGAGAGCAGCCAGCCAATTAAATCCCCATACCAAATAAAATGTACGAATGTATGCACGTGTGTATTTATACCGTCGATGTGTTGGGCCTGTATTGCCCACCAGGAACATGCGCAGATGAGTGACTTGGGTTTAGCACTTGTTGCCACAATGGAGACCATGCACCATGGTCCAAAGGTGTTAGAAGAGCCTGCCTAGGATCTAGGCTTTGGGTGGGCGGTTTGGGAGAGGGCCCAAGGAAGCGGGGCTTTCTCTGGATTGGGTGCTGTCAGAAAGCAGGGATGAGTCTATTATAGTGTTGCTCAATAAACCCTATCTGAAAAACAGGAGACCAGATCAAGGTCACAGCTGTAATTAATAAACAGTACTTACACTAACTAGGAGAGGTGGATGTTTGGTATTTTGTGACCTGGATAATGCTTACATTTGCTGTGTTCAGACACGATTAGGAAGCAGTCTTATTTTTTGTTTTGACCTATCACGGCCAAGAGAAGACTTGTCTGATGCTGACATTCTGTGAGATTCTTTTTTTTTCTTAATGTTTACTTTTTGAGAGAGAGAGAGAGACAGAGTGTGAGCGGGGGAGGGGCAGAGAGAGAAGGAGACACAGAAACCAACGCAGGCTCCAGGCTGTGAGCTGTCAGCACAGAGCCTGAGACAGGGCTCGAACCCACAAACCGCGAGATCATGACCTGAGCCGAAGTCGGACGATCAACCGACTGAGCCACCCAGGTGTCCCTCTGTGAGATTCTTTATTTTCAGCAGGAGAACATCATGCAATACATGCACGTCCAGTTTCTAGATGTCAGGACTGCTTCCCACTTTTCCCCCACCCCCCAAAATATATACATATATAAATATAATTTCAGGCAGAAAAAAGTGCTGTGGAGTAAGGCTAGGGATTCCCAGGATGGGGAATGTGGTTACTTTAGAGAGGCGGTCAGGGAGGCCTATGTGGTCACGTAACATTTGAGCAGACCTAGAGAAGCAAGGGAGTGTTCCTGTGTGGCCATCGGAGCGGAAGAACTTTCTGGGTAGAGCCAGCCAGCAAAGGCAGAGGCCTCGAAGTATGAATGCGTTTGGCTTGTTTGAGGCCTGGCAAAGGGGTCAGGGATTCTGGAGCAGAGCGGGTGAGGACAGGGGAGTGGAAGATGATGTGTGAGAGATGGTCCAGGCCAGATCAGGTCAGGCCAACAGAAGGACTCTGGCCTCGACTCTGAGAAGAGAGGATCCTAAGGGAAGGACAACACATCATGTGGTAAGATCCCTCTGGCCGCTGTGTTGAGAACAAACTCTAGGGGACAAGAGGGAAAGGAGGGAGGTGAGCTGGGTGTCTGCTCTGATGACCCGGGGGAAAGACGATGGTGGTTTGGAGCAGTCTGGTGGTAGCGGTGAACTTGGTGAGACCCATTTGCTCAGACTTGACAAGGATTATAGGTCGGTAAGGGAGGGCGGGGCCAAGACTTCATTTGAGCAAAAGACCGAGTTGTTGTAGTGTGAGCCCTGACAGTTGGGTTTTCTCTTTTTTTCTCTTTGACCATAAGGGCATAGACTTCAAAGATGGCTATCAGGAATAAATACATGGCCGGCCACACACTGGCTGGAGATCAGACCCAGGCTACCCCCAGCCCCCAACTGAGGCTCCTTTGTTTTGGAAATCTTGTTTGATTTCAATAACTGACCATTTGGGCTACTTACATTTTTTTCTATTCCTGCTCTTGAAATTCCAGCTCTTACGTTTTGAACTTACCAAGAAAGGGTCAGCCCATGAAACCCTAGACCCCAACCCTGAACCCAAGGTGCTGTGTTACTGTGTTATCTCAGTAAACACAGAACCCCAGGCCCATGCTCACTTGCGTGCTCTCTCTCTTTACCTGCAACCTTGCTGTTTGGCCCCAAGGGTGCTGTGTAATTTCCAGGTTTTGTAAGTAATATTATTTTTTCAAAATTTCTGATGGTTGTTGCTGAAGAGTGTCTTGAAATCCTAAGTGCAACTAAGGGCGCCTAGGAGGCTCAGTCAGTTAAGCTTCCGTGTATGGCTCAGGGTCACGATCTCACGGTTGGTGGGTTTGAGGCTCGCACCCCGTATAGGGCTCTGTGCTGACAGCTCGAGGCCTGGAGCCTGCTTAGGATTCTGTGTCTCGCTCTCTCTCTGACCCTCCCCTGCTCATACTCTGTCTCTCTTCTCTCTCTCTCTCAAAAATAAACATTAAAAAAATTTTTTTATACCCACAACACTCGTCACTGACAGGGAGAACAGCATATCTTTCGCAGGGTAGTTTATCAGGGGCTCAGGGGGGTATGTGAGGGAGAGGTGCCCTTAGACATTCAAGCTGAGACATGGAGTAAGCAGTTGGACCTGTGGGCCAGGAGCTATGCAGAATGGGGAGGGGGGCAAGAATAGATCAGGAAGTTGCCAGAGTTTTTGCACACATAAGGCACGGGCCTTAGTGAAATCACCTGGAGTGTGAATATGGGTAGAGAAGAGGTCTTACCTCCCTGCACTCACTTGCTAGGCACCCCAGTATCTGGTCCTCTGGGAAGGGAGTGGGAATCAGCAGAGGAAACTGAAAAGGAACATTCCAGAAGGCAGACGAACCAAGAGTTCAATCATCTATTAACAAATTTGCATTGAATTCTGCACATCATCTGAGAAGTTTTAAGACTTTAGATTCTGAGCCACCAGAACACTGGAAAGACGCCAGAGACAGGAGGAAAAGAAAAAGGTGTGGGCCAGAACTGTTGGTTGACATGAAGAACCCATTCCCTCTTTTCTTTCTTGGTAAAAGACCCTTGACTCTGTTTGGAGAGGCTATATACTCACAAACATAAATGGAAGTATGTGTGGGACTTCTGCTTAAATGGAGCGAACACAGTTGGGAGGCACATATCTGCTCTTCTACTCTATCCCATGCTGCCTCTGAAATGTGGGTGCTATTGCTGGAGTTCCAGCAGCCATTTTGGAACAAGAGGCAACTGGAAAGGAAAATCAAGCATTAAGGGTGGCAGAGTGGAAATACAGCCTATGCACGTGGTAACTGTGGAGTTGCCAACCAGTTCCAGATTACTTAATGTCAGCTTTATTTCGCACGGGCAAGAAACAAACTTCTACCTTTTTAAAATTCATAGTTATTTCTGTCACATGTAGCAAAAGCGAAATCTGATAGATTTGTTCATAGGATTTCAAAACTGTGCAGACGACTTGTAAGAGGAAGCAAGGATTCAGAGATGTCGTGATCCCCACTTTCTCAGAACTCCCTGCGCAGTGGGGTGGGCTAACAGGTGGTAAGTGGTTCATTACAGCACAGGGGTAGGGGCTATGACGGTGGTTATGCCCCAGGGTCTAGAGTGAGGACCGAGCAAAGCAAGCTTCATCTCCTCTTTTCCTCTCAAATCACATCTAAATTCAATAACTCAACACGTGTTCTTGGTCTGGTTTGGTTCCGTTGCCGGCATTTGATTTTAATATATTCCAGTAGCTAATTTAAGCCGTGGAGTTGAAGAGGGGAGAAATGATCACGCAAGCTAGATTTTAGATGCTTGGCACTTATAATCTCTCAGAGAACCTGAATGGAATACTAAGCAATGGTATGAGCTTGCTAAGAATCAATTTTGTATGTGGAACTTCATCCAACCAACAATTATATAAATACTCCAGCTCCGCAAAATTGGCAGGACGCTAAAACTACAAATGTGATCTGTGCCATTTCTCTAACGCGCCAATTATTTTGATGCCGCCTTTTCCCCCTGGAAGGCACCTGAACAGCACACTTGGCCAACTGCTTACCGCTGGCCAAGACTGCTCTTAAATACCAGAACCCTCTCTCCAGATCTAGGCCGAAGGGAGACACAAAACTATATTGAGCACTTACTAAGTGCCAGGTCTATTACGTCCATTCTCTTACCTAATCTTTACAGCGACCCTGCCATAGGTTCTAGAATCCTTCTTTTGCCAGTAAGAGTTTGACACCCAGAGAGCCTGAGCAATCTGCCTCCAGTCCTCCACAGCTCCTGAGGGGGTAGAACCAGAATCCAAACCCAGATCGGGTTTCCTCCGCTCTCCTGTGCACCATGCTGCTTCCCAGACACGCCTCCCCTGCCATCTCACACCCTTTTAAGCCTGGAATCTCTTTTGTCCAGTCTAAACAGCTTTCTAGGCATGGGTTCTTCGTCCCACTTTCCAAGAGTTAAAATCCCACCCTCTTGCAAATCTTTTGTGCGCTCCCCTCCCCCTTTATAAACCTTCCTGGCACCTCCCATCCCGGTGACCTCTGCTTCCTGGGAATTCTCCCCGCCCCATAATTGGCTCCTACAACACTTAGGACTTTATAAACTTTACCAGAGCTTTTTGTATCCTTAAGTAACCTACCCTATTATCAATTTGCAGGGGAAGAGACAAAAGAAAACACATTTATTGCACACTTACCTTGTCATAGAAGTTTGTCTCCTTTCACACCGCAAATGATCCCATTAGGACTTTTTACCTGCCGCGTTACAGATGAAGAAATTGTATACACAGCAACCTGAAGTGGTGGAACGAGATACAAAACCAGAAGTTAAGAAATAGAAATTATAGATCATCTCAGAAACTAGCACATCGCGCAGGCGTCCGGTAAACGTTTGTGCAAGGAATTAATGAATGGATGAATATGTGAATATTTGAAGACTGGCTTACATAAAAAACTTAGTGAGCAATGGCAGGAGAGGGAGAGCTGAAGTACCCTGAAAAGTACGTATTCCAAGTACTAATGGGGTTTCGTGGCTGCAGAAAATCCCCAACTTTGAAACAAGCCCAGATCAAAATGAAAGGGTTTCCCTAACACTTTCACAACGAAAAGCGTGGCTCCGCACACCCGGTGCAGAAGAGGCATTTGCAATCTATAAAGTTGCATCCTTCGGAAAGCTCTAGAACACCGTCGGGTTTTGTCCCCCAACTTCGGCGGCGGGGGCGGGCAGGCGCCTGTGCCTTTAAGAATCTGGTCGAAGTCCTTTTCCTCTCCCCGCCCCGCCCCCTCGCCGTGCCGGCGGGGCCCGGGCGCCCACCCCTTTCTCCCACCGCCGACTGAACTACTGGTTCGGCCGCCCATCCGTCACAGAGGCGCCGCTTCTGATTGGCTTCGCGCCGGGAGGCGGGGCGGGAAGGCCAGAGAAACTAGTTTGTTGGCGGCGCCCGGGCTGTACCGCGGCGGCAACGCGCTCCGGCTGTGGCGAGCCGGGAGAGGGGAGCGGCGGCGGCGGCGGCGGCGGCCGGGGCTGTGGAGCCTCGCGCGGGCGACCAGGAGCCTCTGAGCGCGGCGGGCGGCGGCGCCCCGAGCGGTGAGTGGCGGGGCTGGGCCGGGCTGGGGGCGCCCGCCTCGGGCTGTTCTGGCTGCGCGCCCGGCCGCCGGCTCGACACTTGTCACCTCCCCCCCCCCCGACGGGGCCGGAGGGTGCGGGGATTTGCGCGCCTCACCGTCTGAGCTCCCCCCCCCGCCCCCGGCCGAGAGAGCCCCCGCGGGGCTGCGCGTCCCGGGAGCAGCCCAGCGCTGCTCGGGTCCCCGGAGCTCCCGGGCCGCCGCAGGGTCTCGGGGGCCGGCGGAGTCGGGGACAATGGTGGAGAGAGGGGTGGCCGCAGTCCGCCGCCGCCTCCTCAGCCCCCGCGGCTGCTCCCGCCCCGCGCGTGCCTGGGGACCCTGCGAGGGTATTTGCAGAGAGCTCCGGGCGAGGGAATGAATTGTTTTTGCAAATGGATGTAGCGCGCGGGAGCTACAACTCTTTCCCTTGGGAGTGGTTGATTCATTGAGTCCGCAGACTCTCTTTTTAAAAAATTACTATCGATCCTGGAAAGAGGAGGCTGCTCGGCTTTGAGGATGTGAGCGGCCGGGCTCTGCGCCCGGGCCCGGAGAAGTCCCCGCGCACTTGACGCCGAGGGCCAGATGGCCGCCTGCCTCGTGCGGAGCGAGGGCCCGGGGTCGAGCCAGGGGCGGTTGTCCACGCGAGCCGGGACCGGGTCTGGCGCCCCCGGTGCCCTGGGCCGTTCACGTCCCGCCTGACGGGGGTCCCTTCTCTGGGTTTAGAGAGCTGGAGAACAGCGGAGGAATGGTTAAGTCCCACCCACCTGCCCACCGAGGTGGCGCCACCCACGCAGGTCCAGAGCAAGTCTTCTCTAGACAGCTAGCCCGGCTGTCCCCTTGCCTGGCACAGGACCCCATTCGGGCACGCCCCCCACTGCTCCTTTTCTTCCTCTAGTTGCTTGGGAAGCTTTTCCTTTGAGAGATTGGACCCCTCCCCCCGCCCCCAGGGGGCACCTTACACTTTTTTGGTGCTGCTGCTTCAAAGTCCCCAAGGTGCATTATAGCTCTCTTTGAGCAAAGAAAAATCTTTATAGAGGTCTGATCAAAGGGATTGGTGTAAAGGCCGTTCCAGGCCCCTGCAGGTTTAATCTGGGCACTCTGGTCCTGCTGACTTCCTCTGAGCAGGAGACAGGCTCCCTGAGCTTTGGCCCTCCCTGGTGAGGCAGGGCAGAGAACACCATGTGTCTGGGCCTCTGGTTTCACTCTGGCCATGTGGCACTGGGGGGAGGAGGCGGGAACCCCCCCCCCCCATTCTTATCATGGACTGGGCTGTGGTGGCAGCGATGTGCAGTCACTCCCTTTGGGATCCTGGACCTCAGTCTCCCCCTTCGTAGGTAGGACTGGTGCTCTGTGGCCCCCAGTGTGCTGTTCAGTTTCCTAGGGGTTGTTGGTAAAGGCTTGCATTTGGGGGGTGGGGGTGGAGTCCGCCCCACTGCAGGCAGATTTGGTATCCTTCTGAGACCAGGGGTCCTTAGGTCCCCAAGCTGTGCCTGAGGAGTTTGATGGAGTCAGTCTTCTGGGCCTGGCAGCTCTCTTGGTCTGGAGTCATTCCGTTTGTCAGGAAGTGACTCCAGAGAGGCTCTTAAAAGGAAGGTAGAGAGAAATGGTAGAAACCTTCATCCTGGGGCTCGGGCTGCAGCTGGATTTATGGTTGTGGTGCAGAGAAAGAGGGGCTGTGGGCGAGCTGCACCCCCGGTATCGGAGACAGCCTCTGCAGCCCGATGCCCCTTAATGGCCTCTCAAACCTCTGGACACCCAGTGTGGGGGAGGAGAGCCGGAAGGAGGGGAAGATTACCCAGGCCTGGGACTTCGTGGTCTGCAGTAAAAGCAGGCTTCTCATCTACCACTGTGATGCGCCAGGGGGTGGGGGCGGGGGTGGGAGTGTTATTCTGTGAGTGGTTTGGTTTGTTCATTCATTAGTTCATTCTTTTGTTAATTGACGAATGAGTCATTATTTGAAGGGTCTTGACCCTGTATTCTGGGAGCTTCTAGACCAGGGTGTGTGGGCACATGGATTGGGACCTGGATACACAGACACACCTAGGTGTGCACAATACCCCAGTGATAAAGGCAGCAAGGGGAGCTGAGGGGCATGGATGGCAAAGCTTTCTGGGGAGATGATGCCTTGACAAAATAAAGATGAGAAAGGCATGACACAGCCCAGATTCCAGGCTCTGGGTGGCCTCCTTCTCCCACCACCCGTGCAACCTCAGGGCAGGTGCAGGTTGAGGTTAGAAGAGTGTGGGTGTGAGGTGATAGAAAGGTTCACCTGAGACCGAGGTGCTTTGGCTTGTGGAGTCAGCAGTCCTGAGAGTCTCTGGGAAGATAGGTGGCTTCTGGATGCAGCCTCTCTGCTCAGGGGGTCCTGGGAATAGCAGCCCCAGGAGCTCCAAAGACCTGCCCATCACCTGAGCCCTAATCCATCTGGACCAGCCTACAGTGTGGCCTGGCCAGGGAGGGGTGAACAGAGCTGGCAGGAGCAAACAGAGTGGCCAGATGCAAATGAATTGGCTGACTGAGATGCTGGTTTTCATCTAAAGTGGTAAATTTCATAATTGAATTGCCTCAGGCAGACAGAGCCATTGAAGCGTTTTCCCAGGCAGAAAGCACTTAGTTGGGACAGCTGGGGGTGGAGGTGGGGGGGCATATGTGCCTCCACAGCCTTTACTCCCCTCATCCCAGCAGGGCTCCCCCCTTAGCAATCTGGGTCTGTCCCCAGGTGATGGAATCCAGCCCTGGTTCCACAGAAGGTGCCAGCCTCTTTGGAGGACCACCTGGCCCCTGAGCATCACTGCCACTATCCCAGTGGATAGCGGTTAAAGCTGTGACCTGTCACCTTCGGGCACTCGCCTTGCAGGACTGACTCCAGACCCCTCAGCTGTTGGGGTTGAGATGGTGGGAGCCGAGAGAGAGAGCTCAAAGATGGGAGGGCCTCCTGTTAAGACTCCTCAACACCAGGTCAGGGGAAAGAGCACAGGCTCAGGAACCAGACTTGGGTTCAGATACTGCCTGTGTGTCTGTAATCAGCCATCTCTTGGGCCCCCGGCCACCTCCACCCACCCTCATCCCCTCCCTCTGGAGCCAGTAGACTCTGCTTTATTACTGCTGAACCTTTCCTTCCAAGCCCGGACCATGCCCTTTGGATGAAAAAAGGTAGGCACGTGTGGCTCACCGGCCTGTTTTTAAAAGTGCTGGCTCTGGGGGCGCCTGGGTGGCTCAGTCGGTTAAGCGTCTGACTTCAGCTCAGGTCATGATCTCATGGTTTGTGGGTTCGAGCCCCGCGTCAGGCTCTGTGCTGACAGCTCAGAGCCTGAAGCCTGCTTCGGATTCTGTGTCTCCCTCTCTCTCTGCCCCTCCCCAACTCACGCTCTTTCTCTCTCTCAAAAGTAAATAAACATTAAAAAAAATTTTTTTTTAAGTGCTGGCTCTGTGATCTGAGAAATCCAGTTTAGTTGGGAAGTTTCACTGTATTTTCTGCAAAAACATAAAAATCTACTCAGATGTTCTTTCTCCCATGGTGGTCTGCACCCTTGGGATGTGTACGGAGTCTGGACCAGGCTCTCTGGGCCACACCTCATTTCAATGTGTGACCAAGGCTCAGGGCCAGCTCCCCCTCTTCACCATCCCACAGTTGGACCTTTCACACCTAGAGCCTGTTGACAGAAAGACCACTTAAGTGGGGTGTCTGGAAGTCCTACTCTGCCTCTCCCTGGCTGTGTGATTTCATGGAGGTCCCCATACCTTTATGGGCCTCAACTTGCTCTTCTCTAAAATGGGTGGATGCTGTTGTGTACAGTGCTTCTATTTAATATTTTGCTGTAAACTCCCAGAAGTTCTTGCAGCCTCATGAAATTTTATAGGCTTGAGTTATTTGCCTAGCCCTCATGGGCAGGAAGAGATAGGCAGCCAGTAGAGTGCTGAGGAGCAAATGAGAAGTTAGGAGTCTGGGCTTCTAGTTCCAGCTCTGCCTCTGGTGTGTGCTGTGGGGCTCCAGGTAAGTCAGTTTCCCTCTCTGGGTCCTAATTATTCCTCCTGGAGAATGAGAAGGGTATACAGTAGGCAAGCTCCCAGTGTTCTTTCCTTTCTTGGTGAGTGGAAACCAAGTCTGACTCTCCCAGTTTCTCAGGCCTCCCTGGGCTCCCTGCCTCTGCCCACTGGCTAGGAGCCCAGGGCCCAGGTGTGAAGGGCCTACAGGCACTGGTGCCCACAGACGAGGGACTGGTGAAGCCAGAGGACTGGGCCAAAGAAGAACCAAGCTGGGCCCAAAGGAAGGTGGCACGTGGGTGACTTACTTCTCAAGGTTGCTCTGGCTGGTCCCAGGCGGGGAGCCAAGCGGCAGGTGTGCGAGCACTTAGACTGACACCTACCCCACCCCCCAAATCCTGAAATGGATGGGGTAGGACCTCGCCTGCAGGTGTCCCCAGGGCCATTTTGAAGAAGAAAGATAGGCACAGATCTCCCGAGATCAGGAGGGATCAGGAGGGAGTCCAGGGGTGCAGGAGGATCTGAGGCGCCCGACGCACCAGGTTTTGCCCAGGAGGTGCCTGCGAGACCTGTGGGATAGCTCCTCCTGCAAGAAGGCAGGGGCTGAGCAGGGCCGTGGGAGAACTGTCTCTTGCCAGAGGGAGGACCACATTAGCCTGGGGTGTCACTTCCCACCCACCTCTATGTGCCAAGAAGAAACCCTGGACCATCAGCCGATCCATCAGGGTAGGATGCAGGCGTAGGATGGAAACAAAAAGCCTTGCTTATTATCTACCTGTTCCCGTTGGGCCCCCAAGGAGAGGCTGACCACAGATCAATCTAGGGTGAATGGAATTAATTTCCTAATTAAGAGGAGCTTTGCTCACTCAATTCCAGGATGTGCTGCCTGCCAGGTTTGCAGTTGGCCAGGCCAGATTTGTCTGGGCAGGAGTGAGGGCCAAGAGATGCAGGAGTTCTTTTTCTAGAAAGCTGTAGCAATTACATCCAGCATCCAGAGTTCAAGTTCTGCGGCATCCTAGTGGGGCTTGTGAGACCCTGGGCAGCAGGTCCCTTAACCTGTGAATGCCTCTGTTGTTCACAGCTGTGAAAATGCAAAGGAGAAACCCATACAGCTGCGTTCATGCAACAAGTAGGTGTTTAGCACTTTCTGAATGGCTCATCCTGAACTAGAAACTGGGAAAGAGAAGTGGAGTTCAGAGGATCCCTTCTAGCAAGTTCGGCCCCTGGCATGTGAGGCAGACACGTAGTCAGGTGGTTGTAGCACACTGCTAGGGTGTGAGTGGCATGGCAAGAGCCTGCCTCAGTTTCCCCACTGAGAGGTGAGGAAGTAGACTATTTTTAGCATCCCCATTCCCAGTGTATCCAGGGAGTATTTTTTGCCACCTGTTCTCTACCACGCTCTGGGATGCAGCAGAAAACAGGGCAAGGTCCCCACCATCCTGGAGGCCTTATTCAACTGAGGGAGGCAGACACCACATGGACAAAATAAATACAGCTGCCATTAGGGCTGCTGGAGGTGGGTGGGGAGGAAAAGGTCAAGGTGGGAGCTCAAGGGGGCCTAGAGAAGGCCTCTCTGGGCTGGTGACATTTGAGCCAAGACCTGCAAGACTGGACCGAGGTGCCCATGGGAAGGTCTGCGGAAGGGCCTGCCAGCCAGGGAGCAGGTGAGTGTGTAGGCCGGGAACATCGTGGGCCGCGGAGGGGGATGCAGCCAGAGATAGGCGACAGCCATCACATTCTGGAATCTTCTGATCCCTACGGAGGCTACAGAAAACATGTAAAGTTGTTTGTTTTCTTTCATTTCGGTAATACATCAGTAGATTTCCTTTATAAATGAATAACCCCGTAGGAAAAAAATGCAGCCTGGTGTGGAGGTCCACCTCGTCCTTGGTATCCATTGGTGGTTTGGTGCATACCGTTCTGGTCCCCCTTTTCCTGTACAGATTTTGTGTTTATGTCACTCTGTGTGTGGTGGCACCCCTCCTCATGGCACAGCCACACAAACCACCATCTTTCATCTTACCCTGTCCCCCGGGAGATGTTAGGTCATGTCTGATATTTTTTTCTTTTTCCCTTCATACAGTCCATGAAGTCTTGTGCGTCTTTGATCGTGCATGTTTCTGATTTTTAATTTTCGTCATCAAAGCCGAATACCTTTCCCGAAGACTTAGGCACATCACTCGCCCACTGATAGTGTTTGGGAGCCCGGTTGCCCACGTCCTCACCCATACTTGATATTATCCACGTTTTCACTTTTAGCTCATGTGATGGGGGAGGGAATGATGTCATTATTCCTTTAAAACAAGCAAACAAAACAAAAGTGATCCAGTTTATCCAGGCTTTCTCTTTTTGTTTTCATCCATCTTTGTTTTTCCAGAATATCAAGGTTTAGTGATTGCTGGCTCTGCCTGTGCCTGGTCTCCTGACCTCCAGCGAAGCTTCATCTGTGAAATGAGGCCCTTTTAATCCCCGCCCTGCCCCAGCCAGGCTGCTGTGCATTGCGCTTGGGAAAACATTCCTGAAAGTTCATTTTATGCTGAAAAGTTCTACAAACATCATGGGGTTTAGCAGTGAGAGCGAAATATCTGAAGCCTAGAACATGTGAGTGAATCTGAGTGTTTCTAAACAGCCATTGTGTCTAGAGGAAGGGCTGGGGTGGCTTTAGGTGGGACACCTTCCTGGCATCCACCACGTGGCCCGAGAGAGAAGTCAGAGGGCTAGCTGAGTAGGTGTGTTCCTCCCTGTCTCACCTGCAGGAATGGAGAAATGAGCCAGGAAGGTAGAGAAAGTTCTCTAGCCTGTCCATAAAAAGACTCAGAAAGGGGCATTAGCCACCACAGGCTGATCCCCGTATTTACCTGTTGGTGGAGACCGAAGACTGGGGCCCTTAGAACTTTATTGATTCTATTACTTTGGGGGTCCTGGTCAGTTTTCCTGTAACAGGAGGCTTTAAAACAAGTAAAAGACTGACAAAAGGGCCCTTGCACTTGATTCAGAGACAGAAGGATGGGAAGCTCTGGAGATTGGTAGATGAGGAAAGGAGGAATCTGGGGCCAGGGAGAACCTCACCCATGTGGTTCCTGGGTGGCATTGGGCCCTCAGGGGGCAGGCAACCTGACTGCTGGGATTCTGGTGCCTGGTGGCATTTTAGCCAGGCTCTTCTGTCATTCCCTAAGCCGGCTCTAACAGCTCCCCTCCACTTCTTGGGGGACAGCATCCAGGCTGGGCTGAGCCCTGCCGCCTGGGGATGATTCAGACGTAAGTCCTGGTGGAGGCTTCTGTTATCCCCACCATCTCGTCCTGGTTAAGACAGCTGCAGGGGACAGTGGGCCACAGACAGGAAGGTAGACACACATGGGGGAGGGTAATAAAGAGCAGATGAACAAGGGCACCTTGGAATCCCCAAAGGGCTTTGGTGGAAGGCCTCCCCTCTTTGTACCTTGGCAGCTAGTGAGTAGGAGGAGGAGAGGGTGGGAAGCCTGGCTGCTGGCAACTTTTTACCTTTCTCAGATATCCTCTGATTCTGAGGGTTGGGTTTTTCAGGAAGGGAGCGAGGGGAGCATCTCGGGAGCCGATCTGAGGGTGGTTCACAGGGTCAGGGGCACCAGTGGGCTGCCCTTGCTGGGTCCCCCCCACTGCCATCCTGACCCCAGCTTGTGGGCGTTTCATGGAGCTGGAGTGAGCTCAGACCCCAGGTTTCCTTTCCAGCACCGAGATGGACTGGTATATCGGTGCTGCAGGAAGTTGTAGTTGCTATTTTTACCACTGCAACTAGGACTTTTTACTGGAAGGTACAATTACAAGCAAAATGTCAGGGTTTGGTTGGCCAGCTGAGCCCTGGGAGGCTGCCGCAGGCTGAGGCAGGAACCACGGCATGGTCGGTTGGTGTGTAAAGCAAGACACTTTGCACGTGGACACATACCTCCCCTAGTTGCTGGGAGTGGCTTCCTCTGAACTCTTTGCGGGGTCTGGACTTCTCCTCTCGGCAAAAAAGAGGCCTTTCCTGGGTTTTGCCCAGATAATTGCACCCCATCACCTTATAATTGGCTGGTTGTGGGACTGAAGCTAACCAGCTAAGCCATTCTCTTCCTGACTGCCCTAGAAGTTGAAGTTTTGTTCAGTGAAATTGACAGCCTGCTACACGATTCCCGCACTGCTAAGTGCGAGGGGTGGAAATGAGTAAGACAGTCCTGACTCTGAAGCATCACATATGGCAGCAATTAAGGAGACAGAAGGTGCGAGTGGTCCCCAAACCCTTTGGACAAGCACCTGGTATGCTTTTCCTCTATGTGCATTATGGCTAAAGGCCAAGCTGGCCTTATATTAGGTTCTCTTGCTGCATAACAACAGATCACCACAAACTTAGTGGCTTAGGCTGTACTTATTTATTAGCTCATAGCTTTGTAGGGCAGAAGCCTAAGCTGGCTGGACTAGGTTTTCTGCTTAGGGTCTTGGACCATAAATCCAAGGTCAAGGTATTGAGCTCTTACCCTGAGGCCCCGGGGTAGAATCTACTTCCTGGCCATTCAGGTTTTTGGCACAATCGAGTTCCTCGTGGTTGGTTGTAGGACTAACGTCCCCTGTCCTCTCTGGCTGTCAGCTGGATGCTGATCTTGGCTCCTAGAGGCTGCCACGTTTTGTGCCACATGGCCCCCTCCATCTCCAAACCCAAAGTGGGGCATCAGATCCTTTCCTGCTTCAAATCTCTGGCATCCACGTCTGTGATCACCTGGAGAAAACTCTGCCGTAAAGGGCTCCTGTGATTAGGTCAGGCCCACCCCGATAAGCTCTCTGTTTCTAGGTCACCTGATTAGTTAGTAACATCATTAATTATATCTACAGATTCCTCTGCCACATGGGTGACAGTGGCACGCATGCCATGTAGGTCGCAGGAGCAAAGCCAGGGGTGGAGATCAGGGGGCCAGCCATCTTTGCCACAGGGCTCATGCCACCAGGGGCCACACGGACAGTATTAAGAACAGCAGTTCTCATGAGCTGAGTAAATGTTGTGTGCCCTGTTGTGCTAAGCTCTTTACCTGGATTCTCTCCTTTAAAAAAAAAAAAAAAAAAAAAAAAAAAAAAAAAACAATGGTTTTGCGAGAGCAAGAAAGAGAATGACAGAGTGTGAGCGGGGGAGGGGCAGAGAGAGAGAGGGAGACACAGAATCTGAAGCAGGCTCCAGGCTCCGAGCTGTCAGTACAGAGCCCGACGCGGGGCTGGAACCCACAAACTGCAAGATCATGACCTGAGCCGAAGTCGGATGCTTAACCGACTGAGCCACCCAGGCATTCCCCACCCCCCCCTTTTTTCTTTTAAACGTTTATTCATTTTTGAGAGACAGAGACAGATGGATTCTCTCCTTTAATCCCAGGATAGTACGTTCACAGAGGGACAGTTCCTTTCACCCCCATTTTCCAGATGAGAAAACCAAGGATCATGGAATATAAATATCTGGGGTACAGACAGCAATACTGGGCTTTGCAACCAGAGGCTTAGAGCCAGCCTAGCCACCTTATTGGCCTCTCCAGTTTGATTCCTACAACTTATGAGACACTGTCCAGGGCAGGGCAGGGTTCAGGGCAGGGCAGAGCGCTTTCCCATGTAGCACTTAAAATATTTAAATATGAAAGCTGTCAACCATACTGAAAGTTAATACAACAGACATCAGGAACATCTCACCTGGGTTTGACAGATGTCTGGACCTTTCTGATTCTTATTCAGTGGGTATTGTGGCTTATCCACTTTCCGTTGAGCTAATTTATTGAGCATCGCATACATTCTAGGCAGCAGAGATGACACAGAATACTGTCCTGGAGGAGCTGGAAATTAAAATAAGGGCACAACACACAATGACCTGAAGGAGTAAGAGTGCCAGACAAGAAACATCACAATGCTGTAGGAAAGGGTCAACGGGTATCAGAATGTCAGCTGCAGGAAACAAGACAAAAATGTGTATTTACCATGGCCACATCCCTGGTACATAGTACAGGGCCCTGCACATGGTGGGTACTCAGATTACTTGTCCCGTGAATTTGAGCATCATGTATATGCAATCCCCCTACATATCAGCCAGAGAAAGGCGTGACGGTGACATGAGGTTTCATGGAGGAGTTGAGACTTGGCAGGAGAGCTGGAAAGGCCAGACTGTATCTGCATGAGGCAGGGAGAGGGGCTGGGGTGGGCCACGAAGCTGGAGGGGGAGACAGGCTGGCCAAGGCTTGGATGTCCAACCCTCACTGAAGGTTTTTGAGCAGGAGAGATTGGTGGTCAGGAGCAAAGCATTTGGCCTCAGATTGCTGGGCGTGGGAGAGGCCGGGGCCTCTGGTAGCCCAGCCTGCAGAGGTGAAGGCCTCACCTTATCTCCAGCATAGAACCAGTGACACGATGGACCGGGAAGGAAGATTTAATAGAACTTGGTGGCCAAACGATGTGCTAAAAATGTATATGAGTGAGTCGTGATTTCTGGGCACCCGTGCATTTGGCTATAAATATACACACATATGTAATTTCAGGAGACCAAGAACTATCAGCTGCAAAGCCCAAGGGGAGCAGCCCATGCGTGGCCCCTGTACTTTGCTATCTGAGGCCCTGCCCAGTACAAGGTGCCCAAATCTGTTATTTTGGGGGAAAAGGAGGGGGTCCTGTGGTAAGAAAAAAGTGGCTGGTAGTGAAGGGAGGAGCAGGGCAGGTGGGGAGGCCAGCCAGCCGTGGGTTAGAGGGCACTGGCCCATGTGACTGCTCCGTGCAAGCAGGCAGGGGACCAAGACCAGCAGGGGCAGGCGATCCAGCTGTCAGTCACCCCCTGCTCTCCGCAGAAATTTTCCTCTGAGTTCTTCCCAAAAAGCATGGCTAATGTGGAGGGTAAGGGAATTCTGCTAACCCGGTGTTCTCAAAGCGTGGTCGGGAGGATCCCGGAGTCTCTTTTTGGGTCCACAAGGTCAAAACTGTTTCCATGGCAATGCCAAAGTGTTACTTGCCTTTTCCACTGATTCAGAGCACATAGCTTAGTGAGCTGGTGTTTTCCCAGTGACCATTGCACGGTATTACCGAACAATGTGGAACAGTCCATTCAAAGTGTAGGGTAGATGAGGAGGTCGGAATGTCACAGAGTACAAAAGTTCACTGACTCAGGCTCAGGTTCCACACCGCAGTGAATCTCTAGGAAACTACCACTTGTCAGGTCTTGGTGTGGTATCCAAGAAGAATATCCTAAATTATCTGAAAAGGCTCTTGCAGTCTCCCTCTTCTGACAACCTGTCCCCGTAAGGCTGGGTTCTCTGCACATTCTTCAGTGGAAACGTTTCACAGCAAACAATGCAGAAGCAGATATGGGGATCCAGTCAGTATTCTCAATTTAAAAAATTTTTTTAAAAAGTTTTTTTTTGAAAATAGATTTATGAAACACAGTTGTTATTTATGTTAACATACAATGGTTTATTGTTTTTTTCTAATTTTTTTTAATGTTTATTTTTGAGAGGGGGAGAGACAGAGCATGAGTGGGGGAGGAGCAGAGAGAGGGAGACACAGAATGTGAAGCAGGCTCCAGGCTCCGAGCTGTCAGCACAGAGCCCGATGCGGGACTTGAACTCATGAACTAGGAGATCATGACCTGAGCCGAAGTCAGACGTCGAACCGACCGAGCCACCCAGGTGCCCCTGTTGTTAACTAATACACATTTTAAGTTTTTAAGTTTTTTCCCAGTTTTAATTTTAAAACATTTAAAATTTAATTTTGATAACTATCAATAGGCAAAACCACATAAAGAAAAGCCCCTTAGGGTCCTCAGTCATTTTTAACTTGTAGAAAGATCCTGAGACCAAACGTTTGAAAGCACTGTGCTGCCCCATGCACCTGTAAACCGGGAGCTGAGTACCAGACCCTGAGCCCAACTCTCAGTACTAAAGGCTCTCAGCCTTTAGCCCCCTCAGCAATCCTGTGAGGTTGTGTGATTATTTTCATCCCCATTTTACAAATGTGGAAACAAAGGCCCAGAGCATTTGAATACCAGGCACGGGTCTTACAGCACAGTCGTGGCAGTGCCAGCTAGAGGGGAGGCCCCAGACCTATGTGGCTGTTCTCCAGGCAAGGGGGAAGGCAGGTGCCTGAGAGAAAGCCTGTGACACAGACCTGGTGTGTCCCCAGGTCATCCACTGTCCTCTGCAGCTGGCACTCTTCTGGCTTTACTAAGCCCACACGCTCTCTCCTTTCCTGAAGCCCAGGAGGGAGGATGCAGGTCTGCTAAGTGCAGCAGGGGTGCTTGAGAAATCAGGGGTTTTCATTTAAAATATGCTCTTCCATTCTGCTGTATGTACCCAGTATTTGTGGCCAGGAAGGTTCTTTGTCTTCGTAAATAGCCCCCATTGTGCCACTTGAGCAGGGACTTGGGAGCAAAACAGCTTTGAATACTGAAGATGTGTGTGCATTTTTTGTTTTTATCTTCTATGAGCCTCAGTTTGCCCATCTTTACAATTGGGACCTTGAAGACGTGTCTTAAGGATTAAGTAAAAGGATGCATTTAAAGCACCCAGCACAAAGCTCACACATGACAGGGTTTTGAAAAAGTGATACTGTATCTGGCATGGAATTCAGCAGGTTCAGAGGGGTACGGGGTTTCCACTGTTCTCCCCAGCGCACTAATGTCAACCGGTTTCTTACACAGCCTGCCGGAGATAGTCCTTGTACGTATACACGGGTGTGTGTATAGCATGTCTCTGTGTGTGTGAGCATAGGCAGTCTGGTTTCTTATGTAAATATATATATGTATGTATATGTATGTACATATGTATGTATTTGGGGGCGCCTGGGTGGCTCAGTCAGTTGAGTGTCTGACTTTGGCTCAGGTCATGGTCTTGCAGTTTGTGAGTTTGAGCCCCGTGTTGGGCTCTGTGCTGACAGCTCAGAGCCTGGAGCCTGCTTCGGATTCTGTGTCTCCCTCTCTGCTCCTCCCCCGCTCATGCTCTGTCTCTCTCTCTCTCTCTCTCTCTCTCTAAAATAAACATTGAAAAAATAATAAAAAATTTTTCTAAAAAAATATATATGTGTATATATTTGGTTGCACAGTGTTCCACTCGATGAATGAAACAAGGTGTATTTGACTAGGGCTCTTATTTATGAATATTGAGTTGTTTCCAGCCTTTTGCTTGCAGCCAAAGGCCCATGTGCAAGTAGGACTGAAGGTGAGGTTCCTTGGAGTGGAAATGCCGGGCCGAGGGCACCTGCAGCTGTCAGTTTGAAAGATACTCCGAATCGCTCTCCGGCTCCACGGAGAAGACAGAGCTGCATCCTGGGCCTTGGGAGTTGAACAGCACTCAGATTGCAGTTGCACAGCAGCACTGACAGCCTGGAGAAGAATGAACAGGGAGAAGGACCCACACCAGGAAATGGCTAGCGCTTTACTCTTGGTGTTTTTTTAATTTTCCTGTTGTATTCTTCTTCATTTGCCGCCAAGACTCCAGGTGGCTCATTGAAAGTGATATCTAGGCGAGAGTGCTTTCAGCGGCTCCATCTGTGGGACCCTGAACCTTTCAAGGGACCAGACAGGAAAAGAGACTGCCTCCCTCTGGGTCCCCAGCCCCTGCTCTGTTTGCTGAGGGCCAGGCTAATCCTTCTGAAAAGGCAGGAGCCCGGGGTCATGATGCAATGTTTGCTTTGGAGGGGACTGTTCTCTCTGCCCCCTTTGTTTCTCCCTGTGTCACTCTGGATAAGTGAAAGGAAACAAGTTATTTCAACAGATGGGTGAGCCTGAGTGCCGAGTTCTCTGTCCCCTCTCTGATTAGAGCAGCGGTATCCATTACATTGGCCCTGATCCCAGCTGGAGCCAACAGCCAGACCTGCAGACTCCTGGCTTTGGGGGCCAGAGATGGTCCAGGAGGCCCCACCGAGCTGAGGGGGGACAGGATATGGCAGAAGAAGCTGAGTGGTAGCTTCTGTCTGCCCTGCCCTGATGAGTTTGGAGGTGTCTGCACTACCCACCCCCCCTCCCCCTTAGCTGAAAGAAGTTGCTTTGTTGCAGGGGTGGTTTAAGCATGGCAAACAGAACTTTTAGGACTTTGTGACATCAAACATCTAGAATTCTTCTCCCAAGATTGTATCTCAAGAGAATACCAGTAATTCAACATAAGCAGAGATGTGATTTGTTTGATAGAAACTTTTAGAACTGTGGATGAATGACTTCCTAAGTCATAGCTGTTCTGCATTTCACAGACACCAAAAGTTACATGTGACAACCACACAGATGCTGGGCCGTTTCATGAGGGAGCCTGGAAGACTGGGTGCCAGGGCCTGCACCCACCTTTGTTCAGTAGTGAGTGAAGGATAGGAATATGGAAACTGTGTAAATAGGTAAAAACAATGTAAAATAACGTTCTGTGACTGCAACAATGTAAAACGTTTGGGGATAAAAGGCAAAAATGAGCCAACACGAAAATAGTTACTCTGTTCGGAGACTGGCTTAACCTTATCACCTTCCCCCAAAACTTTCTTAGAACTTCCCCCCCCCCCCCACCGATTCTCCTTACCCTCCCATAAATGTTAATACCAGATATAAGTCTGTGTGCTGTGTACATAACTATGCTTTGTCTATAAAAACAACAAGATCTTTTCCACCCCCCCTCCACCCCCCGCCCCCCCCCCCCCGCCAAGAATGAGGTTTTGCCCCCACAGGGCAGTGTCCCCAGCCATCATCCCCCTCCCCCCCTCCCCCTCATGAAAATGCCTGTGTTCCGGGTTGACATTCCAGGGGATTTGCATCTTTTGTATCTTGTGCTTTTCAATCCTACATTGTCTTGTCAGTAAAAATGATTGAGCTCCTGGGTATGCCCCTTGGCCTGTCTAACTTGGTCCGTGGAGCTCACACTGAGAAGGCAGGACTGTGAGCAGAGAATAGGGTGCTGAGCACCGTGGCCGTGGCTGCTGTGGGCTGGGTACGTGGCCCACACAGCCCCTCCTGAGGGTTCACTTCTCTCCTTAGCAAGATGGCTTCTCTGAAAGAACAAAACCTGGCCGGTGCGGAGCTGACAGAATCCTGACCTTGTCTTTGAGCAGCTAGACACAGCGTGGGGGACCATTAGATCCTTTCCCTGAGGTGGCCTTGCTTAGCCGGGTGTCCTCATCTGAACAGGACCCAGAAAATGACCCTAGAGGCCGCTTTCGCACTAGGACCCTTTGCCACGCACAGGAGAAAAGTTGATTCGTTACCCGCGTTGGGTGTCTCGGAGCACAGAGGCTTCATTCTCCTCGAGATGGCGCTGTTCCAAGGTGCGCAGAAGGGTTGACAAGGGTTACTCCAAGGGAGATACGGAGAAGGGTGTCCAGTGGCTGGAGCCCCGGGCTGTGACCCCCAGAGCCTCTCTTCTGTCCCTTTGGTGTGTGGGAAAGAACGATACAGATCTGGGTCACAAGCAGCTTGTGATGTTGGGCTCACAAAGCGCAGAGGTGGGAGCTCTTTGCCCAGCGTCCCTCCCGTGAGGTGCAGGTGAGAGTTGGACATAAGGCCGTGGTGAGGGTTGCACGCGTTCACACAGAAAGCACTTGGAGCAGTGCCCGCGATGGAGCAAGTCCTTGGTAACTATAACTTAGTGCTGGTGGAACTGTCACTGCCGTTAATCTCGGAGCTCCCGTTCCCACGTTCAGGTTACTGAAACAGTGGGGCAGGTGGCAGGATTGCGCCTCTGGCCCTCGTGGGTGAGTGAAGCCATGTGCCTGGTTTGGGCCAAGGAGATGGGAGCGGAAGAGGTGTGTGTCTTCCAGGCCGTATGCGGGGTTCCCAAGTGCCCTCTCTCTTCCCTGTGGCTTACTGACCGGTGACAGGGTGCTGCTCTGTCATCTGGGTCCCTGGGGCTGATAGTGATGACAAGGACACTTCTCACACTCACCCCCCCACTACCCCCGAACCATGATGCAAGTGGTATGAGCCAGAGAGAAATCGCCGTCCTCCGAAGCTTCTGAGATACGGGGTGTTTGTTGATGCTGCAGAACCTGGCCCATCCTGATTAAAGCGGACAGGCCTGAGCGGGCCGGGAGTGGTTGGGGGACCACCCCTTCTGCGTGCGACGCCCAGCACGGCAGAGGCCCCTGGTGGTCATGCGTTTCGCCTGGCTCCCTTCCTGACCAGAACTCTCTACCGTTTGCAACAAGTGTTGCTTCATCGTCCAGGAGGGTTGCACAGCCTTGACCCCTCACCTCCTGTCCTGTGCCTCCTCTGGGAGGGGCCTATTCCCCTGGGTAAACGAGCGCAGAGCAACCCCCCAAGCCCTTCCCCAGAGCAGGGTTTGCACACTAGCAGAGTTGGCTTCCACTTCGGTAGGTCTATCAGCTTGTAATAAGAGCACGGCCTCCTGGCTGGCAGAGGCTGCAGCAGCCTGGATCCCGGCTCAATCTTGGAAGCCAAAGAAGCTGTTCTTCCTCAAGTGTGCTTAACCCGCGGGAGCACCGAGGGAAAAGGCAAGAGCACGTGGAGAAGGTGCTGAAGCCATTGCCCACCCTCAAGGTCTCCTGGGATCCCCATCCCCTTCCAGGCTTTGGTTGCAGGTGGACGGGTGGGCCTTAGGACTAACCGCCCACCACGGGGCACTGTAGGGGAGGCACTGTGGCACTGGTGATCGAGACCTCAGATAGCAGGCAAGAAGCGGGTTGTCCCGCAGTGTGGTGTGTCAGAGGTGTGGAAGGCAGTTGGAAATCTGCCCCGTGAGATGAGCTCAGCGGCGAACCCATCTGCTCTCTGCCTTTCATGGGGAGCCATCCGACGCAGAGTCATTTGGGTACCACCAAAAGAGGAACCTCATTTGTTACTAAGTGCTGGGTGAAGCAACACCCTCACCCCTTCCCTGAGCCAGGCTCCGTTCTCGAACTGCCCTTACAGCCACCCCATTTCCCCTGCAGGAGGGATGGGGTGAGGCTGTGGGCTGGCGTGGGGCAAAGTTGCATCCAGCCGACACAAGGCGTGTGTTACACAATTATCACGACCTTACTGCAGGATTGGAGTCTTGCACAATAAAGAGATGGAAAACAAAATCAAAATAAATACACACACAAAAATACAAATAATTCTAATCCTTTGCATTTTAAATTAAAAACAGGGTACCTACGGGGCGCCTGGGTGCCTCAGTCAGTGAAGTGTCTGGCTCTTGATTTCGGCTCAGGTCATGATCTCACAGTTCGTGGGTACAAGCCCCGCATCGGGCTCTGTGCTGACAGCATGGAGCCTGCTTGGGATTTCTCTCCCCTTCTCTCTGCCCCTCCCCGTTTGAGTGCATGCTAGCTCTCTCTGTCAAAAAAATAAAATTTTAAATAAAAATAATAAAAAGGTACCTACAATTTTTTGAATGTACATAAAGTGTTATTACTTTCTTAAAGAAAGGACCATTGAAAGGCAGAGGCTTTTAGGGAAAGGGCCCTTTGTGTGATAGTGCACTCGTATCTAGAATGATCTGCGCCTCTGATTCAGTTACCCTGGTCATACTGATTTGCTTTCAGTTAACAATTAGATTTGTGTGCTCTACAAGGGTGCTTAGTCTGCTTTCCACTTGGCAAGGGGAAGAAGGATACCCCTGCACCCTGCAGGCTCCCTGAGGTGCTTGGATCCCCAGACGTGGGGGTGGGGTGGGGCAGGCATCTGGGCCGCAGCATCACGCGTCAGTCCCGAGATCCCTGCCTGGGAACGGGTGTTGAATCACACAGCCCTGTGCTTATGTGGTGTTTAATAGCATTTAACTCCTTCCTTTTTCACAGATCTCACAGGCTTGACAGAAACCTTTAGTGTTTTTTTTCTGATCGCAACAATATCATATAATCATTTAAAAAATCCGAACAACCTAAACACGGATAGACCGTGAGCACTGCCTTATTCAGAGCAAAGCAGAGGGACGCCCGGCTGGCTGTCAGTGGAGCGGGTGCCTCTAGATCTCGGGGTCGTCAATTCAAACTGCACGTTGGGCGTAGAGCTTACTTACAAACAAAATAAAACCAGAAAGCGGAGGGTAGGGATGGAGTCAGGATCCGGAGTGTCTGCTCCGTTCTTTGTTCAGCGGACGTGGTAGTAACAGCAACAATACTGGAACAGCTGGCCGTGTGAGCATATGCGCGAGGCCCAGGCCACTGGAAGCGCGTGTCGTGTACTGTCTGGTTTGTCACTTGCTTTTAGTGTCACTCTGTGGTTGAAACAGACCCAGGGAGACCAGTGAACTTTCCCAGCGCCACACGGTCATGGCTGTGGCCTTCGGGGACCCCGTTCTGTCTGCCGTCCCTGAGGAACCCTGATCTTCCCTCCAGGCCACTTTGTCACAGCCGTCAGAATGCCGCCTCCAGAGAGGCATCTGCAGAATACTTGCCTTCTCTCCCCACCCCCAGGCCCCCTCCCACCTCGCTCGCACCTTGGCCTTTCTGTTACGTGTGTCTTGATCTCGACCCCGAGATCAAGAGTGAGAGCCGCCATCTTGATTTGGTGTGGGCCTTCAACATAGCCTGGCCTCCAGCAGTTGCTCAGTCAGGATCTGTCTCAGGGTTTGAGGTTGGGTGATGCGACCTTTGCAGTCACTGGGGCCAGTGTCTGGGGCCCCGGTTCCGACTTGCTGGCGGGGGCCCACCTGCTGCAGCTGGGCCGTCCAAGGCGACTTCCTCACTCGCGTGTGTGGTGCCTGGGCTCCCGTGGCCAGAAGGGCAGGGGGAACGGCCGGGCTGCCCTCCTCCACGTGGCAGGCTGCCGTCTCCTCGCGGTGTGGTCAGGCCTCCCGTTGTCTGGCTTCCCCTGGAGGGGGCACTGCAAGAGTGGAAGCTGCCAGTGTCTGAAGGTCTGGGCCCGGAAATGGGCACAGCGTCTCTCCGGCTCCCTTTGGTCGGTCACAGGACCTGCTCAAAGGGAGGGTACATAGACTCTGCCTGTCAGTGAAAGCCGTGTCAGTTTGTGGGCATCTTTAGTCGTCCCCCAGCCCCATGTGACTGTGCCCCTACCTGTCGGCCTGGCCTTTCTCTCCCCTCAACAGGCCAACCCTGTTTCTGCCCTGCCTTTGTGTCCGCAGCCCTGCCACCTGGAAGCGTCCTTTCCCCTGTCGTCATAGCCTGGCTCATTGGTTAAGCTTCAGCTCACGTGTCCCCTCTTCACAGAAGCCTAAGTGACCCCACCATCTTCTTGTCACCGCGACCCGCTGCTGTTTTGTTTCCTCACTGCTGGTCTGTCTCCGCCTCCCACACCGCAGGCCCACGGGGACAGGAACCTGTCTCTGTCCGTCCCTGTCTCCCACGCCTGGTACGTAGCACGTGGGGATTGTTCGGGAAGCTTATGGTTGATGAGTGAGTCAGAACCACATTACCTGCAACTCCCTGGCGGGGCCCTGGGCTTTCCCGCTCCCTCTGGCCCCCCGCAAGGAGCAGTAGCGTTGACATCCTGATTTTGAGGAACTCGGGCCCCTGGCAGGTGGAGGGAGGCAGGGAGGGGGTCGGTGCTGCGGCCAGATGCAGTCGGGCTTTCTGGACAGTGGCAGCAGTTTGATCCTGTGGCGCATTTCTCCCTGGGAGTGGGGGCCTTCAGCTTCCTGTGGCTGGGGTCTTTGGAGAACATGGCAAGTTTCTTCTGGAGGTCTCACCACTGGCTACTTTGTTTCCTTGTGTGTTTCTTTAACTTTCCAAGGGTGATGGGAGAAATGAGCCGGGCACATTGTTGTTGGGTGCACTTTAACTGCTTCTGTGCAGGTGAGGATCGCAGTGTGAGCAGAAGTGTGGTCTGACACGGGTCAATACCTCTTAGCAGGATGAGAAATTGCTCATTTGGAGCATGGCTATTACTTCATGTGCCTTAAATCCATCAAAGCCCAGGACAACGCTTAGGTAGTCAGAGTAGTTCTGTGATACACACAGCATGAGAGCATCTGATTTATCGTGGCCCCTGAGGCAGGGAGCCAAGGAGGCTCTGGGCAGACACGCTTTTGGGCACACACACTCTGGCACGTTCACCCTTCCCGCCACTGGCCGGGAGCCTGTGTCCTGCACCCTGCGTATCCTCCGCCCTGCGTGGGGCTGCCTGTGTGACTGGTAGTGAACACGGAAAACCATCTCATACAACCCGTTTTCGGTGTGCGGGGGGTGCCCTCCCTGCAGGTGGAGAAGGTAGAAGACCCAAGGAGAGCAGCCCCTGGTCACTGACCCCCAGGAACTGATGTGCAGTGAGTGCTCGTACTGCTTGCGGCTCTAGGTGACAAGGGACGGAAAGCCCTCTCGGAGCAGAAGGGCAGCCTCGCCGTGGGCTCTGCCTCCTCCGTGCAGCTCCCGTCCTGGGTGGCACGGCCACCGACCACTCCCACCCCTGCCCTGCCCCAGTGCTCTTGGCACCTCTACCTTCCCCTGCAGTTCAGGAAACGTCGCAGACAAGAGTCTGCTTGGCCCATCGCGGTGGCCGGTAGGATTGCACATGGATCGGGCTCCACGCTCAGGGCCAGGGCCCGGTGATCTGCCGCTTTGGCCAGCCGGGCCCAAATGCCCAGCCTCGGGTTCTGCCAGCGCTGACCCGAGTGAGGCTGTGAGTGTCCACCACACGCGTCCATCATGGCGGCCCCCTCGAGTGCCTTCTCCAGCCCAGCCTTCGTCTTCTCTGGGGCGGCTGGACGAGCGCTCAAAGTGAAGGGGATTCCGTGCACTGTATGCATCTCCAGGCTTCGTCATGAGCAAAGGCGGGGTTCATTCAGTCGAGGCGAGTGGCCGCTCTGTGCCAGGTCCCACTGGGTGTTGGGGTCGCATCAGTTAGCCCTACCCGTGGTGTCCACCTTCAGCACGTTGGGGAGACTGGGGACGAACGCGTGTTACATAGCAGTGGGTGCTGTGAGGAAGGCAGAATTGGGTGAGGTGTGGAGAGGAGGTGACCCCAAAAGGTGGTCAGGTCACTCTCTGAGGAGGTGACAGAGTGAGCCATGTAGACAGTCAGGGGAGCATTCCAGTCCAAGGAGGAACCTGTGAAAAGGTCCTGAGGCCCAGTAAGAAGTCTGGTGTGGCCTGAGGGGGCGAGCAAGTTGGGAAGTGGCAGGATGTGATGACAGAGGGGTAGCTAGTGAGGAGGGGTCAACTCATGTGGGACCTGGCTGCCACGGTGAGAACTTAGGATTTCACTGAGGGCGCTGGGACACCCCTGGAGGGTTTCGAGCTGGGCGTGATGGGATCATCACTCTGGTCTCTGGATGGAGCACAGATCGTGGAGAAAGAAGCAGAAGCCAGTCAGAGGTTTCCAGAGGTCAAGGGAGGGACAGAGGTGGGGATAAGGATCAGACTCGGGGCTCACTTAGGAGCCACAGGACTTGGTGGGGGCCGGGTGCTGGTGCCGGGGAGGGACGAAGGGAGCCTGGGCATTTGGCCTGAATAAGAAGGAGCATGCTGGTGCCATTTCCCGTTTGCCTGGCCTGGGGAGCAGCGAGTCTGGAGGAAATGCTGAGGGCTCTCCTGGACGCGTGACGGTCAAGGCGAGCCGCTTCCAGATGTCCTGTGGTTGAGGTGAGGGGCCCAACACAGGGCGAGTAGCACCCAGGGCCTCTGGCTCTTAGGCCGGTCCTCCCACGCCGGCCAGCCCAGAGCAGAGGCACAGCCCTGGGGATCCTCAGGGACCTGGGTACAGGTTTGCAGCTCACATGATTCCGTTCCTGTGTCTGGGCCTCGGCATCCTCATCTGTAAACTGGGGTGATGAGACCCTCCACCTTCTGGAATCACGATGCTTCTGGGACATCACCTCACGGACCGGGGCAAGTCCGTGCATGACTGATGGCTGCTGTCTCTGGGAGGTTGGCTCAGATGCAGGCACTGCTCACAAGGAGGTGGGACAATCTGAAGAAACAGCCAGGCAGGTGCCTCTGCCCTCGGCACGGAGGTGCCCAGACAAGCAGCCATCTGGGGGTGGGAACCTGCTTGGGTGTATACGCCCATCCCTGGCTCTTTGCCTGTGCGGGGAATTTGCGTCAGCGGGCAGGCATCTTGGTGCTAAGCAAGACATCAGTCAGCTCTGGGGCCCTGGGCTGCCCACTCAGCACTGGCCTTGCCACCACTTGACCTCATTCCCAGGGCAAACGTGGCTGCTCTGTGTGGGTTTGCCCTGCCTTTTGATGCTTTCTCATTCTTTGAGTCCTGCTTTGTCCCGTCCTTAACCCCCTCCGTAGGGAGTCTCCACCTGGACCCCTGAGTTGGAGTCCTTGGGGCCGCACCCCCAAGCGTGGCGCACAGGTCAAAGGCCATCGCTCCTGTTCAGCCCAGACACAGTGGGGACGGGATGGATAGAGTCAACTCAATGAACGTCCATGTTTGGGAACATGTCTGTGAACAAGATTCGGGGAAACGTGGTGCAGGGTCCGGAATTCAGATCTGGGGTACGTGCCAAGCTGCCAGGAAAGCCTCAGGGGGCTAAGCCACCGAGGCCTCCCGATCCCCATGCCACCCAGCCCCAGGGCCATGCTGAGAGGTCACGCTGCATAAATACTTGCCAACAGCTGAGTGCCCCTGAGGCCTGAGCAGGACAGGGACTTCGTTTTACAGAAGAGAACACCGAGCTGCAGGGAAGGGGTGCCCCAGGATGACGATCGAACAGGAACTATCCTGTCCAGCCTTGGCCCACCTCTCTTACTCTTGTGCTGGCTGCACCCCCCATCCCCGTGGGCTCACCTCATGACCCCAGAGCCCAGTGGCTGGTGTGCACAGCGGTGTCTCTGGTGCATCATCGACTCGAGGTCTTCCTGGAGCTTGGGGGCCAGAGCAGGAGGGCCAGACCCAGCCTGGGCCCAGGGAGCAGGGGCCTTGCCCAGGCAGCTCGGATCACGTCAGTTTGTGGTTTCCTTGGTTCTTTGCCAGGGGAGGAGTGAGGCAGAGAGACAGCACTGTACTTGGACACTAATTTACAATTTCACTGAAGCATGAAATCGCTTCCTTCCCTTACCAGATTATTACTTAAGCAGAAAATTGACTTGGAGTGGGGGTTGGGAGAATTATATACTTTTGAAAATTAAAAAGGAAAAAAGGCTAGGTTTGGGGTTTTTTTTTTTTAACATTTTTTAAAGTTTTGGGGCACCTGGGTGGCTTCAGTTGGTTAAGCGTCCAACTTCGGCTTAGGTCGTGATCTCACAATTCATGGGTTCGAGCCCCATGTCAGGCTCTGTGCCAACAGCTCAGAGCCTGGAGCCTGCTTCTGATTCTGTGTCTCCCTCTCTCTCTGCCCCTCCCCTGCTCACTCTGTCTCTCACAAATGAATAAACATTAAAAAAAATTTTTTAATATTTTTTAAGTTTTATTTATTTATTTTGAGAAAGACCAAGAGAGCATGATCAGGGGAGGGACAGATAGAAGGAGAAAAAAAAAAAATCCCAAGCAGTTTCTGTACAGTCAGCACAGAGCCCAACGTGGGGCTCGAACTCACCAAACCATGAGATCATGACCTGAGCCAAAATCAAGATTCAGACACTTAACCGACTGAGCCACCCAGGTGCTCCTGTCTATTGGACTTTATTGAAGATGCCTTGGAATCCCGTACGTTCAAGTGTGTGACAAGCTCGTGTCTGCCCACACAGAGCAGCCTTCTGAGGGCCAAGTCCTGGGCGGGGCAGAGGAGGACACAGGAGGGAGGCAGGTGAGACACTCACTATGGCCCAAGATCCTGAAGTCGCCTGTAGGGCCTAGGGAAGCTCATTTGGAAACTCAGTTGCTGAGGCAAATCTGGATTGCATTAGTGGTCAGCATGCCCTACTGTCACCTGGACCTTTCTCGTGGCTTGCTTTTTGGGACCTCAGAATTGAGCCGGTGTCTTTCAGGTGAGCCGCTGGTTGGCCCAGCTTTGCCTTCAAACCCTTGCTCATCCCCACTGGGTCAGGTGGCCTCTGAAGACCCTGGATTTGGAGAACGTGTCTACACAGCCCTTAGGCTGTAGTGGTGGCTCTTGGGAACTTCCCAAGGGCAGGGTTGGTGAGGGACTCTGGCCAGTGCTGCTAGGAGCCCAGCTCAGCCCAGGTCTGGCTGGGAGCAGGGGGGTGGGGGAGGGGGTGGTGGCATGTAAGGCCCTGCTCGGGCTCCATGGCTCCCTGGGCTCCTTGTTTCCAGTCTGCCACAGAAAACCTGGAAAGAATCAGCCTCCTTAGGGCTGTGGAGAGTAGAGATTGGGCTTGGAGCTGGAGGGCCCACATGGGGATCCTGGCTCCGGCACTTTGGGCAGCCAGCCACTCTGCTTCTCTGAGCCTTGGCTTCCCCAGCTGTAGAAACGGGCCACGGGAGCCTCGGCTCCAGAGGGCAGCTCGAGGGTGGGATGTGGCCCAGGGCACAGGCTACTTAGCACCGCCCCGACCTGCTATCTGCTTAGTGGCCCAGGGACACCATATTGCATGTTCTCTTGTCCCGGGGTGGGCAGCCACAGCTCACAGCCACCCAGACGTGGCTCATCTCCAGGCCAGAGACGTTCGGTTCCACAGCTGGTCCAAAATCAACAAAAGCAATTTCTGAAGGGCAGAGGTCAGACCAGCCACTGCCACCCGCATGTTCCCTGGCCACGTGGTCAAGGGGAGGGGCAGAGCTGAGAGAGGAGGGGCTGAAGGGTGAGCCAGCACAGGGCCAGCCCTCTCACCTTGTGTGGCCTTGTCCCCTGGCAGGTCGGCTCAGCATGTCGGTCAGCGTCCATGAGACCCGAAAGTCGCGGAGCAGCACGGGGTCCATGAACATCACCCTCTTCCACAAAGCCTCCCACCCCGACTGCGTGCTGGCCCACCTCAACACCCTGCGCAAGCACTGCATGTTCACGGACGTCACGCTGTGGGCAGGCGACCGTGCCTTCCCCTGCCACCGCGCCGTGCTGGCCGCCTCCAGCCGCTACTTCGAGGCCATGTTCAGCCACGGCCTGCGGGAGAGCCGGGACGACACGGTCAACTTTCAGGACAACCTGCACCCCGAGGTGCTGGAGCTGCTGCTGGACTTCGCCTACTCCTCCCGCATCGTCATCAACGAGGAGAACGCCGAGTCTCTGCTGGAGGCCGGTGACATGCTGCAGTTCCACGACGTGCGGGACGCCGCCGCCGAGTTCCTGGAGAAGAACCTCTTCCCCTCCAACTGCCTGGGCATGATGCTCCTGTCGGACGCTCACCAGTGCCGCCGGCTGTACGAGTTCTCGTGGCGCATGTGCCTGGTGCACTTCGAGGCGGTGCGGCAGAGCGAGGACTTCAACAGCCTGTCCAAGGACACCCTGCTGGACCTCATCTCCAGCGACGAGCTGGAGACGGAGGACGAGCGCGTGGTCTTCGAGGCCATCCTGCAGTGGGTGAAGCACGACCTCGAGCGGCGGAAGGTGCACCTGCCCGAGCTGCTCCGCAGTGTGCGGCTGGCCCTGCTGCCGTCCGACTGCCTCAAGGAGGCCGTCTCCGGCGAGGCCCTCCTCATGGCTGACGAGCGTACCAGGCTCATCGTGGACGAGGCGCTCCGCTGCAAGACCAAGATCCTGCAGAACGACGGGGTGGTCACCAGCCCTTGCGCCCGGCCGCGCAAGGCAGGCCACACGCTGCTGATCCTGGGGGGCCAGACCTTCATGTGCGACAAGATCTACCAGGTGGACCACAAGGCCAAGGAGATCATCCCCAAGGCGGACCTGCCCAGCCCCCGCAAGGAGTTCAGCGCCTCAGCCATCGGCTGCAAGGTCTACGTGACCGGGGGCCGGGGCTCCGAGAATGGGGTCTCCAAGGACGTGTGGGTGTATGACACCGTCCACGAGGAGTGGTCCAAGGCGGCGCCCATGCTGATCGCCCGCTTCGGCCACGGCTCTGCCGAGCTGGAGAACTGCCTGTACGTGGTCGGGGGACACACGTCCCTGGCAGGCGTCTTCCCGGCCTCCCCGTCTGTCTCCCTGAAGCAGGTGGAGAAGTACGACCCCGGGGCTAACAAGTGGACCATGGTGGCCCCGTTGAGGGACGGCGTCAGCAATGCCGCGGTGGTGAGCGCCAAGCTGAAGCTGTTTGTTTTCGGGGGGACCAGCATCCACCGAGACATGGTGTCCAAAGTCCAGTGCTACGACCCCTCGGAGAACCGGTGGAGCATCAAGGCCGAGTGCCCCCAGCCTTGGCGGTACACGGCGGCCGCCGTGCTGGGCAGCCAGATCTTCATCATGGGCGGTGACACCGAGTTCACGGCCGCCTCCGCCTACCGCTTCGACTGTGAGACCAACCAGTGGACGCGGATCGGAGACATGACCGCCAAACGCATGTCCTGCCACGCCCTGGCCTCGGGCAACAAGCTCTACGTTGTGGGGGGCTACTTCGGGACCCAGAGGTGTAAGACCCTGGACTGCTATGACCCCACGTTGGACACGTGGAACTGCATCACCACTGTGCCCTACTCGCTCATCCCCACTGCCTTTGTCAGCACCTGGAAACACCTGCCTTCGTGAGGAGCGCATGCAGGACCCAGCCAGGTGAGCCGCCAGCACCCCGGGGCCCGGGCCCGCTCTGGGTCAGGGTCACTGTGTCCTTCCACCTGGGTCAGGGTCACTGTGTCCTTCCAGGGGAGGGTGGATGGGGCAGCAGGTGGCTGGGTGCTCCGGGACCCTTTTCCGGGTCTGGAGCTACAGACTAGCTCTGCCCCTTGCTTGCAGTTGACCTTGAGCAAAGCATGTCAGCCCCCTGCCACGTGGAGACAGCCACCTCAGACAGGTATGGTGCTTCCCAGACACGGCTGCACGTCAGAGTCACCGGGGTCCTCAGACAACACCACGTGGAGTTGAGGCCAGCCGGCCAAGTGCGAGGGCAGTCTCCACATAAGGGCATCCTCTTCACGGTCACGGTCAAGTACAGGGAAGGGATGCAGATTGAGATCAGCCAAGGACAGAGACGAACAGGGCAGGGTCCTCTCCCCACGCGGTCAGGATGGTGTCACTGTGCCCACATCAGTGACTGACCGTACATACAGAATATTCCCCAGCCGGAAGGCTCACACAGGCTCAGATGTCCGGGGTTTTTACCAGGGCCCCATCACATAGGCTCGACTGATGGCCCACGTGGTTACTCTGCCTCCAGGTCAGCTGATACAGCGTGACCCAGAGCCCCTTCCCTAAGTCACACAGATGTGCCCACCCCAAATCCTGCCCTAGGTGGAGACAGTCTAATGGGTATGGCCGATCATCTCCCAGAAGCCAGGGGCAAAGACCAGACCACCTTACAACACGAATGCTAAAGCCCACACCACACCCCAGACCAGGCGACTCTAGCGTGTATCCAACACGTGAGCAGCACCCCGGGGACCTGTGAGGAACATGGATGATGGGCAGAGCCCTCAAGGGGCCAGGGGGGTGCTGGAGCTGTGGGGCCAGGCCCCCCGGTGGAGGCAGCAGGGCGCTCCTGTCCTGCGAGGTGGTGAGAGGCCACCTCAGCGCGGGCGGCATGCCGAAGGAGGGAACCGTGGCCGGGCAGGACGGCTGCAGAGCACTGCCCAAGGTACTGCTCCTACCCTTGTTCTCAGTGCCATTATTACAGGAGATCCTCACCCAAGGGGGAGGTGACACTGGATGCAGGGGGCTAAGGGGCACAGGTGCCCTTTGGGGGGATGGGGGGACACAAGGAGGGACTTGCCCAAGGCCTGAGGGCAGGTGCAGAGTCAAGTGGAGGGAAGGACCAGCTTATCCAGGCCGGCCTCTTTGAGGGGCAGGGTCAGTGCCAGTCCTGAGGTTGGATCAGGGTGTCCCGAGCCAGCCTGTCAGGGAGCTCAGGAATAGGGGCTGGTGGATTTGTAGACACAAGGGAAAGGTTTGAGTTCTGGTTCCATCCTCTTTGGTCAGGCCCTGGGGAAGCCAGGCTGTGTGTCCCGGCCCTTAGTTCTCCTCCTGGATCCCTCACACCTGGGACAGGAGCAGCAGGTTCTGGGATGGGAGGCAGGGAGGCATGGGTCCCAGGGGCTCTGAGAGGCTGGGGCCTGGGGTGGGAGATCCCAGGCTCTGCCTCCGGCACAGGCCAGCTCTCCTTACCCAGGAGGGCTGGTGACCAGTCCCAGCTCTGAGGCTGACCCGGAAGCCTCTGCACCCCCCTGGCAGCTCTGAGAAATCGGCCCTCAAGCCAGGTGCCCCCTTCAGTGCAGATCACAGAAACCCCCTCAGGAGCCAGCCCGGACCGAAAACCTAATTTGCTCCGTGACATGGCGGCTACTGGCCTGCGTGCCGAAGGCTATCCACAGCAGAGCGGTTCCGACTTCACTGGGACTGCTCCTCCAGGCGAGCGGATGCTCCAGCCAGACCAGCATGGCTGGGCCTTCAAGGCCTTGACGGGGACAAGCCAGGCAGGCCCAGGTCGCATCGCCTCCTACGTCCAGGGTGTTCGGACCCCCAAAAGCCAGCCTAGATAGATGGGGGCTTCCGAGTTGTCCTGTTTTGTTTTAATCTACTCCCCCTCTCTTGGAGAGAAAAATCTGAGCGGCCCAAGTTGTTGGTCCCCTGGGGCATAAGCTTTAAGAGAATGGTGGTGCCTCCTGTCACCCCCCCCCCCCAGTTCCTGCACTCTGGGGTGCTCACCTGTGGAGCCTGAGGGCTCCTCCCGCTGGTGCTCACCCCTCCCCACGGACCCGACCAGTGGTTCATCCCCGTGCGGGAGGAGGTGGGGGCAGGCCAGGGGACATAGTGAGCCCTTTACCTCTCCAGGAGTTTCCCCCGTTCCAGGGACACATCATTCCTTGGTTCTGGCTCTTACTGGCTGCTTGACCCCGGTTACCTAACTCCCCTGAGCTCAGTGTTGCCATCTCAAACACAGGAGTGAAAATCGTGTTACTCAGAGTATTTGAAGAGGCCAAGTGAGGGGCGGGTTGAGAGTTGGCGCTGATGCGAGTCAGTGATGCAGAAGGATGGTGGCCGTGATGGTTTGGGGATGCTTTGGGCGGTGGGGGCCCTCTCCACGTCCCTGGGCTAGCCCCTTCTTCTAGAAGGGTCCATCGCCCATAGTCACGAGGCACGTTGTATGTGCACATCTGAGTGCAACAGGGGCCTTGTCCCTCCAGTCCGGCCCAGTCCGTGGCGGGGGTGCTGTCGTCAGCCCCATCTCCGGGACGAGGAAGCAGGTGCAAAGAGGCTGATTGCCCAAGATGGAGCCGGTCCTGGACGGGACCCGAATGCCACACCTGGGCCCTACCCTCCCAGAGCCACGCTGCCTGGTGAGACTGAGCAGCTCCAGCCTGCACGTTTCCCGAACTCCTGCACGAGCAACATCTGCATCAGAGGCAGAGGGCCTTTTTAGGCTTCAGCTCTTGTCCCGCATCCCAGCCATCTCCTTTTTACGTGGCCCAGCAGCCCACCAGCCAGCCTCCCCGCAGTGCCTCTGGGGCCTGAGAGACGGCCCCTCCCGAGGCTCTGCCCTCCAGGTTGACCCTGGGTGGTTCCCGCGCCCTGCACTGCCCTGCTTCAGTTCAGCTCTGCCTGCCCTCGTCAAAGGCAGGGCGGACCTCCAGGACCAGCCCCAGTGTCCCAGCCAGATCTACATGTGTGGGTGATGGCAGGCCCCCAGAGCCCGGGCTGGGTTACCCTGGGTTACTCACCGAGTGTAGATCAGCCGCGAAAGTTCTTTTTCTGTCCCACTGAGTCCCCCTGCCCCCAGCAAGCCCTTTAAAGGCACAACCCTTGCCCTCATGTCTCCTCCCCTGACCCCCACCCAGCATGTCATGCAGGCATTCAGGCCACCAGGAGCTCATCTCTGCACAGGCATTGTTAGGCCCCAGCCACTTGGGGTGTGGGGGCGGAGGGGCCTCCAATCCCAGCTCTGGGAAAGGCTGAGCCGGTTAGTCCCCCTCGGGGCCCCACGAGGGGCTCAGTCACTGCCACCAGAGGGCAATTCAGCACATTCTGTCCTGCCTTCAAAGAAATCACCACCGAGAGGAAATCCCAGAGCGCAGACCTACACGGACAGGCCTGATGTATTGAGAAAGGTGCCCAGGCAAGAGTTCAGGCCTCTTGAAACACATCAGCTCCGTCTGTCTGTCTATGCATCCATCCATGCACCTGGAGTCTTCATTGGGCTTGTGTTTACCAGGGTTGGCCCCATGCCAGGCCTGGGATCAGCACGCCAGCGCCCTCCCTTGCTGCAGTCCGGCAGGGCAAACCTGTTGTGTGCGGGCAGGGTGACCATTGACGCCCTGTCTCTGCAAGGTGGAGGAGTGTCCCCTCTCACAGATGAGGAGACTAGGCCTCAGAGAAGCACCTGCCAAAATTTGGGGTGGCCCATGGCTGTCCCAGTCCTGGGGGCAGCTGTGTGGGCTGGGAGGGAATTCAGGAGCCAGCCAGTGTGGCTCCCCAGTTCCTCAGCCTTTCAGGGTGCCCCTAGGTGCAGTCTTGTCTTCAGCAACAAGGGACAGCCCAGAGGGGTCCCCGTTCCCCAGGTCAGGGTCTCATGGTGTGGGTGGCTCAGAGGTTTGGTTTGGGGCAGCAGTGGGGCCCTGCCTAGAGGGGAACAGCACCCTGCCCCATCTGCCTCATGCGTCCGGAGGGTGTGGGGCAGACAGGCCCAAGGTTTAGGTTTGCCACCTTAAGAGTATCTCAGGGTCCTAGAAGCCTCATGACCCAGCTTCTCGCTTGTGAAGGGCCTTCGCCAGCCCCGCTGAGGGAGCAGTGGCTGCTCTGCCTACCACCTGGGGAGTGCTGAGCCCACAGAGCTCAAGTCAACCTTCTAGAAGCCTTGGCAGGGAGGGAGGGAAGGTGTACCCCACTTGAAAGAAGAAAGCCCCACGGATTCCAGTGCTGGCTTGAATTTTTAAATGTTACTTGAGTACGTGCAGACTGACAAGTAGGTAAAAGCCCCTTATGTGTGTAGTTCTTACACGGCTGTGCAGTGGACATAAGCATGCTGGCTAAATAGAACCAAAGCTCTAAAACCAAGAATGGCATCATCATTCGTTGATGTTCTGCAGAGAGCGTCTTGCCTCTTTGCCTGTTGGCTGCAAGGACACGCAGGCTTTCTGGAGGGCTCCCCCTGCCCGTGCCAAGGGCTGGCTTATCTGTGCCTCTCCGGAGCCACCGTGACACCTGCTTCGGGCAGCTCATCATGCTGGCCAGACATCATCCGTGTCCCGGGCACAAAGGGCCTGCTTGGTTAGGGCCACCTCTGAGCCCACGGCCCTTACGGCGCTGGCCAGAGGAAGTGGCATCTGGTGTTGAAATGGTGCGTGGACGAGCAGGACGCCCGAAAATCCTCCGGAGAACTCCCGGCCCCCTCCGCACAGGACTCCAGAGAACCTGCTCGTAGACTACGGCCCCACCGCTGTCCCAAGAGCTTCCTCTTCCTCTGCCTGCTGGCTCCAGCCGAGGGTGTCCCTTCCTGACACACGTCCACAGCCACATCTCCACGCGAACTCACGCAGGGTCATGCTGAGCTGTCGCAATGGGTTATGCTTTGAAGATGACCGCGCTGGCCAGCTGCTGGGTTATCTTACCTGCTCCAAGGAGGTTCTGCACAAAGCCTTCCACGTGCATTAGACCACATCATCCTCTCCGGGAGGCGGAGATCCATCCCCTCGTGTTCCCCAGGAAAAGCTGAAGCTCAGAGAGAGCAGGCGCTGCATTGATTGGGAAGCTGGCGCTGGAGTGTGAGCTCGGTGGCCGCAGGGTCACCCCTCATTCACCACCGTCAGCCACCACAGCCTGTATCACGGCCCAGGTCGATGGGCTGCACAGTGAATGTCTGTCGAGGGCGTGAATGAATGTGCTGGCTGCCGCCCACAGCTGGCCCGTTCTTCTAACCACATGGCCGGTCCACCCCTGCCTGCCCCCTACTCTCTGACCAGGTCTACCCCCCTCGCTGTTTCCACCTCACTGGCCTACTTTATTTCGATT
Source organism: Neofelis nebulosa (assembly GCF_028018385.1). NCBI lineage: Eukaryota > Metazoa > Chordata > Mammalia > Carnivora > Felidae > Neofelis > Neofelis nebulosa. Next base: position 9,995,504 of record NC_080788.1, read on the forward strand.
TTCAAATGTGCCAGATTCCTACCTCAGGACCTTTGCACATGCCGTCCCTCCTGCCTGGACTGCTGTTTCCCCCTCTGGCAAACTCCTGTCCATCCTTCACGCCTCAGGTTAGATTATTGCCACCTTCCCATACCCTCCACCAAAATAAAGTCCTGGTTCTTATCCATAATTTTTTGTTTTTCATGCATAGCACTTCCGTCAACTTGTGATTACTGTATGCACTTATTGGTACAAGCGTGCAGTGTCTCCCACCTGGGGGATGATCCAGGAGATGGCAGCTGTATTTCTTTGCCCTCCTGTCCCCCAGGGCCTAGTGTGGCACCTGCTGGCTCGTGGGTGTGCCGGGCATGTGGTTGGAGTGGCTGAATGGACAGGTGGGTAGTTCCCCTGTTCCAGTGGGGGAGACCAGGGCTCGGGGCTGCAGTGCTGGTAAACGAGAGAGCTGCCTTCTCACACCCAGGCCTTCTGTTGTCGGGCCCCAGGCTCTAGCCCCTCACAGTGGCCTCTTGATTATCACTCTGTTCCAGGGTAGGACAGAACCATGTGGGCATGATTCATACTCTGTCTCCCTCCCTCCCTCTCTTCCTCTGCAGACTCCGTGTGTCTGTCCCCACCCCGCGGCCGCAGCCCTCACCGCCAGAGTGGCCCTGACCCTGTCTGCCACTGCAGGAAGCCCGGCCCGGCCCCACACCAGCACTTGAAGTGGCCGGAAGCTGGCCCCACCGGCTCTGGGAGCAGCATTCTCGGGGCTGTTGTGAGCTTTAGACAAGGGAAGAGAAGCTGTCTCGAGAGCCCTGTGTGTCTGCCTGAGGCCTTGGCCTCTCTGAGGTGGTTTGCAGAGGAGAGGACCTTCCAGAGGGGCGTGAACCGACCCCAGGACTCCCTCGGCCTTGGGGCAGAGACACATCCGCAGAGTCGTGGCCTGTTGCCACAAACCCCGCTCGGGGGGCTGAGAGGAGCCCTGGGTAGGCTGGAGTGGGCGGCACCAGGCGGTCACACAGCACCAACCAAACAGCCTTTGCCTCGTCGCCCTGCTGTGACCGTAATGTCACCCAGCACGGGGTGTGTCGGGCCTCATGGAAGCCGGGTCCACCAGGACTGAGAGCAGAGCTACCTGGGAGAAATGAAGACACACTGTGTAGGGGGCAGAAACCCATAGGGTGACCTCATGGCACCTACAGGACTTCGTTAGCAAATGGCCCCGAGACCCCCCAGCGTTAAAGCAGAAACCCTTGTGCACCCCTCCCCAGGGTGGGGCTGTGCTCTCTGTGACCTCCCCACCTTCCTCCCAGTCAGGGCAGCTGTGACAGGTGCAGAAGGACACTCATGCCCCATTGCAGTGGGACTCTGGGCCCCGTGTTCTGTTGGACGAGGGTGCCCTCAGGGGCTGCCCCCCTCAGAGCCTCCCGGTCCCAAGAGGTGGCAATGACCCCATCATCTCCCAACACGACCGTGCGGGCCCTTAGACCAGGAGCAGGTGTGAGCTGGGGACCCCAGGTTCACCTTAGGGCACCCACTGTGGAGCCCACCAGCATGGAGGACAGCAAGGCCCGTGACCCTCAGCGTCCAGCTGGCCGGTTTGCTCCCTGAGCTGCAAAAGGCAAGTGTGGTCCCCGAGAGAACTGCCAGTCCTTCGCTCATTTCTCCACCTCCCCAGCCACTGGGTCCCTCACTGACACATCCCCAGTATCTGGGGTTCTGGAGGGGTCAGCTTGCACCTGGTGTTCGGGCTTCTGGCTCATCCCTTGCCAATCCCCGGGGCACCACCGGAGGGGGAAGGGGCCTGCACCAAACCTGTGGCTTCCCCAGCCGCCTGCCAGCTGCCTGCTGTTCGCTTGGTGCTACTTGGCCGGTTCAGGACCGAGGCACCGGAGTGGGCTGAACTGGTGGTGGGGCCACATCACAAAGCACTTGCTCTGTGTGGTCTCGCCCTGCCCCCTCACAGGACCTCTGTGCTGCCGCTGGGCCTGTGGGCATCTCTCGGGGAGGGACCTCGGGGGCTAGGTTGCCCCCCACCCCAGAGCACCGGGCACTGGGCATCATCGATCGGCTGCCACTTGGGGAAAAGCTGGAAGCGGAGTGCGTTCCCGGGTCCCTTGGAGGCCGCAGGCCCTTCCGCAGCAGAGGCTGGCCTCCTTTGCTCCGGGAGGCAGCTCCACCAGGGAGGCCAGGAAGGCGGGTGGCGGGGAAGCCGCCCGCCAGAGGCCCCGGGCTGCAGGACGGCCAAGGTGGAGTGACCACACTTCGCGCACAGCACAGCGGGCCTTGCAGTGGTGTGTCCCCCGAGTTGTGTTCCTTCTGTTTCTAACTTAATAAAAGAGCTGAGAAAAATCTTGAAATCTTCTTCCCCTGGGTGCTGGGACCAGTCTTCGGACCCAAGGCGCGGGCAGACTTGGATTTTGCCCCACTAGCCGGGGCTCGAAGTTACCCCCCACTCACTGGCGTCTCCCCCTCTGGTGAGTTGGGGGGTGCGGAGACCCCCTCCCCAGGGACCCTCCGGCACCCAGATGAGAGGTTCCTTTCCTCGGATTATTTCAGCAGCAGAATCCAGATTGCTTTCCTGAAAAGCCCCTGTGAGGGGAACTCTAAATGCACTCATCTCTGTGAGCCCCGGTCGAGGGGTAGGGTGGTGTCATCGCCCCAGGGACCAGCATTACTTAGCCCAAGGTGGCTTCTCTGACGCTCCCGTCCCCTGATGTCCCTTTATGAGCCTTCGTGGCTCATGTGAACGAAGGGACAGGGCAGCGGGTGCTCGGAACCTCGGCGGTGTGCAGGCCCCCGGAACCCCAACTGACCTTTAATGGCATGAAGAGCTGATTCAGATGCCCCAGGAGTGTCACAACTCATTTCTCACCAGGTTCAACGAGCATCACTTGAACTAGTGAGTCGATCTCAAAAAGATGGCACACTTAGAACAGCCGAGCAGAGATGCCCTCCCAGCTGCCTCCGCGGCCCCCAGGCACAGCCCTGGGAGGGACACCCAGCCCTCATACTGCCCACTCCTGCCCCGGTGGTGCAATGACAGCCAGCCACCTTGCAGGCATGAGACCCAGACAGTGGCCATCAGAAGGGGGTGGGACGGCCTCCTAATGGGCCGCAGGACAGCCTGCACAGACGGTAAGTAAAGGTGTATTTCGCATTTATGCAGCCTCAGTGTGAGTGTAAGCGAGCCAAGGCCAGGATAGCTCCACAGCATTGGTCCCCAGCCGTCTCCTATCCTGTTGCTCTGGCAACTTGTGTGCAAGGCTTCCATCTCCTGGCCCAACATGGCTACCCGGTTCCTGCCATCTCCTCTGCATTCCAGCTGGTAGGAAGGGGAGAAGAGGACGTTGGACCAGCAAGCCTCTTTAAGGGCACACCCCAAAACTTGCACACATAACCTTTGCGCATTCCCAAGGGAGGCGGGACACGCCAGCTACAACTCCAGCGGATGTCTAAATCAAGGAGTGGTGGATACTGAAGGCCAAGGAAGGAAGGAGCCTGCCTAAGCCGACCTGCCTCCCGTTCTCTGGAGCTGCAGACGTGGGACACGCGGGCCTGTTCTAGAGCCTGGCCCCATGTGCGTGCCAGCCTCTGTGTTGCCGCTGACCAGCGCTTTGCATAATTGCCTCCTTTAATTCGCACAGTGACCCCAGAGATGGGCATTCTTGTCTGCTTCCTGCTGGTGAGGAACCAGGCAAGAGGTTGAAGCTCCTCCCCACGGGCTCACACCGGTAGCGGCAGGGGGCAGAACCAGCTGGCTGTGGGTCTGTGTGTGTGTGTGTCCCCAATTCAGTGATGGCAGGGCTAATGGAATTGAGGTCAGGTTCTGTAAAGCACTAAATACCACACTGGGTACCCGGAGAGCCTGGCTGCAGTGAGAATGGCTGCCATCCTCCCAGTGGTGGATGTGGGATTTGCACCCAGTCTCTGGCCAGCACACACAATTGCATTGGTTCCTTGGACACCCAGGGGCCAGACCGTGTCTGGGATGGAGCTTTGGGGAGGGGAGCCAATCACTGATGGAGCATGAGGTCCTTGGGAACCTCGTCTCAAGGTGACAGAGCATTTATGTTGTAGTTCCTGATGTGGAAAAGTGGACAGGAAGGCCACGGGAAGCACTGTCAGCCTCCCCGGGGCCAGGAATGGTGGCCGATTATCCCTCCTCCCAGAGCGGGAGCCGATGAGGGGCAAGCCCAGACCACCAACCCCAACGCCATGTGGAGACCATCCCTGTTCAACACCCAAGGCTGTATGTAAATCCTGCTGGGGAAAGAAGGAGCCTTGCAAGCAGCAATTATCTTTAATGAGGCAGCTCAGAAAGAGCTCTTCTGGGTTGTCAGTAGGTGGGTATTTCGTGCAGTAAGAAACAAAGTCCATCGTCCCAGCCCCTGCCCCACAGGAGGGGAACAGTCTTCTGCAACAACACAGGTGGCCTTGGAGGTGGCTGGCTTCCCCAGCGTGGTGCCCCACCTGACCTTCCAGCCTCTGGCCACACAGCACCTGCTGGCCTTGTGCCCTGCCCCAGAGGCAGGTGTGCCCGGGGCCGATTTCCAGCGGGGACAGCAAGCTGCTCTGGCTTTTCACCTGCTTGGTTGCCACCTTGGGCTGTGGGCTTGGGTTTGGACAGAAGCTGTCAACCTGGGATTCAGGATCGAATTTGGGTCTGTGCGCTTGAATGGGGAAAAAATTAACACCTTAACTTTAAGAATCTCTTAATGACAACACTTTCTTCAACTGGGAACGTAGGGAAACACCCCACTGGTATCAGCAGCCTCCATGACTCTCTCTGGATGTTTTCATGGCATTACAGTCATAAATACCTTGAAGTTACACACACTCATGACTGTGTGTCCAAATTATAGTAATTCTTTGGCCACCAGATCACGTTACTAATGTGTGAGTAGAGAAGCATGGACATAAAAGTACAGATTATAAGTTTGGTTTCTAAAATATTTCATAGGTGTTCCAGGCAGAACCGTGTCCCCAGCTCCTATGTTGAAGTCCTCACCAACCCCCAGTGCCTTAGATAGTAGCCATTTTGGAAAGACGGTCTTTGCAGATGTGATCAGTTAGGGTGAGGTCATAGCAGAGTAGGGTGGGCCCCTACCCCAATCTGACTGGTGTCCTTAGAGGGCAGATGTGGACACAGACCCACACACGGGGAATGTTGAAGCTATACCCCACAGGCCAGGGCACTATCAGAAGACAGCAGAGGGGCACCCGGGCAACTCAGTCGGTTAAGCCTCCAACTTCTGCTCAGGTCATGATCTCGCAGTTCGTGGGTTCAAGCCCCGCGTCGGACTCTGTCCTGACAGCTTGGAGCCTGGAGCCTGCTTCAGATTCTGTGTCTCCCTCTCTCTCTGCCTTCCCCCGCTCATGCTCTGTCTCTGTCTCTCTCCCTCAAAAATAAATCAACAACAACAACAAAATCAAAAAAACGAAAAAACATAGGAGAGAGGCCCAGGACGAACTCTTCCCTAGTGTGGCAACAGCACGGGCCTGCCGACACCTTGATCCTGGACTTGCCTCCAGAACTTCAAGGCTGCACATTTCTGTGGCTCAAGCAGTCCTTGCAAACTAATGCAATAGGTTTCCCCCTTAGCTTGCATGTTACCACTTACCTACTTACCACCATTCCTCTGAGGAGTCCACAGGCTTCACCCGCTGACGCGGGGCTGGAGCACCGACAAGGTTAGGGTTGGAAGCCCTGACGTAGGGTGAGCCGAGGGGTGCTGGGTCCTGTCCAGACAGGCTGCCATGCCTCTCTGCTCATTGGAGGTACCCCAGCAAGGACTGCAGTCCTGCGGGGTGCCCTCAGCCCAGGACCCACGCTTAGCACAGTAACCTCATGCCTTCCTGGTGTCCAGATCCGGGAGGGAGCCAAGCTGTCAGCCCAGAGTCCGACTCAGGACTCAAACTCACAAACCATGAGATCATGACCTGAGCCAAAATCAAGAGTCAGACGCTTAGCCAACTGAGCCACCCAGGTGCCCCCCACCCCCCAAATGTTTTTTTTTCATTATTTTTGTGTTAATGTTTATTCATTTTTGAGAGACGGAGACAGAGTGCGAGCAGGGAAGGGGCAGGGAGAGAGGGAGACAGAGAATCTGAAGCAGGCTCCAGGCTCTGAGCCGTCAGCAACAGAGCCCGACATGGGGCTCGAACCCACGAACCACAAGACCGTGACCAGAGCCAAAGTCAGATGCTCAACCAACTGAGCCACCTGGGCGCCCCCCAAATGACTTTTAAGGTCAGAGTGCAGTGTAGTTTTAATGGAAAAGACACAGGCTTAAGGTCAAAGGGCAGGGTCTTCGCCAGCTGACACTCTGGTTTCAGAGCCAAGCAGATCTCGATCACAACCTGCCTTGTGCAAGATATTCTCGGACTTGGCTCACCTGAGCCACCCACCTGGAAGCACAGTTGGGGGGCTTAAACAGGAACACGTGGGTTTCTTTCTTGCCTTATGGGAGAGATCTGCAAGTGAGGAGGAAGGAGTGAGCCAGCCACTCCCCCTCCAGAACGGTCTCCGCCTCGGGCTCCGAGGGGGACGTGGGATGCAGCCATGGGGAGCACGCTTGTCTCTGGTCCCCGAGCTCTCCAGGACGTGTTTTCCCGTGTAGGCCCGCAGAGGTCATTGCCTGCAGATGGAAGCTGAGTGGGACAGAGTGGAGGCCTCTGCACGGAGGGCCGGGTGCAGACGTCCACCGGGAGAATTTGGGGTTTGGTGGAGAGCCTGGCGAGTTTGTACCCTGGTTTGCCTGGGGCCGAGGGGCTCCCAGGATGTGGGAAAATGACATACAGACCAGGATAGGGGCTCACCCCACCTGTGTCCCTTCTGCTGGCCCCCTGGGCTGAGGGGGCCTGGCTCTGGAGCTGGCCTGGACGTCACGGCTGGAGGCTGGCAGCAATTCAGGGGAGCATGACTAGGCCTCACCTCCCATGCCCCCCCCAGTACATACCGGCAGCATGTCATGAGCAAACCCCAGAACCTTTCAGATCTCACACCTATAAAGAGGGCCGGCCATGCCCTCACGGGGTTAATGACACAGGCTGGTATTTGCAAAAGCTCCCAGGGTGACAGGCCCCTGCAGAAGGGCACTCAGTCCCTGCTTCATTGAGTTGAATTGGGGAGGATTGGACTGCCTTCCCGGCCAATTACTTCATCTAATTTATGGCCCAGCAGCTTTGTGCCAGGCACAGGGCTCCATGCTGGTGGCTGCCGTCCCCCCAGGGTCCAGCGACCCAGCCCTCCCAGTGGGTGACAAGGCCCCACAAGCTCTCACCCCATCTCTGCTGCCCCAGTCAGGGCGGTCTGCAGACAGACTCATGGCTGTACCCAACCCCCCCACCCCTCAGCCCCATGAGCACCCAGGGCTGCCTCCCAAGCAGTGCAGCCTGGGCAGGGGAACAGGGGAGGTGGGAGCAAGAGACAGGCTTCCCCCTCACTCCCCCACCCTGTCCGCTGGGATGAGCTCTGCTGGGACAACAGACCCTCATCCAGACACTGGCTCTGAAGACAAAGCATGCTCTGAGATTTCACACGGTACGACAGCTCATTTCAACTCTGTAAGAACTTTATGGGTTTTTTAAATTTGTTTGTTTGTTTGCTTATGTTTATTTTTGACAGAGAGAGATTAAGCACAAGCAAGGGAGGGGCAGAGAAAGAGAGGGACAGAGGATCCAAGGCAGGGTCCGTGCTGACAGCACCAATGGGGGGCTCAAACTCATGAACTGTCGGATCATGACCTGAGCCAAAATCAGGAGTCAGATGCTTAACCGACTGACTCACCCAGGTGCCCCCAACTCCATAAGAACTTGAGAAGGTAACTCTGCCCTCTGTCTGCTTTGGAGAGTGGATGCTGGTGCTCTGTGTCACATCTCTGGGCTCCTCCTATGGCCTTGTCACAGACTGGGGGCAGGACACTGTGGTCTCTCTTGCTGTCCACCTCCCCGCTTCTCAGGGAAAGAAGCGACATGTGAACCTGACAGGTGAAATGTTACCAAGAAACGCAGCTGCTGAGGTTGGGCTGTGAGGCTGTGCCCTGGCGGAGGGACCCGCTCGGGCTGTCGGCTTCATTCTGCCCTCCACGCTGGTGGGTGGCACGCCATTGGCTGCTGTTTTCTAACTCACACTGATGCTCCCTGTATACAGGCCAGCACCGTTCTTGCCGCATCTGTGCCTTCCCAGAGGTCTGAGCTGTGCTCAGGTCAGCATGCCTTGTCCCCAGGAGCTGAGCCCCCGGGTTGCACAGGGCAGGGTGGTGGGGACACACTGGGAGTCAGGCCAGCTGGGATCCAGCCCTCCTTGTACCCAGTGACCGTCCTTGGGAACGTCGCTTTGCTCCTCTAGCTCAGTTCCTCATTGGCTATAAAAGTGGGGGAGGGGCAGAATGTTGATTGTCTAAAGGATTAAGCTGAATCTGGTAGATAAAGAGGTTACTAGGCTTCCTTCAACAACGTCCCTTTCCTTTGCTCATATAAGGTTGTAACTGAGTAATTTGTGCATGTTAGAAGAGAAATTAACTAGAAGGAGAAAGCATTCCGGATTCCCTGAAGAGTCACAGGAAACTCCATTAGCAATACCCATTTCCCTTTTAGCCCTGGCTGCCAGGAAACCCAGGGCTGACTGCACGTGTCAGCACAGAGGCTAGGATTTCCCTCCTCCGGGCACTCTGGGTGCATCCTCTTCCTTCTGCCCAGATATTCATTTCATGAGCCCCCTGTGGAAATGGTCAGTGCAATCACAGGACCTCAGCTTCTGAATGCAAAGTGCACAGAGTCATAAGAAACTTGCTGGGGCTTCTTCATCTTGAGACCTTCCTCCCTGGGAAGCTGACTGCATCCGGAAAGAGTGATTCCCTGTGCTGTCCGCAGGGACGGCCCCCCTCCAGGTCCAGGCCTGTGTCTGGTGGCTAGTAGAAGAGGGCTCTGGTCCGACACAGCTTTGCCCAGAGCCCGCCAAGCATCGAGGGGCCAGCAGCTCACTCGGGGGATCTTCCCCCAGGAGACCTAGGCCATCTCTGGGTGCGAGCGCAGCTCCCCCAGGCCTGTCAGAGCAGGAGCCCCGGCAGGCAACCGAGGAGGCATTTTTCCCTCTCCAGGTGAGGGAGAAAGGGCAGAAGTCTCCCATCCCCCTTGGGAACAGTGCCTGCTGTAAGGTCCCCAACGCTGGGGGAGGCATCACAGTGGACACAAGCTGGGACAGTGGCAGGACCCCTGTGCACACACTCTTTCCCCAAGACTCAGCCTTGCTGGCCCTCCTTTACCACCCTCCCCGATGGGCTGTCCGTTCACTGCACAAGAGAGAAACACCTGTCCGCTCCTGGGACCATTCTGCCGTGGCACCCACAGTGCAGAAACCTCAGGGCCACCGAAGGCATGTGCTGAGAACAGGCAGCACCATGGGGGAGGTTGACAGCAAAGTATAAGGTGACCCAAGAGTATTGCACTGACCGATGCAGAGCAGGGCTCCACATCTGTGTGTCCTCCTGTGCAGACATCCATCCGTCCGTCCCGCTTACCTCCCTACCTACCAATCTGTCCAGTTCTCAGCTTGAATGACAACTCAAAACCAACAGTTGTCCCTGTGCTGACAATTGGATTTAAACTTAAAAAACAAAAAAGATATATATATTTTCTGGTGGAGATGAATTCTGAATTGGCCAATTTGCCAACAAGGGCTGGCTTGGCTAATTAGGTTACACAGTAGGCATTTTGTGTACATTGAACAAGTTAGAGCTTCATCCTTAAATCTGTTTAAGGCAGGTAAACAGTTTGTCCCAAATCATACACTTTGTATCTGTTAAGCTTGTGATACTACTTTAGAGATCAGCTTTTTTTTTTTTTTTTTTTTTTTTTTTTTTTAGTTCATTAATTTGTTTTGAGAAAGAGTGAGCAAGAGGAGGGGCAGAGAGAGAGGGAGAGGGAGAATCCCAACCAGACTCCACACCCTCAGCACAGAGCCTGATGCAGGCCTCAAACTCACACACCATGAGATCCTGACCGAAACCGAGTCAGATGCCCAACCAGCTGAACCACCCCAGGTGCCCTGGGATCAGCTTAAAAATGCAAGACGTAGAGGCGCCTGGGTGGCTCAGTCGGTTAAGCGTCTGACTTCAGGTCAGGTCATGATCTCATGGTTTATGAGTTTGAGCCCCGTGTCGGAGTCTGTGCTGACAGCTCAGAGCCTGGAGCCTGCTTCCGATTCTGTGTCTCCCTCCCTCTCTCTCTGCCCCTCGCCACTTGCTCTCTCTCAAAAATAAATAAAACATTTAAAAAATTGTTTTAATGCAAGAGGTAGAGGAGTGCTCTTAGATTATTTTGAGTGGGGGGGACACCTGGCTGGCTCAGTCTGTGGAGCATGTGACTCTTGATCTTGGGGGCATAGAGCTTACTTAAAAACAAAAACATGCTGAGCATGTAAAATTATTTTAGTGGGACATGTGACTAAGAAGTCTGATGATCACTACCAGGCCCTGGCCAGCGCTAGGCTGGGACTCAGGCGATTTCTTCTGTCCCTCCGGGCCTGTGTGAGGCCCACACCAAACTGGAGGGGGGGTGGGGGGCGTGGGGAAGGGGGTGTATACAGGCCCACCACCACACAAGACCTACTCGGTACTGGGTGCCACCCCGGCGCGGTAAGAGGAGGCAGGAAGGCCAGCAACAAGCAGCTGGCCGGGGGCTGGTTCCCACGGGCTCCCTGCCAGGCGGAAGACTGGCCTGCTGAGTGCTGCAGGCTCCTTCCAGAGGAGGCCAGGCCGGGGGTTGGGGGTGGGGTAGCATGGAAGTCTGTCCCAGCTCAGGTTAGAAAGGGGAGCCCTGAAGCCCACAGGAACACATTAACTACATTCCTGAACGTAAACTGTTATGTGGCCATTAAACAGAGTAATTTAATGACTTGGAAAGTTGCTCATGCTATATCACCATGTGGAAAAAAGGAAGGATCATCCTGTTTCGTAAAGTAAACCGTGTGTGTTCATAAAGGAGAGATTGGAAGGACATACCATGTTGTGAATGGGATTTATTTCTAGATGCTCGCTATAGGTGATTTTTAGAAACAGCTTTATTGAGGTGTGATCGATGTATAACAAATTGCACATATTTAAATTGTACAGTTTTAGGGGCGCCTGGTTGGCTCAGTCGGTTAAGTGTCTGACTTTAGCTCAGGTCATGATCTCACGGTTTGTGGGTTCAAGCCTCGTGTTGGTCTCTGAGCTGACAGCTCGGAGCCTGGAGCCTGCTTCAGATTCTGTGTCTCTCTCTGCCCATCTGTGCTCTGTCTCTGTCTCTCAAAAATAAATAAACGTTAGGGGCGCCTGGGTGGCTGAGTCGGTTAAGCGTCCGACTTTGGCTCAGGTCATGATCTCACGGTCTGTGAGTTCAAGCCCCGCGTCGGGCTCTGTGCTGACAGCTCGGAGCCCGGAGCCCACTTCGGATTCTGTGTCTCCCTCTCTCTGACCCTCCCCTGTTCATGCTCTGTCTCTCCCTGTCTCAAAAATAAATAAACGTTAAAAAAAATTTTTTTTAAAAAAACGTTAAAAAAAATTGTTTTTTAATTGTACAGTTTTAGGGGCGCCTGTGTGGCCCAGTCAGTTAAGCATCTGACTCTTGGTTTTGGCTCAGGTCATTATCTCATTGTTCGTGAGTTCAAGCCCCTCATTGGGCTCTGTGCTGATAGTGTGGAGCCTGCTTGGGATCCTCTCTCTCTCCCTCCCTCTTTCTTCCCCTCCTGCTCTTGCCCTCTGCCTCTCTAAAATAAATAAATAAACTAAAAAAAAAAAATCCTTGAATTTCCTTGGTTTACAAAAGTACATAAATTGTGCAGTTTTATACATTTTTTTCATCACAATAAGTGCCCTCCTTAATCTCCATTCCATTAGACCCATTTCCCGACCCACCGCCCCTCTGGTAACTAGCAGTGTGTTCTGTATAGTGAGAGTCTGTTTCTTGGTTTGCCCCCACCTCTTTAATTTTTTTAAGTGAACTCTCCCCCCAATGTGGGGCTCAAACTCATAACCCTGAGATCATGAGTCACATGCTCTACTGACTGAGCCAGCCAGGAGCCCCTGTACCACATTTTCCTTATCCATTCATCTCTCAATGGACACTTGGGCTGCTTCCTTAGTTTGGCTGTTGTAAATAATGCTGCAATAAACATAGGGGTGCGGGTATCCCTTTGAATTAGTGTTTTACTTATTTGTTTGTTTATTTGGTAAATACCCAATAGTGCTATTACAGGATCGTAGGGTACTTATATTTTTAATTTTCTAAGGAGCCTCCATACTGTTTTCCACAGTGCATTCCCACCAACAGTGCAAGAGCGTCCCTTTTTCTCCACATCCTCGCCAACACCTGCTGTTTCTTGTGTGTTTTTATTGTAGCCATTCTGACTGACAGGCATGAGGTGCTCTCTCCCGGTTTTGATTTTCATTTCCCTGATGCTGAGTGATACTGAGCATTTTTTCACGTTGGTCTTCTTTGGAGAAATGTTGGGTCATTCCTTCTGCACATTTTTTAATTGGGTTTTTTTTTGGGGTGTTGTGTAAGTTCTTTATAGATTTTGATACTAACCTTTTATCTGATAAGTCATTTGCAAATATCCTCTCCCATTCCATTGGTTGCCTTTTAGTTTTGTTAATTGTTTCCTTTGCTGTACAGAAGCTTTTTATCTTTTTTTTTTTTTTTTTAATGTTTATTTTTGAGAGGGAGAGAGAGAGAGCACAAGCAGGGAAGGGGTAGAAAGAGAGGGAGACATAGAATCCAAAGCAGGCTCCAGGCTCTGAGCTGTCAGCACAGAGTCCCATGTGGGGCTTGAACTCCCAAACCACGAAATCATGACCTGAGCCAAAGTCGGACAGTTAACCGACTGAGCCACCAGGCACCCCCAGAAGCTTTTTATCTTGATGAAATCCCAATAGTTTGTTTTTGCTTTTGTCTCTCTTGCCTCAGGAGACATATCTAGAAAAAAGTTGCTTCGGTTGCCGTCTGGGGAGATTACAGCCTGTGTTCTCTTCAAGGATTTTTATGGTTTCACATCTCACGTTTTAGGTCTTTAATCCATTTTGAGTTTATTTTTGTGTATGGTGTAAGAAAGTGGTCCAGGTTCATTCTTTTGCATGTAGCTGCCCAGTTTTCTCAGAACCATTTGTTGAAAAGACTTTTTCCCATTTCATATTCTTTCCTGCTTCGGTGAAGCTTAATTGACCATACAGTTTTAAACAGTTTGATGTATGGGGGCGCCTGGGTGACTCAGTCGGTTAAGCGTCCGACTTCGGCTTAGGTCATGATCTCACGGTTCATGAGTTCGAGCCCTGTGTTGGGCTCTGTGCTGACAGCTCAGAGCCTGGAGCCTGCTTCAGATTCTGTGCCTCCCTCTTTCTCTGCCCCTCCTCCGCACTCTCTCTCTCTCTCTCTCAAAAATAAGCATTAAAAAAATTTTTTTGATGTATGTATACACCCATGAAATGTCACAGTCACTGTGGTGATATAGCCATCACCCAAGAAAGCTTCCTCGCCACATGGTTAATATACAGAACAGCTTTATTGAGCTAGAACTCACATACTTACAATTCACACATACTTACAATTCACCCACATAAGGGTATAATTCAGTGGGTTTTGGTAGGTTCACAGTCATGCGTGCAGCACCACAGTCTATTTTAGAATCTTTTCATTCCCCTCCAAAGAAACCCCATACCCATTAACAGCCGCTCCCCACAGCCTACAGGTGCCCCAGCCCTGAGTTCTTTAAAGAGGATTCCCAGTCCATCTGTACTTTCTGCTTAAATTCCCTCCAGCTGGTCTCAACCCAGGCCCTGTGGGCAAAGCATTGTGTGATAGGGACAGAAACTCCCCCGCAAGCAATAGGAACTGTCAGCTGTGTGGCTGACCCCAAGACAGGGATAGACCAGCCCTTTACTGTCGACCTGCATATTCTTGCCGACCTTGTGTCACATTCTTATATAAACCTGGAAGTGGGGCACCTGGGTGGCTCAATCAGTTAAGCGTCTGACTTCAGCAGCTCAGGTCATTGCACTCAGTTTCTGGGTTTGAGTCCCGCATTGGGCTCTGTGCTGACAGCTCAGAGCCTGGAGCTTTGAATTTTTTTTTTTTTTTTTAATTTTTTTTTTTAACGTTTATTTATTTTTGAGACAGAGAGAGACAGAGCATGAATGGGGGAGGGTCAGAGAGAGGGAGACACAGAATCCGAAACAGGCTCCGGGCTCTGAGCTGTCAGCACAGGGGCCCGATGCGGGGCTCGAACTCACGGACCGCGAGATCGTGACCTGAGCCGAAGTCGGCGCTCAACCGACTGAGCCACCCAGGCGCCCCTGAATTTTTTTTTTTTTAATGTTTATTTATTTTTGAGACAGAGAGAGACAGAGCATGAACGGGGGAGGGTCAGAGAGAGAGGGAGACACAGAATCGGAAGCAGGCTCCAGGCTCTGAGCCGTCAGCCCAGAGCCTGACGCGGGGCTCGAACTCACGGACCGTGAGATCATGACCTGAGCCGAAAGTCGGATGCTTAACTGACTGAGCCACCCAGGCGCCCCTAGAGCTTTGGATTCTGTGTCTCCCTCTCTCTGCCTCCCACCTCAAAAAAATAAATAAACATTAAAAAAACAAAAAAACCCGTTTAAACCTGGAAGTATCTTCAGCACTTAGGGGACAGTCTTTGAGACACTAGTCCACTGTCTTCCTGGTGTTGGCCTCCCTGAAATAAAATCCTTTCCTGTTTTGCCACTGCTCATTTATCTGCCTTTGAATTCTGTCAGCAGCATGTGGCCAAACTTGGTGTTTTGGGGAGCCCTGGAGCCAACACCCCTGCGCCCTGGCTCCACAGTGACCCATCTACCTCCTGTCTATGCATTTGCCTATTCTGGACATTTCATACATGTGGACTAGACCATATGCGCTTCCTTTGTGACTGGCGTCTTTGACTTTGTGTTCAAGGTTCATCCATGTTGTATCGGTTCTGATGGTTAAGTATTTGAGGAGGTGTCCGAATGCTTCCCAAAGCAGCTGCACCATCGTGTGTTTCCATGAGCTGTGTATGGGGGTCTAATTTCTCTTTATCTTCACCAACATTTGTTATGATCTTTTTTTTTTTAATTTATTTTTGAGAGAGAGGTGGGGGGAGGGGCAGAAAGACAGGGAGAGAGAATTCCAAGCAGGCTCTGTGCTGTCAGCAGGAAGCCTGCCCCCAGGGCTCCATTTCAGGAACCATGAGATCCTGACCTGAGCAGAAACCAAGGTCAGGCACTTAACAGACTGAGCCACCCAGGAGCCCCTGTTATAATCTTTTTAAATGTATAGCCCCTCAGGGAATACGAATTCGTATCTCATTGCTGGGCGGGGGAGGGGCAGGTGGGGGAGGGTTTGATTTGCCTTCTCTGACAGCTAATGATGTAAACATTGTTTCAAGTGCTTATTGGCCATTCATATATTTTCTTTGGAGAAATGTCTTCAGATGCTTTGCCCATTTTTAAAATTTTATCAAGTCATAAGTGAGTATTCTTTATATATTCTAGTACAACTCCTTTATCAAATAAATGATTTACAAATATTTTCTCCCTATTTGTAGGCTTTTTATTTTCTTGATGGTATGTTTTAAAACACAAAAGTTTTAAGATTTGATAAAGGTTAATTTATGCATGGTGACAATGTGATTTATTATAAGAAATATATATTTGGTCTCACAGATTCCCACACTTGGGATTCTGGTGTTGACACTGATAAAGGTGTCCTTTGTTATGGTGATGAGGTGACTTTTGGAAAGCCCTTAAGGGTGAGGGCTGGTTGCCAGGGGCTCCAGCCACGTGTTTAGAGCTGGAACTTCCAAACCCACCCATGACCTCCAGAGACAGGCTGGGGCTGGAGGTGCAAACTGCCAGTGATCACCGACCTAATCAGTCATGCCTATGTAATGAAGCCTCCTTAAAAACCTAAGAGACAGGGTTCTGAGGCTTGCCAGCCAGTGAACACATGAAGGTTTGGGGAGAGTGGCGGCCCTAGAGAGGCCCCAGTTTTTGCCCCATGCATCTCTTCCAACTGGCTGGTTGCTGCATTATATCCTTTTATAAAGAGCCAGTGATCAAGTGAGTAAAATGCGTCTCTGAGTTCTGTGAGCCGCTGTAGTAAATTAATTGAACCGAAGGAGGGGGTTGTGGCAATCTGATTCATAGCCAGCCGGTCAGGAGCACAGGTGACACTTGGGCTTGTGACTGGCATCCCTTTGGATGTCGGGGACAGACTTGTGAGACTGAGCCCTTAACCCGTGGAATCGGATGCTGTCTCCAGGTAGAGAGTGTCAGGATTGAGTTCAATGCTCCAACACTGACCTGGTGTCTGAGCATCACTGGTGTTTTGGTGTGGAGAACCCCGCCCCCAAACACGCATACCCTTTGGAATCGGTCTTCGAACTATTCAGATGGTGTCAGAGAAGTGGGATTTGCTAGCTGGGCCCTGGCTCCCAGAAGCAGTGGTTTGGGAAGAGAAAAGAAGAAGGCATTCCTGGGTGGCCACATGGTCACCCTGGGAGTGGAGCTGCAGGCATGTGGCCCCCAGCTACTAAAGGCAAAGTTACCAGTGGAATTCGGAGATGAATCCAATCTTGGGTATGTGTGTGCGTGTCACTGGATGCATCGGGAAATGCAGACTAGTAAGAAAAAGGCAAAGTAGTGTTCCCCTTGGTTCTTGTTACCTATAACAGCTACCCTAAACACAAGAGGATGCCAGGTCGGGCCTTGATTCTGGAGCAAGCTGGGATTTCCTGGGGGTCTGAGCCTGGGCCATGAGCCTCAAAGCCACCCCCGAGGGGAAAGTACACAGGTCAACAGAAAATACCTCTAAGACCTTGGGTCACGGAGAAAGTAGTTGAATCAGAGAGTATAGTAGGAGGACCCGTCTCCTTTTGTGGACCCATCTCATCAGCCTCCTGGGAGCCTTTACCAAAGCGGACCCGGAGAGTAGCCTGTGTGGGGGCGGGAGGTGTCTGGCCATGAAGGCGGCAGGGTGGAGAGCAGGTTTGGATTGATGCAGGACCCAGGGCTCTCTGGGGACAAGCACAGAGGGCCTGTGTGTGGTGCAGACACTCAGGAGGGTGTTCTCGAGGGGAAGGCCAGCCTGTAAATCATGTTTACCCTGAGACGGAGGGACTAGCCATCTCCCCATAAGTGTGAGTGCAAAACCGAAAAACAGTTCCGGAAGCTGTATCAAATTTGCTGTCTTAGCTTCTTCCCCTCTGGGGTCTTACAGATGCTAATAAAAACGTTAGGTTGATTAACATTTATGTCCAATAAACTTGTATTACTTTGAAATGCGAAAAAAGGTGGATGTTATCAAATAGCCCTGCATGTTACTCATAAAAGCAAAAATTTGGAAATACCTAAGTTCCCCAAACGATGTATCTGTAAAGTAGAATATTAAGCACCTGACGTTCATGGGAAATGAGGCAAGGAGGCTACAGCTGTCTATATAGAACATGACCTTAATTTTACTAAAAGCAACCACAGAAATCCCACATACACAGAGAACCTTGGGGATCTTAGTGAAATGTTAAGGGACGGTTGATTTGGGGGTGATGGGATTACAGGTGTTTTAAAAGCGTTTTAAAAATACATCTCAGTATGGAGGCACCTGGGTGGCTCAGTTGGTTGAGCGTCTGACACCTGATTGCGGCTCGGGCCATGATCTCACGGTTCGCGAGTTCGAGCCCCACGTCGGGCTCTGCGCTGACAGCCGGAGCCTGCTTGGGATTCTCTCTCTCTCTCTCTCTCTCTCTCTCAAAATAAATAAACAGTAAAAAAATAAACTCCCAGGATTTCCCTATATTCTTTAGGGGGTGTGAATTACAGTACTAGCATACTAGCCTCCCACAGGTATCACCTCCGGGTTAAGACCGCGTGGCTGTGGAGGAGAGGCTAATGGTAGCCCGGGGAAGGGGAGGCGGTAGCTGGGCCAGCGCACGAATCACCTGGAGGCGCTAAAGGGTCCTGGTGGACTTGCCGCAGGTGTGGCCTGGGCTCCACCAGGTGATTCTAGGATGTGGCCGGCCTCCCACCGGGTTCCGGCCAGGCCTTCGGGGTGGAGGCTGTCAGCACGGCAACAGGAGAAGCAGGACTCCGGGCGGCTCGGCCACTTCATGGCCACGGCAGCCCTGTGAGGTGGAGCCCAAGCCCCGCATCCCGCCCGAGCCACGCAGCTCCCACCACGGTTTGTAAACCTTGTGAGCAGCCCGAGTGCTCATAGAGAGTTGTTTGCAGAACGAGGGGTACCCTCTGTGCTCATTGCTCCCAGGGGCCAGTATATGGGAGCTCCTTCCGACGGTCACCCTCGTTTCTCCTGCGCCCTCCCCCCACCCCGTCTCCCCTGCTCTGCCGCGCAGGAGGGTTAGGGCGCCCTGTGTCTTGAGCTTAGGTATGCATTTGAGACTCTGACTCCTTAAACCTGGGTTTGGCCCAGGGAGATGCGTTTTAACATGCACCCCGGTTGTTCGAATGCAGGAGATCCAAAGACTGAACTCTGAATGCTCGTCCAAGGGCAAACCATGGGCTGCCGGTCAACACGTGTGGGTTTGACACCGGCTGTGGCCGGACCAATTGCCCAACTCCTGAGCCTTCCTTGGGGGTGGAGGGGTCATCCACAGGAAGGGAGCCTCAGAGCCCTCCAGGGTGTCAGGATGGGCGGGATTGTGAACAGGAGGTCTGTGGGTGTCCAGCCAGTGAGCACCCCTCGCCCTGTCGGAGCCCTCTCCAGTGGGGGAGGGGGGGCGGGGGGAGGCTCATCCCAAGGAGACAAAACAGTGACAATGACCCAGTGATGTGCCACGGCATGGGAGCCCTGAAATGGCAGTCAGTGCTCACACCTGGCTGTTTCATCCTTAGAGGACGGACTGACGTGAACTTCTCAAGCTCTAAGCCTTCATCTTTCAGTGCCTTCCTGCCAAGCAGGAAGAAACAATTACTTTTCTTACAAAGGGGTAGATGCCATCATCCCCATTTTGCAGGTGAGGAAACTGTAGCTCCGAGAGGTCAGTGTGTTGGCCCAGGACACAGGAGTGGGGGGCACCAGGGTGGGAACTTGCATCTGCCTCCGGACCCCAGCAATCCAGTCATCCCTGCTGCCTTCCCGGGAGCTGTTCTCATTCCAGTGAGGGCCCCCTGGGCTCCCCGGTCCCAGAGACAGGGGCAGAGCGGTTGGGCCTGCTTCTGGCTGCAAGGCCTAGTGAGGTTGGGGCTCAGCTGCTTCGGAGGGGAGGGGCTGAGTGGCCACCACAGGACCTGGCAGTTGGACAGTCCAAATGGGGTCTCCCAGCAGGGAGGGCTTCCCCTGAAATCACTGGCACTGGAATGCTGCCCTCTGGACCCGGCCTTGCTGGCAGAGAAGGGGCGGTCCCTACCTGCTCAGGCCCCAGGACTCTCCACCTGTCTTTATTCCCAGCACCCCTGCCTTGGGATGAGGATGTGGACAAGGTGACCTTCAGCCCATTCCCAGGAGCAGAGGACGGGGCTCAACCTTCTGTTCTGGCAAGCTGGGGGGAGAGATGAACAGTCTCAGAGCGGGGAGGGTCGAGCCCATGGAAGAGCAGACCAGTGGGTTCTAGGTGTAAGGCACACAGGAAAGGGGCTGGATTTTCCTTGGCTGTCAGGGAAGACTTCCTGGAGGAGGAGACAATTCAGCCACGCCAAAGGAGGGTATTGTGAACCAGGCAGAGGCCCAGAGACAAGAAGGCGCTCCGAGCAGAGTCCTGTGCTGGTGTCCGAGCCAGGCTGGTGGAGAAGGCCTGTCAGCCCTCCAGGGGCCCTCCGGGTCAGGTCTGGACACTGTCCAGCACAAGTGGAGGGCTCCTGATTCGCAGGCTGGAGGTGCAGAGACTCGTGCATTAGGCCCAGGAACAAGCATTCAACCTTCCTCATCAAATCCTCACAGCAAGTCTGCCTGTTAGATACTGTCCGTCCCTTCTGCAAGGGGAAAGGGAGATATATTTTAAATAACTTGCTCAAGGTTGCCCTCCCCAGTCTTTGTTCACAGCCCCCTCAAAATGGAGTGGGGCCCCTGCTTGGCCCACTCCTGAGCTCCTCACCATCCCGGCTCCCGCAGAGAGCATTGTCTGGGGTGCCCAGAGTCCTGCTCCAGAAGAGACCAAGGCCGGGCTGGGAGGGAGCCAGGTTGCCCAGGCAACCGTCAGCTGCAACTCCGAGGCTGGGGGGCTGGTGCGGGTGGGGTGGGAAGTGCAGAGACCCTCAGGCGGGAAGGGGTGACAGGAGGGCTCTGTTCCAGGAGCCACTTAGAGCCAGCCCTGCCCCAGTCAATTCTCCCACAGAGGCCCTCCTGAGTCTCCCTCCCCTTCTCCTCCCTCTGGAGGGTCCACGACCATTTTGCAGGAAGGAGTGTCACAAAGGACCCTGGGTGGGAAGCTGCCCAAATTTTGGAGCTGGGTCCTGCAAGCGATTACCATATGAAAAGAGGCTCCCAGGGTCTGGGGAGGAAGCCAAGCCCTGACCCCTTTCCCACGTGCGACACCTCTGAGGCCGCCAGGGGTGGCGGGGGAGGAGGGGCGGTGGGCGGGAGGGGTGGCAGAGCAGTGTCTAGGTCCTCCCTCTGGGTGGTCTGAGATCCCTGAAAATGTGGGGGCAACATGAAGGAAAAAGAAATCTCAGAATCCAAGGACAGGGGGTGTGGGGAGCGGGGCCTGGGAGGTGCTGCGAGCTGGAACCGTATCTGGTCCCAAGGCTACGCCAGGGATGAGGCCATGGGTCCCCCGGCAGTGAAGGGACTTCTCCGTCTTGTTTCTGATGCTCTAGCACTCCGTTCAGCCCAGCTCTGCTGTTACTGCTTTCCAGAAAATAACAAAGCCTGTGCACTGCATTTTTTCCTATATTGCAAGCTCTTTTCTGGAGTTTTCTTCCCGGATTTCTGGCGCAGATTTTTGTCCCGTTGCATTAGTTCCCACGCTTCCTCTAGAGCAGACCCCTAAGCCGCAGACCTCTCCCAGGCAGCCTGTAGCTGGCCAGCCACCCCTGTGCCCCGGGCTCACCCTGGGGCGGGGGAGCCTCACCCCAAGGCCAGGTGGTGGGTGCTGTGGCTGACCCCAGAGCAGGCTGAGGCTCAGCAGCGCCGCTCACTGGCAGGTCCGGACCGCGGTTTGCGCCTCCACTGTTCTGGAATGAATGAACCTCCTCCCTGCTTTGGCCTCCCAGACAGAGCCTGCCCCTGGAGTGGAGGAAGGGAGGGCCTGGGAAGTGTCCCTCGCCCTGCGGAGGGTGTCTGGGTGTGGGGCGTAGGCCAGCGGCGCCCCCGGTGACAGCCCGCCGCAGTGAGTGGGCGGGACGGCCCCTGGTGCTTCCCGGACTTGCCGGGAGGCAGCGACCGCCTGGCAACAAAAGACTCTTAAGATGAATCTGTGCGCTCCCACGTCCTGGCATTCGGGCAGGACCCTCTCCTTTGTGGGTGGCGGGTGGGGAGCGGTAGTCAGGATCCCCGAGGCTCTAACCCCGCCTTCTTTGCAGGACACCACACGGTGTGGCTTGCTGGGTGTCAGGTGCAGCCGTTCGGACTCGTACAGTAGGCAGCCAGCAGTTTGGGAAAGGAAATGCCTCGGCCTGTGCATTTCTGCGGCTTCTCAGTGACCCCCTCCGTTCTGAGATCGGACCCCCCACATCCCCGGGCAGCTACATGCAAATGGTGTTTATCTTCCCGCATTCATTTTATTTTTTATATATTATTTTTGCCATAAATGCTTTAAAACATTTGCGGGGGGGGGGTGTTTATTTGAGAGAGAGAAAGCGTGCAGGCGTGCACGTGGAGGAGAGGCAGAGAGAGAGGCAGAGAGAGAATCCCAAGCAGGCTCTGCACTGTCCGCCTGGAGCCCAAGGTGCGGCTTGAGCCCATGACCGGTGAGATCATGACCTGAGCAGACCCAGGCGCCCCTAAAGCATTTTAATTCCATCCTAGTTAACATACAGTGATCTATTAGTTTCTGGAATACCGCGCAGTGATCCAGCAATTCTGTACATGACTCGGGGCTCAACACAGCAAGTGTGCTGTTAATCCCCTTTACCTACTTCCCCCCTCCCTCCACCCCCACCCCCCCTGGTAACCATCGGTTTGTTCTCCACAGTTCAACGTCTATTTTTTGGTTTGTCTCTTTTTCCTTTGTTCATTTGTTTCTTAAATTCCACCTATGAGTGAAATCATATGGTATTTGTCTTTTCCTGACTGGCTTATTTCCCTTCGCATAATCTATACCCTCTAGTCTCATCCACGTTGTTGCAAATGGCAAGATTTCACTCTTTTTATGGCTGAATAATATTCCAATATGTGTGTGTGTGTGTGTGTGTGTGTGTGTAATATATATATTATATATATATATACTTTGTTTTTTTTTGTTTGTTTTTTTTTTTTTTTTACGTTTTTATTTATTTTTGAGACAGAGAGAGACAGAGCATGAACAGGGGAGGGTCAGCGAGAGGGAGACACAGAATCTGAAACAGGCTCCAGGCTCTGAGCTGTCAGCACAGAGCCCGACGCGGGGCTCGAACTCACGGACCGCGAGATCATGACCCGAGCTGAAGTCGGCCGCCTAACCAACTGAGCCACCCAGGCGCCCCTATACTTTGTTTTTTAAGTAAGCTCTACGCCCCATGTGGGACTTGAACTCACCACTCTGACATCAAGACTTGCATGCTCTACCCACTGAGCCGGCCAGGAGCCCCGACACCACATCTTTTTCATCCGTTCATCGGTCAATGGACGCGTGGGCTGCTTTCATAATTTGGCTGTTGTAAATAATGCTGCCATAAACATAGGGGTGTATGTATCCTTTCAATTAGTGATTTGTATGGGTAAATACCCAGTAGTGCAATTACTGGATTGTAGGGTGCTTGTATATTTAACATTTTGAGAAACTTCCATACTGTTTTCCAGAGTGGCTGCCCCAGTTTGCATTCCCTCCAACAGCGCAAGAGGGGTCCTTTTTCTCCACATCCTCACCAACGCCTGCTGTTTTCTTAAAGCAGGCAGGTGTGAAGTGTGACAGGTGTGAAGTGATAGCTCAAAACAAATTGAGTTTTGATTTGTATTTCCTAGATGATTAGTGATGTTGAGCATCTTTTTATTTCTATTTGTATTTTTTTGAGCACCTCTTCACGTGTCTGTTGGCCATCTGTATGTCTTCTTGGGGAAAATGTCTATTCATGTTGTCTATCCATTTAAAAAGCTGTTTTTTAATGTTTATTTATTTTTGAGACAGAGTGCGAGTGGGGGAGGGGCAGAGAGAGAGGGAGACACAGAATCTGAGGCAGGCTCCAGGCTCCGAGCTGTCAGCACAGAGCCTGACGCGGGGCTCAAACTCACGGACCACAAGATCATGACCTGAGCCGAAGTTTGATGCTCACCCAACTGAGCCACCCAGGCACCTCTTGTCTGTCCGTTTTTTAATTGGATTGGTATTTGTGTTTTGGTGTTGAGTTCTAGGAGTTCTTTGTATATTTTGGATTCTAACCCTTTATCAGATATGTCATTTGCAAATATCTTCTCCCATTTCATGGGTTGCCTTTTAGTTTTGTTGATTGTTTCCTTCTTTGTGCAGAAGCTTTTCATTTTCATGTAGTCCCAGTAGTTTATTTTTACCGTTGTTTCCCTTGCCTTAGGAGACATATCTAGAAAAAATATCGCTACAGCCAATGACAGAGAAATTACTGCCTGTGCTCTCTTCAAGGGTTTTTATGGTTTCAGGTTTTACTGTCAGGTCCTTAATCCAGTTTGAGTTTATTTTTGTGTATGGTGTCAGAAAATGGTCCAGTTTCATTCTTTTGCATGTGGCTGCCCAGTTTTCGCAACACCGTTTGTTGAAAAACTGTCTTTTCCCCATTGCATACTCTTGCCTCCTTTGGCAAAGATTAATTGACCATAAAATTGTGGGTGTTTTCTTGGGCTTTCTATTCTGTCCCATTGATTTATGTGTCTGTTTTTGTGCCAGTACCATACTGTTTTGATTACTACAGCTTTCTAGTATCACTTGAAATTTGGGATCATGATATCTCCAACTTTGTTTTTCTTTTTCAAGATTGCTTTGGCTGTTCAGGGTCTTTTGTGGTTCCATACAAATTATGGGACTGTTTGTTCTAGTTCTGTGAAAAATGCTGTTGGTATTGTGATAGGGATTGCATTAAATCTGTAGATTGCTTTGGGTGGTATGGACATTTTAATAATATTTTTTTCTTCCAATCTATGAACATGGAATATCTTTCTATTTGTGTCATCTTCAGTTTTTCATCAATATTTTACAATTGTAAATGGAATTATTTTCTTAATTTGTCTTTTTGCTGTTTCGTTATTACTGTGAAGAAACAAAATAGATTAAAAGAATTTCTTTAACATCTATATTTATTTTTGAGAGAGAGAGAGAGACAGAGCATGAGTGGGGGAGGGGCAG
This sequence comes from Neofelis nebulosa, assembly GCF_028018385.1. NCBI lineage: Eukaryota > Metazoa > Chordata > Mammalia > Carnivora > Felidae > Neofelis > Neofelis nebulosa. The sequence continues at coordinate 10,019,922 of NC_080788.1, forward strand.
AGAGAGAGGGAGACACAGAATCCTGGGACTTTACTGAATTCATTCTTGCCTTTTGGAAGCCTTTTATTCCTTTTTGTTGTCTGATTCCTTTTGTTGTCTGTTGGCTGTTGGCTAGGACTTCCAGTAATATGTTGAATAAAAGTGTTGAGAGTGGACATCTTTGTCTTGTACCTGTCTTTAAGGAAAAGCTCTCAGTTTTTCCCCAGTGAGTATGATATTAGCTGTGGGTTTTTCTTTTTTTTTTTTTTTTTTTTTTTTAATTTTTTTTTTCAACGTTTTTAAATTTATTTTTGGGACAGAGAGAGACAGAGCATGAACGGGGGAGGGGCAGAGAGAGAGGGAGACACAGAATCGGAAACAGGCTCCAGGCTCCGAGCCATCAGCCCAGAGCCCGATGCGGGGCTCGAACTCACGGACCGCGAGATCGTGACCTGGCTGAAGTCGGACGCTTAACCGACTGCGCCACCCAGGCGCCCCTGTGGGTTTTTCATATATGGCCTTTATGATGTTGAAGTCTGTTCCTTCTAAACCTACTTTGCTAATGGCTTTTTAAAAAAGATTTTACTTAATTTTTTTTTTTTAATTTACATCCAAGCTTGTTAGCATATAGGGCCACAATGATTTCAGCAGTAGATTCCTTAGTGCCCCTTGCCCATTTAGCTGATCCCCCCTCCCACAACCCCTCCAGTAACCCTCAGTTTGTTCTCCATGTTTATGAGTCTCTTCTGTTTTGTCCCCATCCCTGTTTTTATATTATTTTTCTTTCCCTTCCCTTATGTTCATCTGTTTTGTCTCTTAAAGTCCTCATATGAGTGAAGTCATGATTTTTGTCTTTCTCTGACTAATTTCACTTAGCATAATACCCTCCAGTTCCATCCATGTAGTTGCAAATGGCAAGATTTCATTCTTTTTGATTGCTGAGTAATACTCCATTGTGTGTGTGTATGTAATACATACACACACACACACACACACACACCACTTCTTCTTTATCCATTTATCCATCAATGGACATTTGGACTCTTTCCATACTTTGGCTATTGTTGATACTGCTGCTATAAACATTGGGGTGCCTGTACCCCTTTGAAACAGCATACCTGCATCCCTTGGATAAATACTTTGTAGTGCAATTGCTGGATCATAGGGTAGTTCTATTTTTAGCTTTTTGAGGAACCTCCATATTGTTTTCCAGAGTGGCTGCACCAGCTTGCGTTCCCACCAACAATGCAAAAGGGATCCTCTTTCTCCGCATCCTTGCCAACATCTGTTGTTGCCTGAGTTGTTAATGTGAGCCATTCTGACAGGTGTAAGGTGGTATCTCATTGTGGTTTTGATTTGCATTTCCCTGATGATGAATGAAGTTGAGCATTTTTTCATGTGTCGGTTGGCCACCTGGATGTCTTCTTTGGAGAAGTGTCTATTCATGTCTTTTGCCCGTTTATTCACTAGGCTATTTGTTTCTTGGGTGTTGAGTTTGATAAGTTCTTTATAGATTTTGAATACTAACCCTTTATCTGATATGTCGTTTGCAAATATCTTCTCCCATTCTATCGGTTGCCTTTTAGTTTTGCTGATTGTTTCCTTTGCTGTGAAGAAGTTTTTTATCTTGATGAGGTCCCAATAGTTCATCTTTGCTTTTGTTTCCCTTGCCTCCAGAGACGTGTTGAGTAACAAGTTGCTGTGGCCAAGATCAAGGAGGTTTTTGCCTGCTTTCTCCTCGAGGATTTTGATGGCTTCTTGTCTTACATTTAGGTCTTTCATCCATTTTGAGTTTATTTTTGTGTATGGTGTAAGAAAGTTGTCCAGGTTCATTCTTCTGCATGTCATTGTCCAGTTTTCCCAGCACCACTTGCTGAAGAGACTGTCTTTATTCGATTGGATATTCTTTCCTGCTTTGTCAAAGATTAGTTGGCCATATGTTTGTGGGTCCATTTCTGGGTTCTCTATTCTGTTCCTTTGATCTGAGTGTCTGTTTTTGTGCCGGTACCATACTTGTCTTTGTAATACAGCTTGAGGTCTGGGATTGTGATGCCTCCTACTTTGGTTTTCTTTTTGAAGATTGCTTTGGCTTCTTTTCTGGTTCCATACACATTTTAAGATTATTTGTTCTAGCTCTGTGAAGAATGCTGGTGTTATTTTGATAGGGATTGCATTGAATATGTAGATTGCTTTGGGTAGTATTGACATTTTAACAATATTTGTTATTCCTATCCAGGAGCATGGAATATTTTTCCAATTTTTTGTGTCTTCTTCAATTTCTTTCATAAGCTTTCTATAGTTTTCTGTGTATAGGTTTTTCACCTCTTGGGTTAGATTTATTCCTAGGTATTTTGTGATTTTTGGTGCAATTGTAAATGGGATCAATTCCTTGGTTTCTCTTTCTGTTGTTTCCTTGTTTGTGTATAGGAATGCAACCAATTTCTGTGCATTGATTTTATATCCTGCAACTTTGCTGAATTCATGGATCAGTTCTAGCAGTTTCTTGGTGGAATCCTTTGGGTTTTCCATATAGAGTATCATGTCATCTGCGGAGAGTGAAAGTTTGACCTCCTCCTGGCTGATTTGGATGCCTTTATTTCTTTGTGTTGTCTGATTGCTGAGGCTAAGACTTCCAATACTATGTTGAATAACAGTGGCAAGAGTGGACATCCCTGTCTTGTTCCTGTCCTTAGGAGGAAAGCTCTCAGTTTTTCCCCATTGAGGATGATATAAGCAGTGGGTCTTTCATATATGACTTTTATGATCTCGAGGTATGATCCTTCTATCCCTACTTTCTTGAGGGTTTTTATCAACAAAGGATGCTTTGTCAAATGCTTTCTCTGCATCCATTGAGAGGATCATGTGGCTCTTGTCCTTTCTTTTATTGATGTGATGAATTACAATGATTGTTTTGTGGATATTGAACCAGCCCTGCATCCCAGGTATAAATCCCACTTGGTTGTGGTGAATAACTTTTTTAATGTATAGTTGGATCTGGTTGGCTAATATCTTGTTGAGGATTTTGCATCCATGTTCATCAGAGAAATTGGTCTATAGTTCTTCTTTTTAGTGGGGTCTCTGTCTGGTTTTGGAATCAAGGTAATGCTGGCTTCATAGAAAGAATTTGGAAGTTTTCCTTCCATTTCTATTTTTTGGAACAGCTTCAAGATTCAAGAGAATAGGTATTAACTCTTCCTTAAATGTTTGGTAGAATTCCCCTGGAAAGCCATCTGGCCCTGGACTCTTGTTTTTTGGGAGAGTTTTGATTACTAATTCAATTTCCTTACTGGTTATGGGTCTGTTCAAATTTTCTATTGCTTCCTGTTTCAATTTTGGTAGTGTATGTGTTTCTAGGAATTTGTCCATTTCTTCCAGATTACCCATTTTATTGGCATATAATTGTTCATAATATTCTCTTATTATTGTTTTTATTTCTGTTGTGTTGGTTGTGATCGCTCCTCTTTCATTCTTTATTCTATTTATTTGGGTCCTTTCTTTTTTCTTTTTGATCAAACTGGCCAGTGGTTTATCAATTTTGTTAATTCTTTCAAAGAACCAGCCTCTCGTTTCATTGATCTGTTCTACTGTTTTTTTGGTTTCGACAGCATTGATTTCTGCTCTAATCTTTATTATTTCCTGTCTTCTGCTGGTGTTGGGTTTTATTTGCTGTTCTTTTTCCAGCTCTTTAAGGCATAAGGTTAGGTTGTGTATCTGAGACCTTTCTTCCTTCTTTAGCAAGGCCTGGATTGCTATATGCTTTCCTCTTATGACTGCCTTTGCTGCATCCCAGAGGTTTTGGGCTGTGGTGTTATCATTTTCTTTGGCTTCCATGTACTTTTTAATTTCCTCTTTAAGTGCTTGGTTGTCCCATTCATTCTTTAGTAGGATGTTCTTCAGTCTCCAAGTATTTGTTATCTTTCCACATTTTTTCTTGTGGTTGATTCTGAGTTTCATAACATTGTAGTCTGAAAATATGCACGGTATGATCTCAATCTTTTTGTACTTGTCGAGGGCTGATTTGTGTCCCAGTATGTGGTCTATTCTGGAGAATCTTCCATGTGTACTGGAGAAGAATGTGTATTCTGCTGCTGTAGGATGTAATGTTCTGAATATATCAGTTAAGTCCATCCGGTCGGTGTGCCATTAAATGCCATCGTTTCCTTGTTGATTTTCTGTTTAGATGATTTGTCCATTGTTGTAAGTGGGGTGTTGAAGTCCCCTACTATTATGGTATTAGTATTGATGAGTTTCTTTATGTTTGTAATTCATTGATTTATATATTTGGGTGCCTGTACATTTGGCACATAAATGTTTACAATTGTTAGGTCTTCTTGGTGGATAGACCCCTTGATTATGACATAATGCCCTTCTGCATCTCTTGATACAGTCTTTATTTTAAAGTCTAGATTGTCTGATATAAGTATGGCTACTCTGGCTTTCTTTTGTCGACCATTAGCATGATAGATGGTTCTCCATCCCCTTACTTTCAATCTGAAGGTGTCTTTAGGTCTAAAGTGGGTCTCTTGTAAACAGCATATAGATGGATCTTGCTTTCTTATCCATTCTGTTACCCTGGAGCATTTAGTCCATTGATGTTTAGCTGAGTTCTGTGGTTCTGTGGTTCAGGTTGTGTAGATTTTTGTGTTAATCCTCAAATCAGTTTTCTAGGTATGCAGGATAGTTTAGTGTTGATATGGCTGTATTTCATGGAGGTGAGATGCAAAAAAAAAAAAAAAAAACCCAAAAACAAACAAACAAAAAAACCTTCCATGTTGTTCTGCCATCTTGGCTCCTTCCCTTTAAGATTTTGTTTTTAAGTAATTTTTGCACCCAACATGGCGTTTCAACTCCGAACCTTGCAGTCAAGAGTTGCATGCTCTAGTGACTGAGCCGGCAATGTGCCCTTGCTGAGGTCTTTTATCATGAATGGATGTTGTACTTTGTCAAATACATTTTCAGTGTCTATGAAAATGAGCATATAGTTTTTATCCTTTCTCTTGTTGATGTGATGTATCACACTGATTGATTTGCAAATATTGAACCACCCTTGCATCCTGGGAATAAATTCCACTTGCTCGATCATGGTAAATGATTTTTTTTAAATGTATCGTTGGATATGGCTTGCTAACTTTTTGTTGGTGATTTCTGCATCTATTTTCGTCAAAGGTATTGGCCTGTAGTTCTCTTTTTTTGTGGTGTCTTTTTTTTTCTAGTGTCTTTATCTGGATTTGGTAGGTTTTCCTGGCCTCATAGAATGGATTTGGAAGCTTTCCTTCTTCTATTTTTTGGAATGTTTGAGAACAATAGATACGAATTCTTCTTTAATTTTTTTCCCCAACATGATTGATTTTTATTGCATGTAATACCTTTCTCCGTTATTTATTTATTTATTTATTTATTTATTTATTTATTTAGAGGTGCATATGGTTTTTTATTTAATGTTTCTCAAAAATGAATATCATCCTATCTAATTTCTTTTTTAAAATACAATTTATTCCCCTGGTTCATTGTTTCCATACAACAACCAGTGCTCATCCCAACAAGTGCCCTCCTCAGTGCCCATCACCCAGTTCCCCTCTCCCCCACCCCTCCATCAACCCTCAGTTTGCTCTCTGTATTAAGAGTCTCTTATGGGCTGACTCCCTCCCTCTCTGTTTGTAACTATTTTTTCCCCTTCCCTTGGTCTTTTGTTAAGTTTCTTAAGTTCCACATATGAGTGAAAACATGATAACTGTCTTTCTCTGACTGACCTATTTCACTTAGCATAATACCTCCCAGTTCCATCCACATTGCTGCAAATGGCATGATTTCATTCTTTCTCATTGCCAAGTAGTATTCCATTGTATATATAAACCACATCTTCTTTATCCGTTCATCAGTTGATGGACATTTAGAATCTTCCCATAATTTGGCTATTGTTGAAAGCGCTGCTGTAAACGTTGGGCTACCTGTGCCCCTATGCATCAGCACTCCTGTATCCCTTGAATAAATTCCTAGTAGTGTTATTATTTGTTGTAGGGTAGTTCTGTTTTTAATTTGTTGAGGAATCCCCACACTGTTTTTCAGAGCGGCTGCACCAGTTTGCATTCCCACCAACAGTACAAGAGGTTCCCGTTCCTCCACATCCTCACCAGCATCTGTGTTTCCTGAGTTGTTAATTTTAGCCACCCTGACCAGTGTGAGGTGGTATCTCAATGTGGTTTTGATTTGTATTTTCCTGATGATGAGCGAAGTTGAGCATCTTTTCATGTGTCTGTTAGCCATTTGGATGTCTTCTTTGGAAAAATGTCTATTCATGTCTTCTGCCCATTTCTTCACTGGATTATTTGTTTTTTGGTTCTTGAGTTTGGTAAGTTCTTTATAGATTTTGGATACTAACCCTTTATCTGATGTGTCATTTGCAAATATCTTTTCCCATTCTGTCGATTGCCTTTCAGTTTTGTTGATTGTTTCCTTTGCAGTGCAGAAACTTTTTATGTTGATGAGGTCCCAATAGTTCATTTTTGCTTTTAATTCCCTTGACTTTGGAGATGTGTCGAGCAAGAAATTGCTGGGGCTGAGGTCAAAAAGGTTATTGCCTGCTTTCTCCTCTAGGGTTTTGATGGTTTTCTGTCTCACATTTAGGTCTTTCATCCATTTTGAGTTTATTTTTGTGTATGGTGTAAGAAAGTGGTCCAGTTTCATTCTTCTGCATGTTGCTGTCCAGTTCTCCCAGGACCATTTGCTAAAGAGACTGTCTTTTTTCTTTTTTTTAAACTTTTTTTTAATGTTTTTATTTATTTTTGAGAGAGAGAGAAAGACAGAATATGAGTGGGGGAAGGGCAGAGAGAGAGGGAGGCACAGAATCTGAAGCAGGCTCCAGGCTCTGAGCCGTCAGCACAGAGCCTGACTCGGGGCTCAGACTCATGAACTGTGAGATCATGACCTGAGCTGAAGTCGGACGCTCAATGGACTGAGCCACCCGGGCACCCTGAGACTGTCTTTTTTCCATTGGATACTCTTTCTTGCTTTGTTAAAGATTAATTGGCCATGCGTTTTGGGGTCCAATTGTGGGTTCTTGATTCTATTCCATTGGTCTATGTGTCTGTTTTTGTGCCAATACCATACTGTCTTGATGATTACAGCTTTGTAGTAGAGGCTAAAGTCTGGGATTGTGATGCCTCCCACTTCCGTTTTCTTTTTCAATATTACTTTGGCTATTCGGGGTCTTTTGTGGTTCTATACAAATTTCAGGGTTGTTTGTTCTAGCTTTGAGAAAAATGCCAGTGCAATTTTGATTGGGATTGCATTGAATGTGTAGATTGCTTTGGGTAGTATTGACATTTTAACAATATCTATTCTTCCAATCCATGAGCATGCGATATTTTTCCATTTCTTTGTATCTTCTTCAATTTCCTTCATAAGTTTTCTATAGTTTTCAGCATACAGATCTTTTACATCTTTGGTTAGGTTTATTCCTAGGTATTTTATGGTTCTTTGTGCAATTGTAAATGGGATCAATTTCTTGATTTCTCTTTCTGTTGATTAATTGTTGGTGTATAGAAATGCAACCAATTTTGGTACATTGATTTTGTGCCCTACGGCTTTGCTGAATTCATGTATCAGTTCTAGTAGCCTTTTTGATGGAGTCTTTCCGGTTTTCCACAAAGAGTATCATGTTGTCTGCCAAAAGTGAAAGCTTGACTTCTTCTTTGCCAATTTTGATGCCTTTTATTTCATTTTGTGGTCTGATGGCTGCTGCTAGGACTTCCAACACTATGTTAAACAACAGTGATGAGAGGGGACATCCTTGTCATGTTCCTGATCTGAGGGGGAAAGCTTTCAGTTTTTCCCCATTGAGGATGGTATTAGCTGTGGGCTTTTCATATATGGCTTTTATGATGTTTAGGTATGTTCTTTCTATCCTGACTTTCCCGAGGGTTTTTATTAAGAAAGGATGCTGTATTTTGTCAAATGCTTTTTCTGAAGCTACTGACAGGATCACATGATTTTTATCCTTTCTTTTATTAATGTGATGAATCATATTGATTGATTTGTGAATACTGAGGCAGCCCTGCAGCCCAGGAATGAATCTCACTTAATCGTGGTGGATAATTCTTTTTATATGCTGTTGAATTCAATTTGCTAGTATCTTGTTGAGAATTTTTGCATCCATGTTCATCAGGGATAGTAGCCTGTAAATCTCTTTTTTTGTGGGGTCTCAGTCTGGTTTGGGAATCAAGGTAATGCTGGCTTCATAGAATGAGTCCAGAAGCTTTCCTTCCATTTCTATTTTTTTGGAACAGCTTGAGAAGGATAGGTATTAACTCTGCTTTAAATGTCTGGTAGAATTCCCCTGGGAAGCCATCTGGCCCAGGACTCTTATTTGCTGGGAGATTTTTGATAATTGATTCAATTTCTTCATTAGTTATGGATCTGTTCAAATTTTCTATTTCTTCTCGTTTGAGTTTTGGTAGTGTGTGGGTGTCTAGGAATTTGTCCGTTTCTTCCAGGTTGTCCAGTTTGTTGGCATATAATTTTTCATAGTATTCTCTGATTTCTGAGGGATTGGTTATGATAAGTCCATTTTAATTCATGATTTTATCTATTTGGGTGCCCTCTCTTTTCTTTTTGAGAAGTCTGTCTAGGGGGTTATCAATTTTGTATATTTTTTCAAAAAACCAACTCTTGGTTTCATTGATCTGCTCTTCTGTTTTTTTAGATTCTATATTGTTTATTTCTGCTCTGATCTTTATTATTTCTCTTCTTCTGCTAGCCTTGGGGTTTCTTTGCCGTTCTGCTTCTATTTCCTTTAAGTGTGCTGTTAGATTTTATATTTGGGATTTTTCTTGTTTCTCAAGATAGGCCTGGATTGCAATGTATTTTCCTCTTAGGACTGCCTTTGCTGCATCCCAAAGAGTTCGGACTGTCGTGTTTTCATTTTCATTTGTTTCCATATATTTTTAAATTTCTTCTTTAGTTGCCTTGCTGACCCATTCATTGTTTAATAGGATGTTCTTTAACCTCCATGCATTTGGAGGTTTTTCCAAATTTTTTCCTGTGGTTGATTTCAAGTTTCATAGCATTGTGATATGAAAATGTACATGGTATGATCTCAGTTCTTTTATATTCATTGAGGGCTGTTTTGTGACCCAGTAGGTGATCTATCTTGGACAATGTTCCATGTGCACTCGAGAAGAATATGTAGTCTGCTGCTTTTGGATGGAAAGTTCTGAATATATCTGTCAAGTCCATCTGGTCCAGTGTATCATTCAGGGCCATTGTTTCTGTATTGATTTTCTGTCTAGATGATCTGTCCATTGTTGTAAGTGGGGAATTAATGTCCCCTGCAATTACTACATTCTTACCAATAAGATTGCTTATGTTTGTGATTGTTTTTATATATTTGGGTGCTCTCAAATTGGGTTCATAAACATTTATAATTATTAGCTCTTCTTGATGGAAAGACCCCATAATTATTATATAATGCCATACTTCATCTCTTGTTACAGCCTTTAATTTAAAGTCTAGTTTGTCTGAGATAAGTATGGCTACTCCAGCTTTCTTTTGACTTCCAGAGCATGATAGCTAGTTCCCATCCCCTCACTGTCAATCTGAAGGTGTCCTCAGGTCTAAAACGTGTCTCTTGTAGACAGCAAATAGATGGGTTTTGTTTTTTTTTTTTCTGATGCCCTATGTTTGATTGGAGCATTTAGTCCATTTACATTCAGGGTTATTACTGAAAGATACTGATTTAGTGTCATTGTGTTATCTGTAGTTTTCATGCTTGTAATGGTGTCTCTGGTCCCTTATGGTCTTTGCAACATCCACTCACAGAGTCCTCCTTAGGATCTCTTGTAGGGCTGGTTTAGTGGTGATGAACTCCTTCAGTTTTTATTTGTCTTGGAAAACCTTTATCTCTCCTTCTATTCTGAATGACAGCCTTCCTGGATAAAGGATTCTCGGCTGCATATTTTTCCTATTCAGAACATTGAATATTTCCTGCCACTCCCTTCTGGCCTACCAAGTTTCAGGAGATAGTTCTGATAGCTACCACCCTTATGTGTCTACCCTTGTAGGTTAAGGCCAATTTGTCCCTAGCTGCTTTCAGAATTCTCTCTTTATCTTTGTATTTTGCCAGTTTCACTATGATATGTCGTGCAGAAGATCGATTCAAGTTACGTCTGAAGGGAGTTCTCTGTGCTTCCTGGATTTCATTGTCTGTTTCCTTCCCCAGATTGGGGAAGTTCTCAGCCCTGATTTGTTCAAGTACACCTTCTTCCCCTTTCTCTCTCTCTTCTTCTGGAACTCCTATGATATGGATATTATTACGTTTCATTGAATCACTTTGTTCTCTAATTCTCCCATCATGGTCTAGAATTTTTTTATCTCTCTTTTTCTCAGCTTCATCTTTTCCCATAATTTTATCTTCTATTTCACTTATTCTCCCCTCTGCCTCTTCAATCCTTGCTGTCACCACCTCTAGTTTATTTTGCACCTCATTTACAGCATTTTTAAATTCGTCATGACTATTTTTTAGTTCCTTGATCTCTGTAGCAATAGATTCTCTGATGTCTTCTATGCTTTTTTTCAAGCCCAGTGATTAATCTTATGGCTATTATTCTAAATTCTTGATGAGATATATTGTTTATATCTGGTTTGATAAATTCTTTAGCTGTAATTTCTTCCTGGGATTTCTTTTGAGGAGAATTCTTCCGTTTTGTCATTTTGGCTATTTTGGTTAGTTTTCTATCCTTTATGTCTTTTAAAAGCTTGTTATGTGTCCTGCACCTGCGACCACTATTATAGTAAAGAGGGGTCATACGTTGTCCAGGGCCTGGCCCTTCAGGAAGTGTTTTTTGGAGTGTGTTACTTTCTCTCTCTTGTTGTGTCTCTGGTTGCTTTATCTCCCTCCTTGTAGTGATGTTTTGGACCCTCCACCAGGTGTGCTTTGATTTGTTCATTGAAGTAGCCCTGGAAAAGAAAACAAACAAACAAAAAACAAAACCAAAACCAAAACCAAAAAAAAACCCCACAAAAAGCCCCCCAAAACACCAGCAACAACAAAAAAACGATGAGGTGGGGGCAGTGTTGATGGAAGAGGCCTTATCCCATACAAAGAGAGAAATGACAGGGGTGGGGAACAAGAAAAGAAAATTGACCAGGCAGAGAAACAATACGGCTTAATCCAGAAAGGGAGAGAGAGAGAGAGAGAGAGAGAGAGGAAAATAAAGAAAGAGATATAGAAAAGGTTTATATAGATTAGATAAAAAATATATATAGAATATATATATATATATATATATATATATATATATATATATATAAAATATGTCTTTTTAAACAAACCAACAACCCGAATAGCCAGACTAGAGGAGGGAAGAGATGAGATAAGAAGGAGAAAAGGAAGAAAAAAATATATATAATAAACATTGTCCAAGAATTAAATCAGGAAATGCAAAACCGCTAGGGGCCTTGGAAGCAGTGGCAATGTTGGTCTGGAGGAGGTGTTTTGTTCATCCCAGTCAATCCTGCCCCAGTAGATCTGCAGTTAGCAGGTGTGGATGGGGCGTGGCTTGGTGTGGGCGGGTCCTGCCTCCCCTGTGGCCCTGCAGTCAGATCCCTGAGGTCCCACCTTATTGGTGATTGGGAGAAAAATGGTGACACCCCAGTCTCTCCTCCGTGGACCGGGTGTCCCAAACCACTCTGTTCAGGTCGTTCTCACTGTGCTGCAGTCACAAACGAGGTGGTTTGTCCCTCTCTGCTGACGCCCACACCTCCCCGGCGCTCAGCTGGGATGTAAACCCCAATGTCTTAAAGGGTCCCGTTCTGTACACCCTGGTTTCAGGGAAAAGCCCCTCTGTGCTGCCGATATATGACCTCTGGCTGGTGGGCGCAGGCAGTCCTTGTCCTTTGAATGGTTATATACCTTCTTCCCACAGCACTCCAGGTAGAGGACCGCTTTCTCTCCCTGCAGACTGTGCCCTTGACCTAGGTACCAAACCCTGGGCTGGCTCCCCTCCTCCCAAGGCGCACGAACAGGGCAGCCGACCCCAGTCCCGAGAAAGCCCTGCAGTTAGAGATTGGGTGTTTGTCCATCCCAGTCCGTGGTTTTTCTCTAGTTCAGATACAGTCCTATACTTCCCCAGCCTCTCTTTCTCTTTCTCTTCTCTTTGTCTCTCTGCAGAAGGGAATCCCTCCCATCTGTGCCTATGCCACCTGTTTTATCTCTCCCAGTTCACAATCATACACCTATGGCCCACCAGGTTGTCCCCGTGGGCCCCTGGAGATGTCTCTGTCACTCTGCAGCCCGGACTCTTGGAATTCAAAGTCCTTTAGCCTCAACACTGGTGTGTTTGAGGGACAAGGGAACTGCGGATCCCCCTACTTCTCTGCCATGTTGGATCTCCCATGAACTCTTCTTTAAATGTTTGGTAGAATTCACCTGTGAAGCCATCTGGTCCTAGAAAATTGTTTGTTGAGAGTTTTTGATTACTGATTCAATTTCATTGTTGGTAATCGGTCTGTTTAAATTTTCTGTTTCTTCCTGATTCAGTTTTGGGAGGTTATATGTTTCTAGGAATTTATCCATTGTTTTCTAGGTTGTCCAATTTGTTGGTATATAGTTTTTCATAATATTCTCTTAGGGTTATTTCTATTTCTGTGGTGTTTGTTGTTACTTCTCTTTCATTTGTGATTTTGTTTGAGTCCTTTCTCTCTCTCTCTCTCTCTCTCTCTCTCTCTCCTGGCTATAGGTTGATCACTTTTGTTTATCTGTTCTATTGTTTATTTGTAGTTTCTATTATTTATTTTTGCTCTAATCTTTATTATTTCCTTTTCTTGTTTAGGGTTTTGTTTGTTGTTCTTTTTCTAGCTCCTTTAGGTGAAAAGTTAGGTTGTTTGAGATTTTTCTTGCTTCTTGAGGATGCTGTGTTGCTAAAAACTTCTCTCTTAGGACTGCTTTTGCTGCATCCCAAAGATTTTTGACCATTGTATTTCCATTTTCATTTGTCTTCATGTATGTTTTGATTTCCTCTGGGATTTCTTTGTTGACCCATTCATTGTTTAGTAGCACGTTAACCTCCATGTATTTGTGGTCTTTCCAGATGTGTGTGTGTGTGTGTGTGTGTGTGGTTGTAGTTCACAGTGCTGTTGTCAGAAAAGATGCATGGTATGACTGAACTTTTTGAGTTTGTTGGGACTTGTTTTGTGGCCTATATGTGACCTATTCTGGAGAATGTTACATGTGCATTTGAAAAGAATGTGTATTCTGCTGTTTTAGGATGGAATATTCTGAATATATCTGTTAAATCCAGTCGGGTCCAGTGTGTCATTCAAAGCCATGGCTTCTGTTTATTTTCTGTTTGGAGGATCTGTCCATTGATATAAGTGGGGTGTTAGTCTTTTACTGTTATTATAATACTATCAATTATTCCATTTATGTTTGTTATTAACTGTTTTATGCATTTGAGTGTTCCCAAGTTGTGTGCATAAATATTTACAATTGTATCTTCTTGTTGGATGGTTCCCTTTATGATTATATAGTGTCATTCTTTGTGTCTTGTTACAGCCTTTATTTTAAAGTCTATTTTGTCAACGTTAAGTATTGCTACTCTGGCTTTCTTTTGACATCCATTTGCATGAACAATGTCTCTCTATCCCCTTTCTTTTTTTTTTTTTTTTGTTTATTTATTTATCTTGAGAGAGCAAGAGAGCAAGCATGAGTGGGAGAGGAGCAGCAAGAGAGGGAGAGAATCCCAAGGAGGCTTTGCACTGTCAGCATGGAGGCCGACATGGGGCTTGAACCCATGAACTGGGAGATCATGACCTGAGCTATCAAGAGTTGGACACTTAACCAACCGAGCCACCCACGCACTCCTACCCCCTTTCAATCTGCAGATGTCTTTGGGTCTGAAATGAGTCTTTTGTAGCATATAGATGAGTCTTTTTTAAATCTACTCTTACCCTGTATCTTTTGATTAGAGCGTTCAATCCATTTATATTCAAAATAATTGATATATATTTATTGCCATTTTGTTACTTGTGGTAGTTTTTGTATTTTATCTTTGGCCCTGTCTTGCTCTTTTGTGGTTTACTGATTTTATTCAGTGATATATTTGGATTTCTTTGCATATCTATTAGTGGTTTTTGATTTGTGGTTACCATTAGCTTTGTACCTTCTGCATGTAACAGTCTATATTAAGTTGATGGTCACTTAGTTTGAACCCATTCTTTACTCCTCTCCCCCTCATATTTTAGGTATATGGTGTCTGTCATAACTTTGCATCTTTTTATTTTGAGTCCCTTGACTGGTTTTTATGGATATATTTACTTTTACTGCTTTTGTGCTTCCTACTTTTCTTACTCCTATTTAGGGTCTTTCCTTTACATTCAAAGAATCCTCTTTAATATTTCTTTAGGACTGGTTTAGTGGCCATGAACTACTTTAGTTTTTGTCTGAGAAACTCTATCTCTCCTTCTATTTGGATGATGGACTTGATGGCTAGAATATTCTTGGCTGCAGATTTTTTTTCCTTTAGTACTTTGAATATATCATGCCACTCCCTTCTAGTCTCCAATGTTTCTGCTGAAAAATCTGCAGATGGCCTAATAGAGTTTCCATTGTGTGTAACTGTTTTCTCTTGTTGCTTTTACAATGGTCTTTATCACTACTTTTAGTCATTTTAATTACTGTATGTTTTGGTGTGGCTCTCCTTGAGTTGATTTTGTGGGGGGCTCTCTATGCCTCCTGGATCTGGATACGTTTCCTTCCCCAGATTTGGGAAGTTTCCAGCTATTACTTAAGTAAATTTTCTGACCCCTATTCTCTGTCTTGTCCTTCTAGGTCCCGAGAAATGTGAATGTTGTTATGCTTGATGGAATCACTGAATTCCTTAAGTCTAGTTTTACTTTGTTTTTTTCTCTCACTTGCTCAGCTTGATTGCTTTCCATTACAATCCTCCAGGATGCTGATCTGTTCTTTGGATTCCTCTAGTTTATTCCATCTGGTGGAGTTTTAAGTTCATTTATTGAGTTCTTCATCTCTGGTTCTTCTTTTATGTTTTCTGTTTGCTAAGGACCTCAGTGAGATCCTCCACTCTTAAGTCCCGTGAGTACCTCTACGATCATTACTTTAAATTATCAGGCATATTACTTTTCTCTGTTTCGCTTAGGTCTCTTGTGGTCTTGTCTGTTCTTTCATTTGGGGCAAACTCCTCTGTTTCCTCATTTTGTCTAAGTCTCTATGTGTCAGGAAAGTCAGCTACACCTCCTGCTCTTGAAAGTAGTGGCTTGTGAAGGAAGAGGTCCTGTGGTGCCCCACAGTGCAATGTCCCCTCTTCTCCAGGACCTGGTGCTTCTGGGGTGTCTCCTGTGTGTGTTGCATGCACCCTGCTGTTGTGGCTGAGCCTCTTTTTAGTTCAGTCACCTGCAGTGGGCAGGGTTTGGTCCCCGTGCTAATGGGCCAGTTTGTGGCTGCCGTGGGCTTGGGTCAGACCAGATGTCTGCCCCCCACCCACTGCTAGGGCTGCAGTCTGTGCGTGTGTGGCTGTCTTTCCCTCTCCCTGGGGTAGGAGTCTCTGGAGTGGTGCTGGCTCATGTACGTGCTGCTTACACACTGTGAGGCTTGCGGCACTGCTTTGGGTGGGCTCCCGCCAAATATATTGGAGGGTGTGGGCAGGACGTAGCGTCGGCAAGGCTGGCATGGGCCTTCTGGGGGTGGGGCCTGCAGCGCCAGGACTGAGGTAGGCCTGGCTGCAGGGGGTGGGTCTGCCCAAGTGCAGGGGGAGGTGAGGTAGGGTCTTAGCAAATTAGTGAATTATCGGTGTGGTGGTTCCTGCAGGTGTGTGTGTGTGTGTGTTGATGCTGGGGGCAGGGGAGGGAAATGGCACCTGCCAGCTCCTTTGTGGATGAGACTTCCTGGATGAGTCTCCCCGTGATCTCTGCCCCTCCTGCAGACACTCAGATAACTCTGCCTCTCCCGTTTGTCTCAGGCGGTTTCAAACTGCTCCCTCTACACTGTATCTCCGTGGGCTATTTGTTGTGCTGTCTCTTTAAGGGAGGGGGCTCAGGCCCTTCTGGTTTTCAAAGCAAAACGTTATGGGGACTCGTCCTCCCCGTCCTCCCCATGTGGGCTCCCTGGTGCGACAGTCTGTTTCCCTCCCTCCCGTGGATGTCTGTGGTCTATGTAGCTCTGGGCAGTGTCTCTCCCTTCCCTACCGTTTTTGATATGGCTTCTTTCCTACATTTTGTGGAGTCTGTCGTCCTGGGGGCTGGTACGGGGTGGAGAAAGTTGTCAAAGGCAGGCAAACTAATACTTTTTGCAGAGTAAAATCTATAGCAAAGGGCAATTTTGCTGCACTGATTTAACTGGAAATAATTTTGACTCCAGGCACAAACCCCATGACTTCAGGGCTGGTCAGTTACCCCCTGGGGTTTTGCCTCTGGGCCCCAGGAAAATGTCTCCGAGGAACCACTGAGCGCTTATGGAATCTTCCCAACTTCTGTTCCTAGAGGTATGTTAGAAACACAAATTCCCTTTGGGGAGAAGGTGTTTTGTTTTGTTTTGTTTTGTTTTTTTGAGAGAAGAAGTATGAGCAGGGGAGGGGCAGAGAGAGAATTCCAAGAAGGCTCTGCACCATCAGCACAGAGCCCAACATGGGGCTCGAACTCATGAACCGTAAGATCATGACCTGAGCCAAAATCAAGCGTTACTTGGAGGCTTAACCAAAGGAGCCATCCAGGCACCCTGGGGAGAAGGCTCTCCATAGGGTGGGGGTGGGGGGGTACCCCTTTACCAGGAGCCCAGAGTATCTTGGCACTCCCTCCAGGAAGCCCACAGAGAAATACAATACAGCAACAATTGAGACTTAAGGGACATTTATTTTTTTGAAAGGGTGGAGGGGACTTTACAAGTAGAGTCTGAAGCCAATAACTAGAAAGGAAGATAAATAAAATACAAAGCCAGTATGTTGTGGCAAAATCCCAGAAAACACACTGAAAAAAAATTTTTACAGTTTAAAACTGTTTTACTTTATACATAATTACAAATTACTATACAGCATCTGGGTTTTAACCCCTTTGTATTTCAAAAGATCTAGCATAGAAATGTTCGTATAGCATCTGAAAACAACAGAAGCAGAGGTATAAGGTGTACGGGGGTCGCCCTCCTGCATATCTGGGCATCCCCCCGCGCCCCCGGCAGGTAAGGACACAGAAAACCACAGGCTAAACCGTGACCACGGGCGAGCTGACCGGGCGGCTCCCTGTCAGGTGGCTGCAAGAGACAGGAGAGCTCAGGCTGGGGGAGTCTCTGGGGGGAAGAGGCCGGGTTGGGGGGCAGCGCCCTCTGCTGGACAGCAGCGAGGCGCCCCCAGCACAGGCCGGGCTTGGCTGGGTGTGTGGAGCAGGTTGTCAGGGTCTGTGGCAGGAGGACTTTAGCCAGTTGGGTTTGCCCGGCTTTGAACCTTAGCGAGATGGAGAAGTAATTCAAGGCCTGTCAATCTTTGCACAAATTAAATTAGATGATACAAGGAAAGAAAAGCCTTTTTTTTTTCCCCCTTCCTATTTTTTTTTTCCTTTTATGGCAGCATGAAAATACTTTCTAAAACCTGGCCAGCAGGTGGTAGATTCCAAAGCTCCTGGGTGACTAGGAATGTTAGGCTACGCTGGAAGAAAAATCAAGACACAAACCGCAACCCTCCTCTTTGTCTGCAGATCAGCGAGAACGACGCGCTGGGGACCGGCGCCCAGCACGTGTGCGTCCCAACGGAAGGCAGGCAGGCCACACGTCTCTCTCAACCACTGCCACCATCTAAGCTGAGGGGATGTTTCTGGGCTTCCAAATCCCAAGGGCGTCCGAGCGCTGGCGGGAGTCCAGCACCGTCTGGGGTCCCCTCCAAACCACCCTGTCTACGGTCACTGAAGCCCACTCGCTAGAATAGGCTCTCCAAGCCCTGCGCGGGGACTGGCTCCCTCTGGGCCCAACCGTGCACCCATCAACACCGGGGTGGACGGCAGCCCCGTGCAAATACCAAAGTCCTCGGGAAGAAAGAACGGGCTTCGGAAAAGCAACTTTAGAGACCAAGGGATGAAATACCAAGTACTTCTGTGAACGTCAATTCCTGGACCGAGTCCTGGCTTCTAAGGTATGATTTTCCACCCTTCACTTAAGGCAAAACCTGCTTTATCAAACCCCCACACACCAACACCTGCCCCCCATAAAGGTAAAACAAACCCCATGGGTCTTAAAATAATGAGGGAGAACATTCTTGAAGGGACAACTTTCAGTGGTGCTACCCTGAGACGTAAGAGGGAAAAAGGTAGGATTCGTACCTTTTCAAAAAACAAAACAACCCCCCCAAACTTGATAAGGACTTCTGCCCCACAGACAGCTCTCGTGGGGGTAGACAGTGGAATGTTGGCAAAGGCTGAATTATGGCAAACTGCAGGTTTTTACCCCCCCTCCACGAACATAGCCGATTGTCTCATAAATGAAGCCGACAGATGAGAGCGGTTAAAGTGCACATGTCACCCACCTGGGATGACAGCTTCTGAGATGATAGAAGTTTTGAGAAGGATGCAGCCTCCTTCCAGGAAATTCACTAGACTCTGGAAGGTTGTCTCTATCTGTCCCCCCAGACTTAAACGCAACGTCAGGCATCTGCTTTCTTGAGCCTGGTGGACAAGTGTGGTACCCTACCAGGGGGACACAATGGAACACCGGGTCGGAGCCACCCTGGCAGACAACCCCTTCTCACAGGAAACGAGGGCTCACGACTCGGGCCCCAGAGCGGCTCTCCAGGTCACAAGCACAAGCAGCAACAATCCAGGCAGTTCTGCAAGCACAACAACATCCCCCGGAGTTCAGTTTCATGGGGGAAAGAGGAGAAAGGCACGTCAGAGCACAGGTCTTAGGAAGCAGTTCTCTCTGTGCTGCAGACCACATTGTGCGAGAGGGCAGGCCAGGTGGACGCAGGAAGCTACTTTCCAATTCTGATTCCACACTGGTCCAACCACAATGCAACCGAGTGGAGTTCCTGGGGTATGGGGGCAGGTGAAATCTGTCTGGAAAAAACACCAGCCAAAACAACCAAAACAACTTAAACCTTCGAGCAGATTGGGAGTAAAAGGCACCTTCAAATCGCCATTGAGCTGGGCAGCAATGGACACAAACCCAGTGTCCATGGTGACTCTGTGGAGAGTACATGGGGAGGCCTGGCCTATGTGGACACAGAGCAGGAATGCAGGCTTCATCTGCCGGGGCCATTGCCCCCAGCAGAGTGCTTCTGGGGAGGGGGGGGGACGTGGAGCCCCAGAGGGGAACCTGAGTTGGGGACGAGGACAGACAGCCGGGCTCCATGTGGACCGGAGGAGAACCGTGGCAGGCAGGGCTGTAGCTCAGAGCTGTATGGGCTGGTGCAAGGAAGTCCTCTACCTTAGGGTCTTGGGGGGGGGGGGGTACATCGTAGTTCAAAAGATTAGTTGGTTTGGTTCTGAGAGTCTGTTTCTGAAGGCTAGATCTCCAGGACAGAAAGAGGCAAATGTAACCCACAGGTGGCATTTCTCGACTCTCAAGCAAGGAAGACAACCCTAGATCAAAGAAGGGAGGTGGGGTAGGAGGGAAGGACACGGACCCCTGCCCCAACCCTTAATTTTCTTTTGGGCCCTCAAGGCACTTGGACAGACACTGAGGAGTGAGCCGCACTGCTGGCTCATCAAGTTCCTCGTGGATCGGAGAGCTGAAACCGTTGGGCCGGTATGTTTACCCTTAACACACACACACACACACAAATAAATAAACAAATCTAAGCTAAAAATTTTAAAGCAGACCTCTTTCAAATAAACTGAAAGATAAATATCTCCATCTGCAAGGCCAGCTTGCAATTCATCAACAAGCACCAAGTTACAGATTTTGTTTTTCCAACTATGTTCTAAGACCCATGCTCCTGAGGGGCACTAAGCAGGAATCAAAGGGCGCACTGAAAGCACAGACTTTTCTAGGCTGTCCCCCTGCAGGGAAGCAGTGAATCCAGCAGGCACACGGGCCTCAGAGGGGACTCCACGAACTGTCCTGCTCCAATCAGCTGGTGACGAGCCTCGAGCAGACACGGATCACCCACAGTGGGGAAAAGAAAAAGACCAGGCAACATTCGTGGCACCTTCAAGGGGTGACCTACAACAACCAACAGACCTTCAGACTGGAAAAAGGTTTTAAGAGATCAAATTCTGCTGAGGCCCCCAAGACAGAATGAAAACGTTTCTGAGCCACACCTGGGCCAGTGCTTCCCTCGGTCTACACTGGTGGAAATTACTGCACACGGGCTGAACTCCTTCATCTGAACCTACTCAGCTGGTTGTCCTGGTAACAGGGGTGGGGACAACCTCGCTGCCGGAGCTGTAGCTCTTCCCTTGGGAGGGTGCCAGGAGGCTGTGGGTCAGTGACAACCAAAAAGTGTCACAATGCAGGAAAAACAGGAAGCCAGAATAGGATTTCTTTGGATTGGATGTTGAAATTAGATTTTTTTTTTTTTTTAAATAGCTGAAATCCCCAAATCAGGATGGTGCAGATCACGTACATATATATGCTTTTTGAACACATCACACCTTCTCTCACTGGTTTTCACAAACGTTTGCCCTTCCTTCCAAAATGAAATGAGAAATACATGCAAAAAGGGGTGAGGCGTGCACGGGGTAAGGTTCTGGGAAAACTGCCGCAGAGGACCGGGGGAGCCCCAAGCGCCCACACGCTACCTGAGCAGGCCGGGCAGCACTTTCTATGCCGAGCTGAGCCGGCACCTGCCACGGAGGGTGCCCGCTTCCGGCAGACCCTACGTGTCCATGCAGACGGGTACCGGTACGCACACGGACAAAGTCCCACTATCTGCTTGTCGGACTGCTGTGTCCCCCAAATAAAAGGCAGGGATAACTTCAGACCTTATTTGGAAACCTCTTTCGGCCTTTAGGAGTTCCTGACATGCCCCAAACCAGTGCCCGGACCACTGAAACATCCTCAGTGGAGCCGTTGGCTGCCACCAATGCCACCAGCCCCGGGCCTCCCACCCCACCCTGACATTCGAGACCATCTGTTCCTGGTCCAGGGCCCTGGTCTCCTGGCATGGGCGTCCACGGTAGGAGAGCACACCCAGGAACGGTAGGACAGTGGGGAGCTGGCAGCCATGGGCCGGGACAGAGGGCAGGGTCAGCAGAAGATCTCTTCACCCTCCGTGGGCACTTCTGATGTGGGGCCATCTGGGAAGGGGACACAAGGTGAAACTTCAGAAAAACTTGGCCTTTTCATTATACTCCCTTTTCTTCCTCCCCAGCCCAAGTTTCCACCCAGATGATGGCCTGGTGGGCGCCTGACCCCACTCGCAGGGTCTCCTTGACCAGTTCCGGGCATGAGGTCCTCTGACACCCTTCACCGCCTACTGCTCCCTTTAACCTGGCAAAGCGTCAGATCTGTTCACAAACAGGCCTGGAGACAGAAACTTTTCTCTGACCTCCCACATAGGTGGGAGGGAGTGATCCTAACAAGAAGGAACAGAGGGGGGTTTAGGGGAAAGGGATGTGCAAACAGGGAGCCTCATTTAGGGGGATTTAATCCCAAGCTCCGAGCCGGCAGGGACATCAGTGGTCTCTCTGAGCTTCCATCCCCTAGTTTCTCTCCAGCTGGCATCACCTACTTCACACACACAGCCACTTGGAGGATTAAATCAGATCTCGGGAAAAGCTCACCAAGTGCTAGTTATTGTATAGATGACTAGACTTAGACCGAGAGAAGCAGGGAAGACTTTCATCTTCACATAAGTGAGTTTCAGTCCCTCAGCTGGGGAACAGATGCCCCCAAAACGACACCCATGCTCTCTCCTTTGCACACGCGTGCACACAGTGGGTTCCTAGATGCCCGAGAGTTCGTGCCCCAGCGTCCTGTGCAGATAAGAGCAGGTGGGCTTGGGAGGTGGCAGTTCAGCTTTTACACACCTGAACGGCACCTTTTAAACCCTTCCCACGCTACCAAAATCCACCTGCCCTGCAGGATCCGGGGACACCATGGGCGCAGGGAGAGCTGGTGCATACGACTCACCACCAGACTGAGAGCGGCTTCCTTTATTCTTCTTTTTCTTCTCCTTCTTCTCCTTTGGCTTGGCTAACCCGAACAGGCGGGTGGAGGCGGAGGCAGGCACGGGGGCCTGGCTCGGACCCTCTGCTACTTTGTTTGTCTGGCCGGTGGAACTCAGTATGTGAAAAGGCCCCTTATCTTTGTGTGTCCGAGAGATGCTGTTCCTTTTTGGGGACACTGAGAGTTCTGAGTCCAGTGACCCTGATTTGGCTATCGCAGGTACAGACGGCAAAGGGGACTCCTCAGGATTCGGGAAGAAGGATGGGATCCTCAGCAGCTTGGTGTGTTGGTGAGACACCTGCACATGTTCAAGATGAGAGGTGTTAACCCGGGGCCCGCTCACTAAGTGCTGGCGGAGATCAACTGTGGGGGTCAGCCCGGTGTGCACCCACTTCCTCGGACCCCCGGCACTCGCTGTAAAAGGATTCAGGGCTTCCTTCCTAGCGCCCGCCCCCCAATATAGTACCTGGGTCAGTGTTAAAGGTACCACCCTTGATACCATTAATATTTTTAGTGCATGTACTTAATGTCCGCACCGGGAAGAATTCATAGTGTCTTGGGAGGAGGCAGCTCAGAAAGGAACTCCCATTCCCTGAAGAAAGGGGACAGCTGCTTCCCTGAAGACTGACACAGGGCTGTGGAGAATTACCTTAGGGCTGAGGGGTCCCCAGGGGGCCTGGCAGGTGCCAGGTGGGTGGGGGTTCAGAGGCCAAACCAAAGACGCCGACAGAAAGACGGTCTGGTTTGTGCGCCCCTGTGCTAGGAGCCTTGATGTACTGGGATGGGGGTGGAGTCCATCCCCGCCCTGAAGAGCAGCACGGAGCCACCGGCTGCCCCCACCATACATCTGAGTGCCTCTGTGGGACGCTGAACTGCCCTCTGGAAGACGCCACCCGAATTTCCTGTGGCGGTCCCAGATCCATCCATCAAACGCATGGCAACAGGAGTGTTGACAGACAGGCAGGTCCGTGTTCCAGAACAGCCGCTGAAGGCCCTGACACCCGCTCGGGTCGCCCCCGCACCTGCCCGCGGGGCTCAGCTCCCGCCCACCGGGCTCAGCTCGCTCCAGACAGGGCCCCTCCCGGGCCCCACAGCGCCCCCACCCTGCACGCAGGACAGGAGGGACCGGGCCCTTCCCCGACGCCGCAGCGCCCCCACCTGACAGGCGTCGTGCTCCGCCTGCCTCTGGCTAAGTCGCTCGGCGTCCCGGCGCAGCTGCTCCTGCTCCCTCTCCAGCTGCTTCTGGGCGGCGCGCAGCCTCTCCAGGTCGCACTGGTAGGCGCCCTTCTTGAACTGCAGCTCGTCGCGGTCACGGTCGAGGTCCTGGCGGCCCTGCCGCACGTCCTGCTCGCGCTGCGCCAGCCGCGCCTCGCGCTCCTGCAGCGCCCGCTCGCGGGCCTCCCACTCGCGCTCGCGCCGCCGCTTCTCGTCCAGGTGCTGCGCCTGCTGCCTCTGCAGGTTGGCCAGGTCCTGGCGCTGCTTCTCCAGGCTGCGCTGCTTCTCCTGCTCCACCAGGGAGCTGGCGCGCGACGAGCCGCGGCTGAGCGCGCGCTCGGCCAGCAGCAGCTTCTGGTCCTCGATGTAGCTGTCCTGCTGCAGCACCACGCCCTGCGGGGACACGGAGGAGCGAGGTGCGGCCGGACGCCAACGCCCCCTCGTTCTCGCCCAGTCGGGGCGACAGCCCTCCACCACCACCCTGGGCACTTGTCACACAGGAATGTCGGCAGCGCGGAGACCCAGCCTCGCAGAACTGGGTGGCTCGCTGTTGACACGGCCTGGGGTGGGGCCTTGTATTTTGGAGGCGGGACAAGGAGCAATTGGGTCTGTTACAGCTTCAAAGAAAAGGAAGGGAGCAAAATTTACAGATGATACCCAGCAAGTGCTAAGGGGTCCTCACTTGGGCAGGGCTGCCCTATCCACACACCACACGGAGATATGGAACATGGAAACTTACAATCATACTAAAGCTTTTCTGGACAGAAGACCCCCGAACCATGACAGTGCCCCACGTGCTTTGCAGTAAGGCTGCTAACAGCACCTCCAGTCTGCCATCATCAACTCTTAGAAGGTGGAGGACACTCCAGCCACTGCCTTTTGAAACCTTTCTCATCGTGAGAGCCAGTCTTGTCTTGACAGAGGGCCCCGCTTACCCACTAGCAACCTCCAAACCCCACACCAACAACACCCTTACGGTTCGTGTCAGAACAAGTGAAGGGATAAAAGAGAAAGGCCCGTACCTGCAACGTGCTGAGGAGTTCGTGGAGGTGAACAACACTCTGGACAACCTGCTGGAAAAGGAAGCAATGGCCACGTCACCTTGGGACCCAGTCTCAGGACCCAGCGCACCACGTGACGTCTGGCAACATAACCCCCCAACACACGGCAAGGTGCTTGAGTCTGAATGGGAGGTTTCCAGACAGAAAGCACTGGAAAGAAGCAGCAGCTACAAGTGCCTAAGAGATACAGAACAAGAACCAGCAAACAAACAACCGTAGGCAGGAAGAACATCAGCGCACATTAAATGCATTATAAAACGCCACCGGTCTAAACTGGTACAAGAATGACACACGTACAGGGTAACGAAACAGAAAGTCCAGAGCAAATCATGAGAACTTAGTATATAAGTAGAGTTTCTAAATCAATGGGAAAGGAAAGAATATTCAACAAATTGTTCTGAGAAAAGTGGCCAAGAAGTCTTGGGGAAAAACTGAGTGGGATCTTGGCTCACACAAAAAATATTCAAACAGATGAAAATGTTAAGTGTAAAAAAAGAACCATAAGGAGTTGTAAGAAAATAGAAGAATGTCTTCTGACCATGAAACAGAGAAGGTTTTTTGAAGAAGCAAAACAAGAAACCATAGATGCACTTTTAACGGTCACCATGTGAAATGGAAAAGAAAAAGGTAGGAACATACAGAACAGAAAAGTCAAATGAAAAAAAAAAAATCCTTGAATTGAAAAAGGTTCTTGGGCACCTGCATGGCTCAGTTAAGTGTCCGGCTCTTGGTTTCATGATCTCAAGGTTTGTGGCTCTGAGTCAGGCTCTGTGCTGACAGTGTGGAGCCTGCTCGGGATCTGTCTCCCTCTCTCTCCCTGCTCCCTGCTCACACACTCTCAAAATAGATAAATTAAAAAAAAAAAAAAAAAAAAAAGCAAGCTCTCATGGATCAATGAGAAATGAATACCCTCATAAGAATACAGGCAAGGAACATAAACCAGCAATATACAAAAGCAATACAAACGGCCAATTATATAACCAATTAAAAATGACTCACCTGAAATCGAATAGATGAAAAATAAAGAAATCCCACTCAAACTTATGAAGCCAACAAAACCTTAGTTAACAACTAACCCCTCCCGGTGCTGGTGAGACCAAGCCTGCGTGGAGGGAGGGGAGCATGCCACACACACTTCTTTCCAGAGCGCAGGGCAGTGTGTGGAGGGAATAGTCACTGTGTGCACAGGGCTGTTCTTGCTGCGTTGTTTGCAAAGCAAAAAAGTACAGGAAGAACTAACTAAACTACGGTCCACAACATAACAACAAGCAGCTGTTAGAGAGCGCGTCTGTACACATGTGCTCTGGGGAAACCCTTCTAAAGTGGGTTGAGAGGAAAAAAGGGCATGAAGCTTCTGGGGGGGGGGTACTGATATCAATTATACAAAACAATTTTTATAGTATTCACACCCACACAAAAATACACGTTATGTAGAAGAAAAGGCTACAAATATAAACCATTGAACAGCAGTTACTTCTCAGTGGTGGGATTCTTACTTTTTTTTCCTTTTTTCCATTACTGGACATTTTTCAAGCTTTCTACTATCACCACATATTCCTTTTATAATACAGTTGACCCTTGAACAGTGCAGGGGTTGGGATGCTGATTCCCTCGAACAGTAGAAAATCCACGTGTATATATAACTTTTGATGCCCCCAAAACTTAACTAGTAGTTCAGTAGTTACCATTAGTAACAGTCTACTGTTGACCTGAAGTCTTACCCATAACATGACAGTCAATTAACACATATTCTGTATGTTATATACTGTATTCTTACAGTAAAGTTAGCTAGAGAAAAGAGTGTTACTACAAACATCATAAGGAAAACACATTTACAGTATGGCACTGTATTTATTGAAACCCCCCCCCCCAAAAAGAAAAAAACCTCAAAACATCACATGTTAAGTGGACCCATGCAGTTCAAACCCACATTGTTCAAGGATCAACTGTACAAAGAGCAAAATACAAAAAAAAACTTAATTATCAGGCTTAGCTCTTCTAAAAACACTTTTTACACCTCTTTTTAGTTTATTCTTTTTAAAAAAAAATATTTGTTTCTTTGAGAGAGAGAGGGAGAGTGTGTGTGCATGTGGGAGGGGCAGAGAGAATCTCAAACAGGCTCCGCACTGTCAGCACAGAAGCCCAACATGGGGCTCGATCCCACAAAGCAGGAGATCATGACCTGAGCTGAAATCAAGAGTCAAACGCTCAACTGACTGAGCCACACACGTGCCCCTCACTTTATTCTTAATAAACAGAGGTCACCAAAGACAGCAGACTCTGGCTGGGGCATCTGCAGGGTGTAATCCATACTGGAATGCCTTCCTTCCCTGACCCTTGTCATGAAGTACAGGGAAGAAGTCACCGAATAAAAAAGAGCTAATTTTGCTCAAGCAGCAGATGACAGAGAGCAACAGTCTGCATGAGAGGAAGCTTATTTCATTTAAGAAGGACGCTCTGAGGGGAGTTCCTTCAGATACTGCAGTGTTTAGACCAACAAACTGAAAACATCCTTCTGTGTTTTAGGGGAAAAAAGGGGAAAGATTCCTTTAATTTAAAATTTTAGAAAAAGCTCCTCAGGGACTAAAGATCCTACATTAAAAGCAAGAAGAAACACGAAGAGCCTCCTGAGAGGGACAGCCCACAAAGCCACTGTCACGGACACTCCGGTCTGCTTACACACGCAGCACACACTCAGAGCCACGCACGGGTGGCCAGCGGGGAACAGCATTTGCTGAGGAGCAAGGAGAGGAGGGGACATGAGTGGAACAGGTGCAATTCTGCGGCCAGGTCAGCGGAACTCAGCTGAGGAAGGTGAGGAAAACTCATGTCAGAGGCTGCCCTCCAACGAGAGGCAAGCCACAGCTGCTTTCAGAGGGACGCACAGCCAGTGAAGAGTAAAACTCAAAGAAGGAAAGTCAACCCGAGTCTTTGCAGGACGGGAAATCAGTCCAAGTTGACCCGCCATGTTCCACACTTGTGGCTTTTGGTGCCAGGCCTGTGTGACAGGAAAGGAGGCCTCACAGCCCATGTTCACAGAAAGCAAGAGGCTGGCTTCTCCAGGACAGAGACACAGACAGAGGCCGTGCTGGGAGGCAACAGTCTGGTGAAATTCCAGGATGGTGCCCTGGGGCCCAGGAAAGGCGGAGGAGAGGGAGGGAGGCGGCGGCCGCGCTGGTTAAGTGCACAGATCGTAGCCCAGAGTCAGCTTGTTCACCACGGCACATCAGAGACGAGCATTCCCAGCCTAGCAATTGTAACAAAACCCTATTCTTACACGGAGCTTGTGATGCCCTTACCTCACTGTTTCTTTTAAGCATAAATACCAGGTTAGCATTTCCACCCTATAAAACAAAAAACACACATTACACCAAAAAAAAAAAAAAAAAAAAAAAAAAAAGATCCTGAGGCAAAAATAATATTCAATGTGCGTCTCAATTCTGCTCTGGCTTCCCTTTTTCATTCTTTTGCCCCACAGCCTCTCACTGCAGGGCAATGCAGATTTGGGGCCCCGTAAAGAGCTCAGGGTGGTGTGTGGCACTTACGCAAACCTCTGAGCGCCAGGCCAGAGGTGCGGGGGCCAGGAGCATAAATACGGTTCTGAGCCAGAAAGGCCGTACGGCCAGTAACAGGGGACTCTGAACTGTATGGTCTCTTGAAAAACGTGCTTTCCTCTTACAGTAGAAGTAACAGCAAGTCAGCATCCAAGACAAGATCGACACGGACTAGCTGCCAAGATTATGAATTAGGACAGGTGCTAAGGAGGTCTTAGATGGCAGATTTCAAAAAATACCTTTTTCAGACCACTGTCCGACTCTGTTCTTCTAAGATCTTGGCCATCCTCTCCCTCTTCCTTCTCGCCTCCTAAAGCAAACACGTTTTTTTTTTTTTTTTAAGTTGTGAAACAGATTAGGAAAGAAAAGAACACAATATACATAGCTTAGAGATATACTATTTCAGCATCTTATTAATGCCAAATGGTGGCAACTAAGTGATTATTAATAAGTTTACTGAGGCAGAAGAATTAGAAGCAGAAAAGAAAAACAAGTATTATTGGTCCTTTGGCCACACCTTAGCTGAGATCCCAGGAAATTATTTTTTATTACTCAAAATAAGCGTGACACTGAAAGAAACTGTGTTTTGGCAGCTAGCTGTTCGATGGGATTTCACTAGAACATCTATTGGCTGAAAGGGACCAAGGAGCTGAAGCTACCAGAACATACATCATTTACCTTTTTTTTTTTTTTTTTTTCCCTTTTCTTAAAGTAAGCTCTAGGCCCAATGTGGGGCTTGAACTCATGATCCCGAAAGAGTCACATGCTCTCCCGACCGAGCCAGCCAAAGGCCCCTAAATCATGTACCTTTCGAAGCATTCATCTGATGGCTGTCGAATCCTCCAAAGGTCTCTGCTCTCCGGGGCAAGGAAACAGGGCCAACCGTACCTTCCTGCTCAACAGGGCTACTGACAGCCTGCCCCAGTGTGCCTCCCAGGCTTCCACTCACCAAACCCTGAAGGATCTCCACTGGAAAAAAGGAAACATGCAAAAGCGACATTTCACCTTCCAATGAAAAAAAGAACATCTCCAGGTAGTACACAAGATGTACAGGGAGAGCATGATCAGAAAATTCCAGAGAGTGACTAGGTGACCCCCTTTGCTCAGAATGCGTGTCTTAGCTGGATTCTACTGGGAATTCTGAGATTAAACCTTTAGCCTTATTTATATGAGGCCTAAGAAACTTGAAAGGGCACAGGGAAGACAGAGGAATTTACTGGAAGGAGTGTGGCCTTCTAGAGTCTGTGCCAAATTAACCAAAAAGAATTCCCTGGGAAGTAAGATGGGCCAATTTGAGAGCAGCTAAAACTGGCAGGGTTGTGCCTGCTGCCACAGTGAGCTCAAGGGACCAGAGCAGAGATGTATCCAGATTCTCGAGTCTGTGACTAGCGAGGCCTCTTTTCTAGAGCCAGTGTCCCACGGAAAGGAGAAAGTGCTTCCGGTGGAATAAAATTTCAGCAGGAGGGGAGCAACAGAGGAGTAGGGGGAGGAGGGAAACAGAGGCAGGGAATCTTGTAAGATAAGCCATCATATTTTTTTAAAAAACCACACAGAAACAAAGAGTCCCACGAAATGAGAACAGGTATCTGAACATAAAAAATTAAGAAACTTATTTCACGTAAAAATGCGCAACCGGGAAACCTCAAAGTCAAATCTCACACAAAGCTAAGGAGAGAGAGCTAGAGAAGGAACGCGGGGCGTAACTTCCCTGCGGGTGGTAATGGCATATCAGAAAGCCACGTTCATAAAGTGGACAAGCTACTTACAGTGAGGAGAGGACACAGGCAGGGAGGAACCCAGGCAGGAATCGGGAAACACAGACTCAAACAAGTGGGAACAAAGAGAAACAATCATTTTAGAAACAGGAAGTACAAGATAGGAGCAAACAGACCCAACAGAAAACAACTTACCAGAAGGGGGCAGGATACTGGAACTTTAAAAAGATGGGAGAGAAAAAGCGTGAAGAGAAAGTGACAAGTACTGAGGACAGGCGGAGACAGCCCAGCATGTGGGTGACCCACGTTCTTGAAGGAGAAAATCAAAGCACCGGCATAGGGAAGATGCTACAAACTATCCTTTAAGAATACTTTCCTGAAATCTGCAAACTCTGAAGCCACACCAAATTAGAACCCTGAGAACCTGGGGACATCAACCCAGAAAAACCCCAACACTAAGGCCTGTGCTAGTAACATTACTTGGATTTCGAATAGGTAGTTCTTTGGGCACTTGGCAGATGGCACATGACTTCTATGGGAAGAATCGAATTCTGATCACACTCCGGTGGCAACGCGCTAAGTCAGAAAAAAAGGAGTAACATTATTTAAGAACAACTGAGATACCCAAGGGGAGGAGACATGAACCCAGGATTTTCTATCCCAGCAGAGGAGCAGACTTTCAAGCTCTCACTGGCACAAATTATCAACAGTGTGGAAGCACACAGGGTACTGTCCTCGCGAGCCTTTCCGGAGACACCTACTGAAGGATGAGATTCAGCCATCCAGGATGACAAGCCACATGACAAAGAACCTCAGCAGCAATGACCGTCCCTACTGCCCAGACTGTGGTCTTAAGCTATCATTTCTTGCTACCAGAAACATGAGCTTCTTAGAGACGTGACTCTAGGCCTGGGCAGAAAACAAGATGAGCCTACAACATCTTAGTATGCCAAACAGCCAGGCAGCTCTCAGAAAGTACTGGGGCCGTGGCAAAACGACTCTGAAGCCAAACCAAGAGGTGCTGGTTGGCAGAGAGAGGACACTTGGAACTTGTCATAAGGATAAGTGTTATACCGACTGGAACCCCATCAAACAGGTTTAAATTCATGAGTCTACAGTAAGATCTAAAAAGTTGCGGTCACCTTTAGAGGGTGACCACAGATCAACTCACTATCCTGAAAATTAGTAGATAAAGGGGGAAAAAAATCAAGTATTTATCCTTTTATCTTCCTTTTCCTCTATGTTACAGAGAAGGAGACGAGGAGCTATTCTTGCCTCTGATACAAGAGCACGGCACTAGGAGAACGTGGCTCACCGAAGGGATCACGGCCGAGGAACTAAGCCTCTTAATGTAGCCGTGGGTGTGAAGCAACTAGGACAGAGGAGCAGACGCCCTGCCTGAGTAACAGCCAGACCGTGAGAGATGCTACAAGTCAAAGAGCTCAGGTTCTTCAAAGGAAAAGTGTGTGGGAAAGAAAGAAAGGGATGGAGGGAGGATTGGAAAACAGGACTCTGGAAAAGCCTAACAAAAACCACACGCAAGACTATCGTGTCTATGAATACGCCTGTGGCCAGAAAACCATGGGCCACGGGCCTGGGTAGCCGTTACAAGGATGTTCTTCTGATAGTAATTTACTAAACAAAATTATTTGTTTTGGGTTGTTTTCTGTATTTGTGCTTTATTTTACAATAAAACAGTAAAAGCTGGCAGATAATGTCAGAGCATTAACCACTTTGGGAAGGGATCAGGAGGGGTGATTACCCTCATTTATTGCACTTTTCATTAAAGGTCCTCCTTTGAGTGCCTCTTCTGTGTTGGAGCGGAAGAGGACTCTAGAGCTGTGAGTCGGGGAGCACTCCTCAGGCAAGGGAGTGCTGCACTCAGTCATGTCCCGAAAGATCATCTCCTTCTCTTCCAGTAGAAGAAGGATCTGCTGGTCCTTCTGCTGAAGTTGTTCTGCAGGGGACAATGGAGAAAAGGTCTGGTCACTTGACTGGGGTTTAGGAAGAGACGACCAAGACATGGGCGCCACCTCGTGGTCATCACTGGGACAACAGAGAACACAGGTCCACCCCCAACCCCCCTTTCCTTCATGAAGGCAATTTCTATCCTGGGTCTTTCCAGGCAAGATCAGATCTTCTGACATAACAAGCATGAACTTTGTTGGAAACACTCCTGCCTCCTGTGTATTTCTCAACCCACTCCTGTCTGCATCTGCTCTTTCCAAGGCAACCATTACTGACCCAACGAGGCCTGGTTTCACGTTTCCCCCGTTGAACGGTCTCCCTCCCTCACTTTGAGGACCTCACTGGTTCTCCTCCTGCCACCGGCAGTGGAAGACCAGGCTCCGTCTGGGCTCCATCCTACACCTCACACACCTCCTTCTGGGGATCTTCACTGCCATAGCTTCAATGATCTCCCACGTGCTGGTAACTCACGCAAAGGACCCCAAATCCTGCCCACTGATGAGCACCAGACCACTGAGTCCCACTGGCCTGTGGCTCTCCTCACTTAGATGCCTAGTCCTTGTCAGAAAGCTCTTTTCTCCATTCTTGCCGTCCCTCCTCCTCCCTCCATCCTTCAGCTTGGCCAGTGGGTGCCGTCCCACACGCACCCTTCTCCGCAGGAGTCTCCTCGACGGGCCTTCCACTCCTGGGGGCTCCCCCACTCCCTCCAGCAGATCTCCCACTGGCTTCAATGCCAAAGAAGGCAATTCAGGCTGAAATTTTGCTACACAAATCTATCATTTCCTTGTTGCTGCTCAAGCCTTGGCACCTTTCCAGCTTCATCCCCATCTCTTGGCCCCGACCCCCCGGCACACCAACCTGCCACTCCTCACCAACCCTCAGTCCTCTTTCCTCTTCACCTAACCGTGCCTGTCGTCTGGTGCAGGAACTGCTTTGAGAGTCAGCTCACGTGTCAAGCTGCTCTGTGAGTCCCCACAGGCAGGATTAGGTCCTGCATCTGTATGTGCCTGCGGTCCAGTCCATCATTTGTGCCCGTCTTCCCTGCTAACGTGGGTTTCCTGACAGCAGGGGCTGCTCCAGGAACCTTTGCACATCCCACTCGCTAGCACCTAACAGTATACCTGGCTGAGTGCTTCAAACACATCTAGAGAAGGAAGTTTTCATCCCCGCCGTGCTCATCATGGGCTGATAAATCAGGTGCAACTCTGGCTTCAGCCTAAATCTGCCATTTTCCCCCCTCCCCAAAACACAATGTTATCGCTTTGTCCAGCTTAAAGGACTAGCTGGACTCCTCGGGTGCTTACATTTACCTGAGTCGGCCTTATTTCTACCCAAAGCACAACACTCAGTAAGCACTGGCAGAGAGAGGGGAGCCTCTGCTGTTGACAGGTAGGGGAGACTTCTCGGCCATGCAGCACATATGTGACCCTGGACTGCTTGGCCTTCATGGGCCTCAGCTTTCTCATCTGCACAATGGGGATGAGCATATAAGGATGTCGACAAGACTACACGAAACAGAAGTAGAAGTCGAACATCATCAGTGAGCACACGTCTCCCAAAACCACCTCATAACTCATTGTGAACACACATCACAGTGGCAGGAGTAACTGATAAAAACAGAGTAACTGGAAAGCTCCTTTCCTCCAGTACCTCTCTCTCTGTTTTAATCTTAGACGTGACCGTGAATTTTGGCAAATTCTTCTGCGACAAAGTACAAAGAAGGCCAACTGGGTTCCAAGAACACGGCCAGTGAGAAAAGAGGATGTCCCCTTGACCTGGTGTCGGACCCCTTCTGACGGCCATTGTACCGGCACGCTGGTCGGTTCCAATCTGGCTGCTCCTCTGTCAAAAGCCATTCACTTCCTGTTTTGAAGTGCATGCTGGGACGGCAGCCTCCGCACCTGCACACATGGCACGCGCACGGCCCCAGACGCTGCCAACAGCCTCACCTTTTAATTCCCGCGCTCTGCTGTCCAGCGCCCGCTTTTCTTCCTCGCTCTCGCTTGGAATTCCCTCGTCTTCATCTCTGTTCCTGACACCAACACAGCACAAAACGGATCAAAGACCCGCACGAGGTCAGTGACCCCAGTCGCTCCCTGGGGGGGGATGAGGTCAGAGGGGGCCGGGCCGGGCGCCCCGGTGTTTTGCTTACAGGGTGTTGATCGTGTCCTGGATGATCTGAATCCAGCTGTTCCGCTCCTCTTTGGAGCCGGCGTGCACTTCCACCATCTCGGGGTCCCTCATGCCCATGCTGATCAGGAACAGACCTTTCTCCTCGTGCGCTACCTCTCTCACAATCAGCTTCTTTAAAGAGATCACTGTTGACTTCTGGTCCTGGAGAAAGGGGAGACGGCCGACATGACAGAGGCAGGCGACAGTCTAACTCTCAAGAACAACTCTGATCTAAGGCAAGACCAGATGTACGATCTCACGTATATGTGGAATCTAAAAGAAAAAAAACCCTAAAAAGCCCACACCAAACTCCTAGAAAAAGAGACCGGACCTGCGGCTACCAGATGTGGGGGGGCAGGGAGATGGTCAAAAGGTACAACCTTTTGGTCAAAAGGTACCAGTCAGGAGAGGAGCAGGCACGAGGGCCGAGGGCTACGGCTAACAGTGCTGTATGGCACACACAGAAGGTGCCGGGGGTTCTTATCACACAGGTTCCCATTTATTTCCCTCTTCTCTTTATACTAGATCCCTAGGAGATGATGGGAGCTGAGCTTACTGTGGTGAGCACTGAATAATGTATGTAAATGGAACCATCACTCTGTATGCCTCCCCCAGGGACGTACGTCAGTTTTTTCTCAAGACTGGGGAAAAAGGGCGTATGGTTTAGCAAACTGTGGCAGATTTAAGATCAAGAGAAGTATCTCATCATTTACATTTTATCAAACAGAAAAAGATTTCCAAAAAAGAGATAATAATTCGTATGTCTACAGGATCCAGACATGGTGTCTACAGGATGAACCCTTCTAGGTTCCTCTGTGAATCTGTCTGGCAACAATACATACTGGCACGATTTACAGGGCATAATGTGCAAGAAATACTCCAGCAACAGATTTCTTTAGATAGAATGCCCAAGACTCTAAAAGGGACTGTGAGGGAACAGAAAAATAATGGGGTTTTTTGGGGGCGGGGGGGGAGGGGGATGGCATGGAGACAGAAAATTGCAAAGGTATCTGAGAGATTCCTCAGAGGAAGCTGTCCTGAGCAAATTCATTTTGAGGGGGCAGGAGAGCAGTAATCCATGGTCAGACCCAATACCTATTCCAGCTGTTTCAAACATCATCAATTACAAACAGAAGACACCAACAATTCAGCTTACCAATGATGCAAAGACGTATTTCTGGTCTTTTTCTTGAAGGAAAACTAAAATGTCAGTAAGGAGAACTGCTTGAGCCTCTGGAAAATGGGGAAGGAGAGAAAGAACAAGGAGTACTTAGTGGTGAAGCACGGTCAGAGCACCTCTATTAGGGGACAGTTCAGCAACCCACCCCACACGGCAAGGCACTCGGGACCGACAGTACACTCCGCTCCTCCAAGGTGACCGTTTAATATTTTTGCAGGAGCCATATGTGGTCATTAGCTTTTCAGAGGCATTTAAAAAAATTTTTTTTTAAGGTTCATTCATTTTTGAGAGACAGAGACGGAGTGTAAGCGGGGGAGGGGCACAGAGAGGAGGAGACACAGAATCCGAAGCAGGCTCCAGGCTCTGAGCCGTCAGCACAGAGCCAGACGCAGGGCTCGAACTCACAAACCATGAGATCATGACCTGAGCCGAAGTCAGACGCTTAACCCTTCTGAGACATTTTGAAATAACAGCAGCTATCACCAAAGCCATATCTTGAGAAAGCTTGAGTACGCAGTTCCGGAAAGATCTATCCCATAAGGCAAGACTTTAAGAATAAAATACTCCTGGGACACCTGGGTGGCTCACTTGGTTGAGCGTCCGACTTTGGCTCAGGTCGTGATCTCATGGTCCCTGAGTTTGAGCCCCGGGTCGGGCTCTGTGCTGACAGCTCAGAGCCTGGAGCCTGCTTTGGATTTTGTCTCCTTTTCTCTCTTCCCCTTCCCTACGTGTAACTCTGTCTCTCTCTCAAAGATAAATAAAACATAAATAATAAAAAAAAAAAAAAAAAAAAAAAAAGAGTAAAATTCTCCCAGAATAAAGTTGGGAAGGACTTTAACAGATGTCAAATAGTACCACATTCCACGACATCCTCGACTTTTGATCGTAACAATGGAAGAGGCGTGGGAGAGCAGACCAGAGAGCCGCCAACAGCTGATGGATAAAAATGCCTCAGTCTAATAAAGGTGGGCTTCCCCCCCGCCCTGCACCCCAGGAGAACAGAAGGGCTCTGCGACGCCCTCTGGTTTCACAGGTACATGTGAACACAGTGGCTCTTCCCCCTGCTCCAACGTCTCCTAGGCAACCTCAACCTCTGTCTAGCATGGACACAGCCAGCCCTCCCTCTCAACTAAGACAAAAGTCAAAGTAACTATCCACTTGGATCTAGTAACCCAAAGAAAGCCACACACTCTTGCTGTGTTGGAGTTCGAATTTTCCATTCCTCCCGTGAGGACAAAGTCTGGCATCTCTGGAGATCAGCCATCTACTGAGATCTAACCCAGGCTGGCCCCCCTGTGTCTTCTTTTCCCTGGAAGGAGGGCCTATGATTCCTTGGGAAAAGAATGGGGGCTTCTGCAGCCCCCTTACAGGTGGTCAGGTCCCTTCCGGCCTTTCCTA
Organism: Neofelis nebulosa; assembly: GCF_028018385.1. Classification (NCBI taxonomy): domain Eukaryota; kingdom Metazoa; phylum Chordata; class Mammalia; order Carnivora; family Felidae; genus Neofelis; species Neofelis nebulosa. Next base: position 10,056,263 of record NC_080788.1, read on the forward strand.
CCACTTCCCACGACTGGAAGCCCCTCCCCATGTAATTTACTACCAAGCTATACAGAAAACAGAAGTTGAGGCTCCTGGGTGGCTCAGTCGGTTAAGCGTCCGACTTTGGCTCAGGTCATGATCTCTCGGTTTGTGAGTTCGAGCCCTGCGTCGGGCTCTGTGCTGACAGCTCAGAGCCTGGAGCCTGCTTTGGATTCTGTGTCTCCTCATCTCTCGGCCCCTCCCATGCTCATGCTCTGTCTCTCTCTCAAAAATAAATAAATGTAAAAAAAAATTTTTTTAATAAAAAAAAAAGAAAACAGAAGCAAGGATGTCTGATTCCTGGGGAGGTACAGTTTTTTAGCTGAGACCACAGGAATTTTCTATGGACTACTAATAGTTTTGACAAGTTTCTTGAAGTTTACTTTTAAATGATTCAGGTGTCGGGGCGCCTGGGTGGCTCAGTCGGTTAAGTGTCCGACTTTGGCTCAGGTCACGATCTCGCGGTCCGTGAGTTCGAGCCCCGCGTCAGGCTCCGGGCAGATGGCTCAGAGCCTGGAGCCTGTTTCCGATTCTGTGTCTCCCTCTCTCTCTGCCTCTCCCCTGTTCATGCTCTGTCTCTCTCTGTCTCAAAAATAAATAAACGTTAAAAAAAAAAATTTGAAAAAAAATAAATAAATAAAAAATAAATAATTCAGGTGTCTGCCAAAAAAGAAAAAAATTCCAAAACACAAGTTTCAACTTAGTTGGATCCTAAGGTTTGGATCCGGTGGGTCGGAGAACACTCGTCCCATTCGAGGGGTGCCCAGCACCGTATTGGCTGTTCTTGGCACGAGTGTGCCTGGAGGAGGACGACTCTGCACCAGCCCCTGTCCCTGCTAGAGGCACCTCGGGCCACAGAAGCCATCGCTGGGCCACAGCTGCACTCCCCCAGCCGGAATCTAGGAGCTTTCGCTTTGGGGGTGAACACACAAAGTGCCATGTGCAGGAAGGAGTCAAGTGCGGGCTCCAGGCAGCAGCTCTAGGAAACTCAGGTCCTTATGAAGGAGGCAGGCGTTTCTCAAGGGCCAGGCTGCCTGAAGACGGCCCCAAGCAGCCAATGTGGGCAGAGGCCTGAAGCGGGCTCTCAGAGCATCGGAGTGTGGAGGCAGCCTCAGGGATCACAGAGTTCAAGTTCACCACGGAGCAGGGACACACATGCTGGGGGCAGGAAGGGATCCTTCTTTCCTCTGAAGCACTCCGGTCCTTCCTCCTCACGCTCCTGCTGGAGCTCCGGCCCTGTGCGCTGGCCCCGAACCCCTGCGGCAGGGGCTCTCCTGTCTCTGTCACCAGCCTGTCCCACTGCTGCTTCCTCACCGCATCCCCTGTCCAATGTGTTCCTCTCCTGCTGAAAACCCTCACTCTGGAACCCACTGTCTGTCCACCCTGATCAGCAGCATCGGCTGTGGACGTCTCCATCCTGACTGCGTCCCTCTCTGCCGCCCCAAACCAGGCCATCCTTCACGACTTCATCCTTCATAAGTAAGTTTAATGCCGCTCCTCACCGCTTGCCCCCGGCCTCGTCCAGCCCTTTTTTCCCGCACCCATCAGACTGCGGAGTGAGCACGTCTGCACAGACCCCAACCTCTGAGCAGGGTCGCTTCATGCACCTCTGGAGCCATGCGACTACCTGGGACATCTTTGCTGTTTGGTCCAAGCGTGGGGACATGTCAGTGAAGGACGCTAGGGGGCTGGCCGACAGCAGTTACCCACGGTGTCACGGACATGTCACAGACGAGAGAAAGGCACAGGTTTCATCCCCAGCCTTGGTCTTAGGCCAGCGGGGCTGTGCACTGGGCAGGCGGCTTGCGGAAGCCGGCATGGGGGCGGGCAGACTCAGTGCTGCTGGGGAGGTCAGAGCCGCCGTAGGGGCCCAGAGAGCGCAGGTTCGATGAAAACAATTATTAAGCAATCAATCACAAGCACAGAGAATGAACAAACCTCATGATAACTTCCTTAACTTGATGTAGCCGATCTTTTAAAAGAAAAGAATTAAAACCCAATAGAAAATTAGGGTTAGGGTTAGGGTTAGGGTTATGAAAGAGATAAAGATCATCAAGTTTAATAATCCATCGAGTCGACAGGAGTTAAACAGAACAGTTCTCTACGGTCCTGGGACCTGGAAGGTCCTCTACCACCTGTCTTCAGAACAAGTGACGTATTTTTAATCTCACACACTCTGACTTGGTACCTGATGGCAGTTCCACTCCTTGCAACGGACACCGGAGGCCCCAGCTCCAAATGTGCTGCCCATTTCTGTAGGGGAATCTGCCCTCCTTAACAGCTTGCGTTTTTATAGTAATCTTACACTCGGGATTTCTGCTTGTTTGTTTTCTTGTCTTTTGAAACTGCTTTATTCTTTAATTTTGTTTAATGTTTTGAGTGAAAGAGACACAGAATTGGAGGCAGGCTCCAGGCTCCGAGAGGTCAGCACAGAGCCCAACACGGGGCTCAAACTCACAAACCATGAGATCATGACCTGAGCCCAAGTTGGACGCTTAAATGACTGAGCCCCCCAGATGCCCCCCTAAATTGCTTTATGAATTTCACATTATATAATGAGCATCCTGCCATGAGATCGGGTGAAAGTCCCCTGCTGTCAGGACCTTACAGATTGGGTCAAAATACAACATTTAATTAGAAGCTGGTCACAGGCGACCCACAAGAGACAAGTGACACCAGAACGTTGACAATGAAGGTTAAGTGAGAGCATGAAGTTTAGGAAGCACGTGTGTCTTCCTAAGGACTTCAGGGAAAACATCAGGGTCAAAGGCATCATGATGGTCATGGAAGAGGGTCAGTGCTCAGTGCCCGCAGACCATGACCGAATGGCATTTCCCTCGGCCATCTCACCACCTCCCCAGTCCTGTCCATCTCTTCTCTCACCCTTGCCTGTGGCTCCCCGAGCCTCTGGCGCACGTCCCGCCCACACTGCCCGACGGAACTGCCTACGTTTGCTGGAGGCACACCACGTTCACCGGCCTCCAGAGGGAGGGCCGGGGCTCCCCTTTACTAGCAACTTGTTCCTTCGTTTTCGTGGCATTTTCCACGCTAAGATTTTTTACTGTGTGCTCCGCTTTGGACGCCAGTGCTGCTGGGCCTACCCCCACACTCCTCCTGCGAGAGCCACACCGCCACACAGGCCCTGGCGCCAGCTCCCCCTCCGCCTCCCACTCCGTGGGGCCGCCCCTGGCACGCACGCCCTCGGCGTCACCGGGACCAGGAACGGAGCAGGGCCACCTAGATTTGCTGTTTAGAATCTTCCCCCTTTCCCCCCTTTTCCCTAACTTTCCTTTTTATCCTACTGGAGTTTAGGACCTTGTGAGCTATCTCGGCCTGTCCTTTCTGATAGAAAATTAAGAACGATTTGAGGGCGGCTGCTCCCATGTGATGTGTGGATGCGGCTCCCTAGGACAAATCAGCCAGTGACTGCTAACAAAAGTACCTGAAGTTTTTTTGCTTGCTCTTGTCTGACACACGAACAGACTCAGACAAAAAGCGAGCCTTACCTTTCAGCCTTCCTGCCGCATTCTTCAGAAACACACTCCCGTCCCGCACAAGCTTCTTCCGCTTCAAATCTTCCTTGGCAAACATCTGGCCACTCTTCATCCTCATGATCGACTTGCTATCTGTCTTCGTATAAATCTCATTGAGACGCACTTTCTTTTCGTAACTTGCCACCTTGCTGTCTACAGCTCCAATCACATCCTTCACCAGGCTGAGGGACTGAGCGAGATCTCCCTGCTCCACCTCATTGTCTTTGAAGGAAGAAATAGTTTGTTTTTACTGGATCCTTGCAGCCAAGGTAGACGGGGGGAAGCCTACCTCCCTGCTCCACCGTCATTTTCCCTTCGGGGGCATGCTACCAGAGCGAAGCCAACACACCAAAGGTCACGTGCCTATTCCTGTCGTAAGGTTAGTTCTAAGTAAAGTTATACGTTTTCATGGACACAGGCAACATGCAGTTGCGTGCCGTATCCTAAAGTACAAGGAACCAACAATTTCGGGGAGGGAGAGGAGGATCAATTTTTCAACTTATGTCTTTGTTTTACCTCATCTTCAATGTAACTGCCCACTGCCCAGGGGCAGGGGGGAGAGACAGAGACAGAGACAGAGACAGACAGACCAGTAAGTCCCGAGAAACAGCAGCAGGTCTAGCACTTAGGGAGAAAGCTGGTGGGAACCAGCCCCATCCAGTGGTCAGGGAGAAGGTATTCTGGTTGCCGATTCCAGAGGAAATCAGGAAGCGGTTCTTTCCCTTCCTGCTGTGTCATCCACCACAAGTCTGGCGACCCAGCATTTCAAGTTTTCACTTAAGAAACGGGTTTTTAAGGTAGAACACAGGATCTCTTTTGGACGTTTGAGAGCAAGCAGGAGCTCTTCACTGGGGCCTCTGGAGACGCTGGACATAGGAAACAGTGCCCCGGCACCACACACGACTGGCTGAGGACAGGGGCTCACCTTTGGTACACTGCAGGATCCTCTGGAACAACACCGGGTATTTGGTGATCCGCTGGGTCACCAGCAGTATGCACTCCGGGATTCCCAGCCTCCTCACGACGGAGCTGCTCATCTTCTTCTGCAAAGGACAAAACGGGTCATCAGGAACTGCTCAAGGGGGCTGCGGCTCAACGGACGGCAACACAGAGCCCCGGACAATGATGGGGGTTTTCCACGTTTCACACCGATACCTTCACAAAGGCCTGAAACCGCTTATCCTTGGTGTAAAGGTCTTTAAAGTAGTTTACAGACTGGTTGTGCTGCCCACAGAACTTGCCGTACGTCTTCTTCAAGCGCTCTGCGTTCTCCCCTGAAAACTGCAGAGAAAAGAGAAGGGAAGTCGTAAGTCGGGGTGCTGACGTTTTACCCCCATTTTGTACAGAGTTCCCAGTCTCTTTGTAAAACCCAAGAGTGGCTCCCCAAGAATTCCCTCTAAAGATTAAAATGGTGCAGCAGCTTTGGGAAACAGTCTGGCAGCTCCTCAAAAAGCTACCACATGACCTGGAAATTCCACTCCTGGATGGAAGATTTACTCCACACAAAAGCATGGATATGAAAGTTCACGGCTGCCATATTCACAAGTGCCCCCAGGTGGAAATAAGCAAATGCCCATCAAAAGATAATCAAAGGTGGTATATACATGCATGGACTATTATTATTCAGCCACGAAAAGGAACGAAATCAACCAATACATGCTGCAATACTGATGAACCTTGAAGGCACTATTCTAAATGAAAAAAGCCAATCACAAAGGACTACCCACTATCTTATCCCATTTACAAAGCTATGTCCAGATTAGGCAACTTCACAGAGACAGAAAGCAGACTAGTGGGTGCCCAGGGCTGGGGCAGTTGCGGGGGGCGGGGCGGGGAGGGTCATAAAAATGTTCTGAAACTGAGTGTGATGATGGACGTACAAGTCCGTGAATACATGAAAACCCGCTGAACTATACACATTAAAGGGGTGCATTAAGTGGTATTTGAATTTATTTCAATAAAGCCGTTATATATATTTAAAGAAACAGGGGTGCCTGGGTGGCTCAGTTGGTTGAGTGTTCATCTTCGGCTCAGGTCTTGATCTCACAGTTCATAAGTTCAAGCCCCATGTGGGGCTCTGTGCTGACAGCTCAGAGCCTGCAGCTTGCTTCGGATCCTGTGTCTCCCTCTCTCTACCCCTCTCCCACTTGTGCTCTCTCTTAAAAATAAATTTAAAAAAAAGTTAAAAAAAAATTAAAAAAAATCCAATAACCACAGAAATGTCTATGTAGCATGCACATAAGTAATGCAACATGTGTTCTAATTTCTGTTTGTCACAAACACAGTAGTAAAACAAGGGGACCCACTAGATGTTCTCTGTGAGATAGTCTTAAAAATTTCACCGTGATGAGTTAGAAAGACATCAGGAACAGCCAGTATCGCTCAGGGACCTGCTTATCTCATGTACCTGAGGCCAGCAGCCTGACAATTCTGCACGGCCCTTTAATCAGTCCCAAATGTGTGCGATCTCAACAATGCATCTGAAGATACACTCACTTCGGAGTAAACCCATGTGTTTCTGTGCGTGGTCCCATCATGCATCCTAAACATCGACTTCTAACTGTAGTAAAAATCTCTGAAGGCAACACAAATTGATCCTTACCCAAAATCTTGAAAAAAGGTTCAGGGAAGCTAGTTTTTCCGGGTCTCCCCCTTTACCAAAGGGGAAGCTAAGGCAGAGATATTTTAGGTGGTTTGCTCCCGCTCTGATACAGGCGCTCTGAAAGGGTGATTCGCGCGCGCGCGAATTGGGGAGGGGCAGAGAGACATGGAAACCGAATCCAAAGCAGGCTCCAGCTGTCAGTGCAGAGCCTGAGGCGGGGCTCGAACTCATGAACTGTGACAGGGTGATTCTAGAACTGGCACACAGAAGCCATTAGTGGATGCCACGAGGGACTACGATGCCATGGGGGACTAAGGTCCTACTGTCACAGACCTTACTAGAGGACGTGCTCAATACAACAAGCTGCGGACAGCGCAAGTCAAGGTTAGATGAGGTACCGTGCAGGTGTGAGGGCAGAGAGAGAGACACGTGGAAACTGCTGGAAGAGGACATTCAGGGAGGAAAGGTCTTCCCTTGCAGAGCTGACCGCTCGCCCTTCGCAGACACCTGCGTTACAGCAGGTACCACACTGCGCGTGCGTCTGCTCCACACCGAGCCGGTTTTCACCTGAGAACGAGGGCTCCGCAAGGCGGAGGTCTACGCTGAATCTGCCTTTGTGGTTCCACCTGGTACTGAGTAGATGCCCAGTAAATACACGAAAAATGAACGACGGAATGCATCGCTGAATTAACGAGTGAAGGGTCTGGGCTCACGAACAGAAGAAAAGACAACCCTTCTAGCGCTCAGGCAAAGGTTCCGGCAATGGAGCCCCTGCTTCTACCCTGGGGCACAGACCTGCGAGGGAGGAAGAGCGGGTGACCTGTGCCCTTCTGTCTGTGAAGGCCAACTAGCCACAGCTTCCCCCCCACCCCCCAAAGACAATGTTTTAAAAAGCAGCATTAAAAATAGTCTGTGATAAGCATATCTGAAAGTATCAAAGTCACTTTTGGCCCAACTGTTTTTGGAGTAGGACTGAAACCACACCACACCCATATCAGCAAGGTCTATTTTATGAACTATTCTATACATAGTTTTTTATTCAGGTGGTTTTCAGATAAAAGAGTTTTGTTGTTGTTTTTAATGCTTATTTAGTTTTGAAAGACAGAATGAATGGGGAAGGGGCAGAGAGAGGGGGACAGAGGATCCCAAGTGGGCTCTGTGCTGACAGCAGACGAGGGGCTCGAAATCACAAACTGTGAGATCATGACTTGATCTGAAGTGAGACCCTCAACCAATTGGGCCACCCAGGCACCCCAAAGGAGTTCTTTTTGATTTGAGGCACAGGGGGAAGTTGAGACTTTCAACAAATAGCTTTTGACATCTTTTTTTTTTTTAATGTTTATTTTTGAGGGACAGAGAGAGACAGAGCTCGAGAGGGGGAAGGGCCAGAGAGAGAGGGAGACACAGAATCCGAAGCAGGTTCCAGGCTCCTAGCTGTCAGCACAGAGCCCGATGCAGGGCTTAAACTCACAAACCGTGAGATCATGACCTGAGTCGAAGTCGGACGCTCAACCGACTGAGCTGTCCCAGGCGCCCCTCTAGCTTTTGATTTCTTAAACTACACTGTTTCTGATGATGGTACGGATGCTGAAAAAGAAACATGGGCTTTTACTATCTATCACATAGATTATGTATGCATTTAATTTTAATTTTTTTAATATTTATTTTTTTTCTTTTTTAATGTTTGTTTATTTTTGAGAGAGAGAGAGACACCGAGTGAAAGTTCAGGAGGGGCAGAGAGAGGGAGACACAGAATCTGAGGGCAGGCTCCAAGCACTGGGCTGTCAGCACAGAGCCTGATGCAGGGCTTAAACTCACAAACTGTGAGCCGAAGTCGGATGCTTAACTGAGCCACCCAGGCGTCCCTGTATGCATTTAATTTTAAAAAACAGCATTAGGAGAGAAAATCTGTCCTTGTTTACGGAACAGGAAAGTGAGGCTCAGAGACATTCAATAATTTGTGTATGCTTACAAAGATAACAGTACAGCCACGATGTAAATACATGCCTACTGAGCCCCGAAGCTTCACATTCCCCCCACTGTGTGGGAAAGATCCTTCCTGTGGCTCACCTGATTTACAAGCACGTCCCCCATCCTCTTGATGAGAAAGTTCTTCTCGCTTCTATCCACCAGAGATTCCTTCTTCCGCTCCAGGATCCTCTGGAAGAACTGGCTATGGATACTGATCAGCTCGTCCAAACAGGGGAACAGCTTCTCCACCATCTGCTGCTCAAAGAGCAGCTCGGTCATCATCCCCCGGCTGTACACGTCGCTCATGATCTTGAGCGTCCGGACGTGGTGCAGCTCTGTCTGCATCAACTCTGAGGGAGGACAAAGCTGGACGGTCAGGAATATTCTTTAGAAGGATTCTCCTTCAAAGGTCACCCGCTGCTACTGGGAGCCCACTTTAGGCTGAAGGCTGTTTAGAGCCCAATTAAAACTTAAAAACTGGGTCCATAGCTGTCCTTCCCCTAAAGAGCTTCCCTCTTACTCCTCCATATTGCACGTGGCCGAACACTCTTCTGACAGCATACTGGATTCCATCACTCTTAAATGGTGGTTTCCCAAGTGGTCTTTCTAGGATTCAGAGCCTTTCATAATTACTGCATCCCGTTTCCTAGAAAACTTGTGCTTGGTTTCTAGTGTAGCTAAGGACTCAAACTGTACTGTCACAAGCGATCTCTATCTGGGGCCGTTGCACAAATAAGCACTCATATTAAACAGAATGTTCAATAAAATTAAAGGAAATAATTTTAAAGAGAAAGAGAAGGACAGAAATAAGATCATGTCTCTAGGCCCCAAAGTTTTTAAAGAGTATCTTTGACATGCTAAGTACTTGAAAACTGGCTTTCCATCCAGTCCAGGGATTCACGGGATTAGAAGTGCTGCACAATGCGAACCAAGTATTTGCAGAGCGGTTGGAGGGTCTCACCGTAAATCACTTCTTGCCGTTTGACCACATCTTTCTTTTGCTGTTTCAGAAACTTGCTGTCCACTATTCGACTCCAGGACTCTGCTTCTAGCTGCTTGGATTCCATCTCAAAGTCCCCCATCAGCTGTCCTTCATTCATGTCTGTACCTACTCCTCAAAGTATCAAAAGATCAGTATCAGAATCTTGGGTCTGTGAGCTCTGGAAAGCTTACACTGGACTTCCCTGGGTGGTAACTTTGTAAGACACAAACACTGCATTAACACACAGGATACTTATAGAACGCATATTCCAGGGCTAGAAAAGAATCATTTCCTGTTTGGGACTGAGACGCTCTACAGTCAAGATTCTGGCTAAGCGTGATAAATATCCCATATATTTGATGTGACTGAGACATGATTCCCAGGTGAAGCAGGAATTGGAAGGGACCTGGTTAACTTCACTCGTTTAAGAGAGTAGGCTCATAACCTGCTGAGAGAGCTACCAACTGACGGTATATGAAAGTCTAGGGGAAGAGAAAGTGCTGGTACTAGAGTACAAGCACATTAAATCAACGACATCCCTCAAATGGACAACTATCTAACAACTGGTAAGTCTGATTACCAGTTCGTTACAAAGCATGTGGTGATTCCGAGACAACTCAGAGACTCCTCACAGGAGCGAGGAAGAGGCAGGAACTGCTATTCCATTAACACTTGCATTCAGGGAATGGCACACGGTCCCCACAGATGCAGAAGACACAGCCGTAACTTCCTCTTACCCTCATCAGTAAGTGATTCTGTCGACTCATTGACCTTGCTGATTTTATTTAGTGAGTCTGTCGAATGAGACAGGAACTTCCAGGTGTTTGATATGTTCTCATCATTGCCGACTCTGGGGACAAAAAGAAGCACACACTGGCAAACACGTTTTGATAAGCCACGGTCTGCATTCTTAAAGGAGTACCTGAAAAACTCTAAAATGATAGGTGGCGGCAAGCACCACAATGATTAGAAGACAAATTACTTACGTCAGGAACCCAGCCACATGCAACACTACTAAGGAAGGTCAGAAGCACTTAACATCATTGCAAACTTGAACTTACGGGCCTTTGATTTTTTTTTTTTTTTTTTTTTCTAAATGATAGGTAGAGTGGGGAGAACGCTCCTCCTTTAAACTCTATACACATTACACAAGAAATTTCTCTATCTGAAACTCACTGTGTAACCACTGCACTCTTTCTCCTTGTTCCTTAAATAATCACACTTATTTAATCAGCACTTCTAATAAACTGTATTCTTTGGACTAAATGATTGCGGTAGGACACGAAAGCAGGCCAGAGTCATTTAAAAGTTTACATTTTATTCAAAGAATAATTTTTTAAAGTCATAATGCAAACAAGTTTTGATCTGTAACAACTCTGAAAGGAAGGCCTTTGAAGAACAACACTACACAGACAAAACAAAATAAAAATACCTGGAACATTTTTTTTAGCGAGGAAACACTAGCCAGCACAGAGGTTAGGAAATAGAGACAAAAGATTTGTATCCTTTAGTTAAGAATTTTACTCTAGCCTAGGTTAAGAGAGGTGCAAGATATGTTTTGAGTCCTACATTTGAGATGATTTCTTTACTTGATGTGAAGGCAGGAGTCTTATCCCAAAGCAGCCAATAACATCACAATCAGTCCTGTGCTAACCCTGTGACAGCCAGGGCTTGCACAGTCGGGGGCCATAGCAACTTTTGCAGGGACCACAAAAGGAACTTAGTGCAAATGAGTGAGTGGGGACCTAACAGTCATAACTGGCCCATTATTCACTTCCATGGAATGGACTTAAGAGTCCAGACGCAAGGACAGAAAAGAGATTTAAAGAGAAGCAAAAACACCAGGTTCAATGGACCAACACGCAAGTGTAACATCTGAAAATTTAAGTGATTACCAGACAAAATTCAGAAACAAGTCATTTCCCCCGTTTCCACTTCTTATTTTAATCTAAAAACCAGCCCTTTATAACTAGGGATCCTTAAAAGCGAGGCTGACTGTGTACAAAGCATAGGACAACCTGGCTGACAGGGGATCCTTGTCACAAAATGGCGGTCAGGACAGTGCCTCAAAACGTAATCCCCACTCTCCTCGTCTGTACACCTGGATGTGCACCAAGTCATTAACTTTACACAATTTTTTTTCTTTTAACGTTTATTTGTTTTTGAGACAGAAAGAGATAGAGCATGAACGAGGGAGGGTCAGAGAGAGAGGGAGACACAGAATCTCAAACAGGCTCCAGGCTCTGAGTGGTCAGCACAGAGCCCGACGCGGGGCTCGAACTCACGGACCGCGAGATCGTGACCTGAGCCGAAGTCGGGCGCTCAACCGACTGAGCCACCCAGGCGCCCCTACACAATGTTTTTTTCTGATGAGAATCTTTTTGTCAAATTATAGGATTATTTTATTACACTCTTGTCGCCTAGATGTCAACCGAGCTGTGTTTAAACCCCCACTTACCCAGCAATGTTCTGTATGGAGACACTTTTGGAGAGTGAAACACTCTGCTGTGACCGTCTACTGGCAAACATGGGGACGGCAGTGGTTTCCTCCACCAGGAGGACCGCGGATCGGGGGCGCTCCTTGGGCTGGGAGGCTGTGAAGGAAGAGAGGGCACAGACTGAAGCACACGTTTCCAAGCTCACCAGGGCAGACTCCTCTGACAAATGCCAAACAGAAGCAAACGTCTCCAGGTTAGATTTGCCCTGGGAGTGTAAGTGCGTACAGAAACTCTATAGAGGATGGTCGGGCAACACCTAGTGAAGCTGCAAATGCCTATACCCCTTGATCCAGTAATTCCAATTCAGGGCACGCTTATTCTGCAAGATGCACGTGTGATGCTTGAAACGACATACGTCCAAAGTTATTCAATGTGACACTAGTGATCAAAGCAAAATACTACAAAAGACAAAAACGAGTATCAAGAGAAGATTGATTAATAAATGATGGCATGTCACATACTGGAATACTATGTCGTTTTGAAAAATGAGGACAGTCGCCATGAACCAAAACAGATCTCCAAGATAACATTGCAATGGAGGGAAAATCAAGGTGCAAAACAAAGTTACACAACAGACTCTCATGTTAAAAAAAAAAAACAAAAAGGGGCGCCTGGGAGGCTCAGTCTGTTGAGCGTCCGACTTCGGCTTGGGTCATGATCTCACAGCTTGTGAGTTCAAGTCCTGCATCGGGCTCTGTGCTGACAGCTCAGAGCCTGGAGCCTGCTTTGGATTCTGTGTCTTTCTCTCTCTCTCTGCCCCTGCCCCACTCACACTCTGTCTCTGTCTCTCAAAAATAAATAAACATTAAAAATATTTTTTTTTTGAAAAACAAAAAAAGAGAAAAATGGGGGTGCCTGGGTGGTTCAGTTGGTTAAGTGTCCAACATCAGCTCAGGTCATGATCTCACGGTTTGTGAGTTCGAGCCCCACATTGGTCTCTGTGCTGACAGCTTGGAGCCTGGAGCCTGCTTCGGATTCTGTGTCCCCCTCTCTTTCTGTTCCTCCCTCGCTCGTGCTCTCTCTTAAAAGTGAATAAATGTTAAAAAAAAATTTTTTTAAAAGATTCATCCAAATTATTAAAGGAGAAAAAAAGAAAAATTAATAACTCAAATTGGTGTTGGCTTTATTTTAATAAAAAAAGTTGAAGAAGATAAATATATAAAACTAAGAAGAGTGGTTTCATGTGGGTGGGATGGAGATTAGGCAACAGGGATAAAGAATCGTGTGATAACAGTGCATTCAAACAGAGAAAGTAATTCAAAGGAAAATAAATTCAAATGAAATTGAATTCAATTCAGAGGAAAACAGAATAATTCAAAAGGAAATAAAACAAAACTGAAAGAATTTTCAGGATAAAAGGAACCACAGGGCTGGGAGGTCAGTGCTTTTTGGGAGTGCCTCCCCAGCAGCTCTGAGGTGCTTGTCAGACGGGCGAATTCCCTGCCCTGTCCACCCTTGGGGCGGGCACTGTGGCGTCCACATGTTTTACGAGCTCCCTGAGTGATGCTTTTGCTGTTTGAGAACACAGATTTTGACCAATTCTTTTAATTTACACCTGGGTGAGATGCAACATATGTTTAAGGTCACACAGTAGGTTCTTCTCAGAGTGCGTATTTCTCCTGAATGTGACCAGAGAGGAAAGCAGAGCTCTGATTTCATGTTCAACTGGACACACCAGCATTTGGGTTAAGTGATTTCTCCCTGGTAACAGCTCCTGTCCCAGATGCGAGCTGCATCATCTGTCTGTCCCCAGGAGTGCCAAGAACTAGAGGAAATTGTACTGGGGCAGCTGTTATGACTTCACGGTATTTCAGGATGTTTTTGACTTCATCAGAATTAATAAAAACCATTAATTTCCAACTCAAATTCTATTTAGAAGAAGGTGACATAATAAAACACCAGAAACATGCTACACTTGCACACAACCAGACCCCTCCTGGAGGAAGCACACAAGGACGGAGATGTGGGCCCTGCCCCAACAGAGAGGGGGCTCTATGCCCAAGTGTTCAAGGGCCCAGGGCACAGCCTCGGTGCGGCGGGAGGGATGTCAGCGAGTGGACAGAATCTGATGGAGGAACAAACACTGGTTCCTGAAGAGTGGGAAGGATGTGGATGGGCCAGAAGGAAGACAGGACACTGATGAGGAGAGAGCTGTGTGAAGGAAGCAGCGGAAATAATCATGTCGTATGAATGTGGAAAGGAGGGAACCGGTAGAAGAGAAAGGAAGAAGATGTATATAAAGAATCAGTAGAAAGAGTTGGAGAGGCTGAGTGAGGTCATGCTACGCAGAACCCTGAAAGTGATAAAGAACAACTTTGTTTCTTTTTTTGAAACTAAAAAAAAATTTTTTTTATATAACCTCTACACCCAATATGGGACTCGAACTCCAAACAACCCCGAAATCAAGACTTGCACTGACTGAGCCATCCAGGCACCCCAAGAACAACTTTATTTAAAAAAAAATTTTTTTTTTTCAAATGTTTACTTATTTTTGAGAGAGAGAGACAGAGACAGAGTGCAAGCAGGGGAGGAGCACAGAGTGAGGGAGACACAGAATGCAAAGCAGGCTCCAGGCTGTGCGCACGGAGCCCAACGCGGGGCTTGAACTCACAAACCGCGAGATCATGACCTGAGCCAAAGTCGGATGCTTAACCGACTGAGCCACCCAGGCGCCCCAGAACAATTTTGTTTTCAAAGGACAGCATGGGGGCGGTAGTGAAAGTTGTAATTTCCCTTCTTTGAAACCGATCCCTACTCCACTCAGGTTAAGTGAGACTTAGTATCTCTGAGCCTCAGTTTCCTTCTTTGTGGTGATGGGGACAGTAGCCAAAACTAACACTTAAGGAGGCCTACCATTAAGTACTTTATAGGTTTGGTCTCGTTTAAACCTGTCGACCACCCACTGAAACTGCCGTCATTCGTTTCGATGACGGACGGAGTGGGGATGCAGTAAATGTCTAAGGTCACACGGCTATTAAGAGGCAGCGCTTGGCTCTGACCCACACGACTTGAATCCACTATCTGTACTCTTACACCACACTCATTGGGGGGGGGGGGGGTGGTAACACAGGAATAAAAATACATGTGGGGGTCAGAGGTAACACACACAACCTGGCATAAGACAGGTAGCCTAAAAAAAAAAAGATGTTACAAAGAAAAAAAGATGTCATTTTATGTCATTTTATCTGATATGGAAGCAAACAGATTTCTGAAGTGAGGGATAATGTCCCGGAAAAAAAGTTAAGGAAGATGAGACTGGTAAAAGGTGCTGGAATAGGCTGGATCACCGACAAAAGTGGTTGTCGGTCTGGCGAAACTTCTCTTCCAGAAATCTACTCGCAGAGATGGGCAGCCAGCAGCCTTGATCTCCCTAAAGGGAATTCCCCATCTCCTGGAAGAATTCAGAGCAACCAGGCGAGCGACACTGGTTCTCAGGCCAGTGCAGCAGCCTCACCTGGAGGGCCTGGAGCACCGCCCTGGGCGCCACCCCTGGAATTTCGGATTTAGTAGGTCTGGGCGGGGCCCAGGAACTCGCACTTCGATGGATCCAGGAACTACACTTTGAAAAACACTGCCTTGGGGTAAGTCCCACACAGGTGTCTGTAGGGGCCAATTAAGATGATACTCAGAACTGCGTCACTTGTGGTGATTTCGGCGGGGAGGGGGGACTGATAATGAAAGTGGGGAGCAGGTTTGTGAAAGAACACAGCCTGCAGTCTGCAACAGCTGACACTTAACAACACGCACAGATCTCAAAGTGATAGATGGGGGAAAAAAAAGGATGAATAAGCGTAGGTCCTATGTAATATAAATTCGACACGTGAAACAGTAAGAGACTTTCAGAGACAGACATATGTGTGACAACGGAGCTGAGTGGAAAGAGATGTGGTAAATAACTACAGTGGGTGCTAAGGAGGGAAAGGCATGAGGGAGTGGAGAGCGAAAAAGGGAGAACGTGAAGTAAAACCAAAGTGGAGCCTTGCACACACTGGTGACGGCAGCATGATGTGGATGGAACAGTGTCACTTACGCAGTTTTCTGTACCACCTGAAGTCATTGGGGAAAAAAAGAGAATGATTTCCTTAACTTCACAGTTTATGAACTAAGAAGTTCAATCGGCAAGATCTCATTTTCTTTGTGCAACTGTGAGGCCCTAAAAACAAGCGTCAACCCTCGGAAGAGGAATTTCGAGAGGCACGGGGTCACCTGCTTAAACACACGGACACAGGGCTGCCTTTTAAGCAAGTACACACACCCTTCTAGAGCCTTCTAAGACAGCCAGATGGCAGAACATTAAGCTTGTGGTCAATGAACCTGGAGCCTTCTCTAACTTAACACGAAATAAATACTCAAATCTTGATTAAGAGTAACAAATGAATTACTACAAAAGTATATTTAAGTCCTGAACCAGAAAGTCAAAAAGCTGGAAGAGAGGAGGGCGGAGTTACTTACGCTTGCTTCTCATGATGACCGTGGGCAGCGAAGACGTGTCATGTGCCTGCAGGGTCCCCTTGGGCTGCTGGACGAAGAGGAAAAGGAAATAAATAAGTAGATGAAGGCTGTGTCCACAACTTCTTTTCTGTAGACTTCAAGAAGCCTAGGGCAGAGAGAGAGCCAGCCTGGCTCCTGGCCAACGGGCCACAGCATCCCGCCCGTCACCCCACTGGCTCTCTTCTGAACCCACCAAGTGCCATGGCCCCACAAAGGCTGCCTCTCCTGCCCGGAATGCCCTTGTGCCTTCGCCACGGGACACTCTTCTATTCAAGACCAGGCGAGAACTACCTCCTCAGTGAAGCCAGCATCACCTTCTTTCTCCTCCTCTCCCAAGGCGGTGGCTGGAAGCCCCTGAGAATCCTGCACAGGCCTCCACGGAGATTCTCCCCCATTTACGGCCACAGCCCGCTCACCATCTTCCCCACTAGAATGCGGGTTCCCTAAGCCAGCTTCTGTGCCTTTTTCTCTTTCTCCAGTGGCCAGCATTAACAAGGTACCGAATAGTTCTCAGGTGAAGCACTAATTTGTGTTGTAGCATCTGACAGAAACACTTTAAGGGAGAAATTACAGACTACACCAATTACCCTGAGAGAAATCATTAGTGGAAGCAGGTGGTTTCCAAATTTAAAATGGCCCCCTCCCCCCCACTTTTAGGCTGTGTTCTCTTCTAGGGGAGATGCTACATTTCCATCACGAGAACCTAGTACATTCCCAGCAGCGCTGTCTTGTCAGAGATCACAAACTCCATGCCTGTGGGGCCTGGCAGGCAGCGAACGACAGAGACAAGTGGGAGGAGAGGGAATCTACACATCCTGTGGAGGGCATGGCAGCCACTGGGGCCCCAGTGCGTTACCACTTCCCGTCCATCTTCCCAGCATTTAGGAAACCCAGAAGACAGATACCATTCTGGATGCTTAGGATCAATCAACAGATCAAACATTCCTGACTTCAGACTGCTCGGCAAGTCTGGGGCTTACGTTCTAGTGGGGGGCTGGGGAGTGCAGACCATGTAAAATCAATGTAATAAATAATACAACCTGTTAAGCACAGACCCTGAGAAGGTGGTAAATACTACGGAGAAAAGGAAAACAAGCAAGGTGAAAATCGGTAATTCTGGGTAAGAGGAAATAACCAGGGTTGTGAGATCTTCCAATTCTTTAAGGAGAAATCAGAAATCCAAATTGATATGAAATGCGATTTTTTTAATAACTGCATTAACCAAAAAACAAAAACAAAACATTACTTTAAGAGCCAAACAAATTTATGTCCATGGCCTGATAAGATCTGGGGTTCAGAAGCCTATCATTTTTACACTAGTTCAGACTAGCGGTAGCCGCATCATCTGGGAACTTGCGGGAAATGCGAATTCCCAGGCCCTGCCCCAGAACAGGCAGCTCTGGGAGCTGGCCACAGTGAGCGGTCTTTTAACAAGTCCCTGAGCAGGCTCTAATGCACACTCAAGCGTGAGGCCACTGCGCTTAGATAAATGTCTGGTGACCGAGGCAGCATCCTGAGCGTCTGTGTAGACGGCAGCTGGAGGGCACTCTTCGGACAAGGAACAAAAGGACATTGATTTATGGGTGGCCGGAACACCGGAAACCACAGAGGGTACCTAGGGGTATGCCCCACACCCACTCTCCTGAAGGGCCACCTGACAAGCAGCACCCATTATTGTTCAGTGCGTGTTCCCAGAGCAGGTGCTACCGCATGCCTGGCACTTCCTGTTCTTGGGTCATGTGCCCAGAGCCAACCCCTTTGTGCCCTGCGGACTCAAGTGCTGCCAGGCAGGCTGTGCCAAACCCTAACCCCCTCCCCTCCCACCTTGGCTCCTCGGGAGGTCAAGGCCCCTGAATGGCACCAGGAGGAAGCCAGGTGTGTGACCGTCCAGGCAGGCCTGCACACACGGTTAAGAAGAAAACCACTGTAACAACACCAGACACATTCGCATCATGGAGAAATGTGTAGTTAACGTGGGAGTTCTGAAACCCACAGGCTCCCGAGTGCGTTAACTAAGAGACTCCATCGCTTTAAAGACAAACTACAGTTCGGTTATTTTGGTCTCAGTCTTGGTATCAAACGATCACAATAAACAAAAACCACAACCTGGCCTCTCCCAACCCCGAGGACTGGTCCGCTCAGAAATGTCTTACCTTCATCTTGACCTTTGCACAGGAGGCCAGACTCTCTCTGCAGCCTTTGTGGACGAAAGCACCGCAACCTGAAAAACAAGCAAAGCTCAAGGTGACTTCGGGCAAACATATCCCAGGGTCTGACTTCACGCTGCCGCGGCAGCCTGTGGACTCCCAAGCGAAGTCACTCACATGTCAGAATCCGGCTCTGACTGCAACTACAGCCTGTGGTTCCCTTCCAGAAAGCAGGCGTGTGATGTCATTTGGAGGAAGAGAAATGACAGCAGATGCGACTGCTGATTAGTGGAAGCTAGAAGCGTGGAGCCGCTCAGGCAGGAAGCGGAGAGGCTACCGAAACAAAAAGCAGAAGCATCTGCCGTCGACACGGAAAGTCTAAGGCACAAAGAAACCCACCAGCAGAGCCCCTCGCCGGGAGCTGGGGAATCTGTACAGCTGTGTCAAAGGCAGAGTGCGGATCCGAGAGTTCACCTGTTTACACGCTTCCACTTGGGATCTTAACCACCCTGAGCTTTGCACAACCCAGCCCGAGTCAGGCGACGCAGAAGAAAGGTCATCAGAACCCCCCAGGCACATCTGGGGAGCCCTGCCCGACCCAGGAACAAGCGGGAGATGACTTCCAGAAAGACGGGGCAGAGTCCACATCTGCCAAGGACGGGAACCTCAGCCCTTCTTTCTTATTCCCTTAGCTCCAAAGCCACTGATGTAAAAACCCAGTCCTCTGTGCCTCAGCAGGGTCACTGTCAGCTCTTACTGCTGCTATGAAGTCACAGAACAGAACTGTGCCAGGAGGGCCAGACACCTGTCTGCGGGGACACCCGGTGACGAGAGCATCTCCCTGACAAGAGCAACCAGACACCATTCAGCAGGCAACGCTTCACACGCTGACGCAGGAAGCACAGGTCCTGCCCGTGTCAACTCGCTCACCGGGGGCCAAGACGCTCTCGCAGCGCAGACGTGTGGATCTGGGCAGAGCGGAGAGGCGCCGGGGAGGACAAGACCCAGGGACGCAGATGCCAGAACCCCGGGCCCCAGCGGCCTCTTCCCACAGGCCCTTCCTCGACGGTCGCGCCCGCACCGCCTACTTGGTTCAGGGGTCTCTCCCACGGTACCAGCAGCCACGCCGCACTGTGAGGCGCCTGTGGTTTTCTCCTCCCCAGGGGCTCCTCTGGGACAGGGACCCTTGTGTGCTGTGGAACCTGTAAGTCTCTCTACCACAGTGCCTGGCTCACGGCACCCGTGTAAATGTCTGCTTTAGACCCTACTAGGCCTCTTTTATCCAAACACCAAGTGCCCTGATACATTTTACAGAATGTGAAATAGCAACTTACTAACACTAAAAGGGGCACAGGGAAAACAGCTATGAAACCACATTTGATTCAGGCCGTGGCTCTGCTAATTAGTTAATTAGTCTGTTCTCAGGGCCTCAGTTTCCCCATCTATCAAATGAAAGGAGGGTCCACATTTCCTAAGTTCCTTCAGTCTGTTATTCCACAAGATTCTTCATGTTACATCTCCTAAAGAAGGGAATAATTTTCCAAAGTAAATCCCACTGAATTGTCCCACGAGGTTCATGCAGTGTGACATTTCAACCTCTACGTTACCTGAATTACCACTAATTACCACCCCTCAGAGCACGGTCAGGGAGGGGCCCTGACTGGAGGAGTCTGGACAGAGGCGACCACCACACAAGAGGCTACTGGGGGCAAGTCCAGAGGTGGATGGGTCAGAGTTAGAACCGGTCTGCAGTCATGGTCGGGGAGTGGGGAGGAGGCTGTATTCTAGGCCTTTCACTCCTAGGCCTGCCTCTGGCCCCCATCTAGCTAACTTCTATGACTCTACCACATGGGACATTCTCTGGCCACCTTTCTGATGTTACCAGACCAGAAGAGACGATGGCAGCAGGAAAGGAGGCTCCCCTGGGGAAGGCTCACACAGGCATCAACAAGAGGAACAACCTGGAAGGTTTCAACTCCGTCAAAACTGTATTCTTGCCTCTGCTGTGTTCCTTCTCCGGGAGCAGACTGCGAGGGAGTGACCTCGATGCCACGCTCCTTGTCATTTCTACGGTCTGCGAGCATCTCCATGTAAGCAGGGGAAGCTGCCCCAGTCAGCAGTGGAAGAGAGGTTACGGACCCCTGAACGGGAATGCCGGGATTTCTCAGCAATGTCCCGTTCTGGGCATAAAGAGGTCACTGCAGAAAGACCCTTGGGGAATGACTCATTCTAATCAGTAAAAGAAAACACTCTGAGGATGTTTCACTAAAGAACCGGAAACCACTGGCCCTTGTTAATTTGTCCAGTTCTCTAAGACTTGAAAATAACCAATTTTGATAAAGAAGTTGCTGTTTTACTACAGAGAAAAAGCAGAATCACGAAGAGAAATCCACCTAACTCCCGAGATGCCAACGTGGCTATGCCCTTCTTCCCATCATGCAATGCAATTCCTAGGATCTAGACCCCAGGGAAGCTTGGCTCAAGACTTTACGCCTCTCCAGCCAACAGTCTTCCAGGAAGGGCCAAAGAGGCAACAGGTAGGCTGGACCATACGTCTTTATTGATTTGTATTTAAATTTTTTGCCTCTCACCTCCCGAAAACTCTTCAATGGCTCCCTGTCACCTTTAGGATCGTATTTCTTGCTTGACTTGATGGGACCCACCACGCATTGCTTGAATGTCCAGCCCCTCAACCAGGTTCAGCCATGCCTGTGGGCCCTGAATAGAAAACGGTGTTTTGTACTTGTGTCCCTTCCCCTACTGGGCTGGAAGGACTCAGCTCTACGACGTCCTCTCTGACTCCCCCAGGGAAGGAGAGAGTCCCCACGTCTGCACTGGGGGCACTCTGTGCTTGCCTCTGTCACAGTGCTGTCCCAGACACTTGTCCACTGGACAGAAAGCTCCCTGGGGGAGTCTCGCTTTGTGTTTTACAATTTTTACACCCCTGTTCCCAGCTGCTGGCCCACAGGAGCACCAGGTGTCTCAAGAGGGTGGCAGGTGGGCTCCACGCTGCCGGCCCCACAGCAAGAAGCGTACACGGCAGTGGAGGCCAAGCCCCGCAGCCCTTTCCCAGCAAGACAGATGTATTCGCCCACCCGCGCCCCAGCCTCACTCGGGATGCTTGCCATGCAGAGGCCGGGGAGCACGCGGCCACCCAGCTCCAGGGCCTAGATGAGCCGCCGGCTCTTCACACAAAGGCTTCAGAGCTCCCCTGGCCATCTTTCCTCTGTCTTTCACAAATCCCTGGCTTAGCTTGAGTGTTTTGCACACCTCTTCTTTAATCCCATGAGTCCGGCCCTGCCCTGTGTAGGAGAGAGAGCCTCTCCTTCACTCCATTCCACTCAGACAAAAGAAAACGTGCAAGGGTTCGCAGACGACGAAAACTAACAAGCCCATGTTATAGACGAGGAAAACCACGCATTTTGAAATACGATTAAATGTACCGCCACACACAATAACAGTAGCTTGAAAGTATTAAAAGACTCATAGCAAAACAGTAAGACACAGAAAGAAAAGCTGTACAGACTGAACAGGCAACTTAACCACACAAAACGGTGCCTGACCTCTCCAGAAATCAGAGAAACGCAAACTAAGCCAACAGAGAAACACCATTTCGTATCCAACCAGGATGGATAAAATAAAAGCCTGCCAATTCTAGGTGGGAAACAGTGATGTGGGAATGCTCAGCATCTGCCCTGTTATCTGGAAACTGGCATCTCCACTTTGGAAGAGTCATTTGGCAGCTAGTTGACAATGTGCCCGCTTTATGAGTTAGCAATTCCCTTCCTGGTGGACAGCCTGGTGATGATGTCCCGTGTACTCCTGCTTATAACAGAAATCAGAAATGACCCAAGTGACTTAGTAGTGGGACAGATTTGAGAGATTCATAAAACGGAACACCATACAAGAGCTCTAAGTCAGCGATCTGGATTCAAGCTGCTTCAGTGTTCTGGCTCCCCCAGATCTAATGTTGAGAACAAAGCAAATTGCAGAATGAGGAATAGTGTGTGGGACCATGTATGCAAACTACAAAGACTTAAGTGTTGTTGACGTGGAAGATAAAATGATGAAATACAGACTATATACACACTGAATTCATGATAGTGCCCATCCTTGGGGAGGGAGGAAGAGGCACCGGATGAGGCAGGGAAAAACGCGGGGGGGGGGGGGTAGTTTTCAACTTTCTTGGTTTATTTCTTTACAACTGGGAGAGAATCTAAAGCAATATAACAAAATGTTACTAATTTTTCATTTGAGCAGTGAGTCCACAGGTGTTGTTATATCATTGATGTTCTATTTTGTACTAGTATCTAAAAAGCCAAAGCCCCCCAAACCTAGTGT
The DNA here is from genome assembly GCF_028018385.1 of Neofelis nebulosa. Taxonomy (NCBI): domain Eukaryota; kingdom Metazoa; phylum Chordata; class Mammalia; order Carnivora; family Felidae; genus Neofelis; species Neofelis nebulosa. The sequence continues at coordinate 10,078,849 of NC_080788.1, forward strand.
TAACACATTTTAATATCCTTCAAAGTTCCTGGAGTTTCCTTGAAAACACTCCCTTGTTCTTTAAAAAAAGTCAATCATAGTTGTGCTAAAAGTAAAAACAATTTTCAATCAGCTTTCACTATCTTCCATTCCAGTTACAAAAGTACATTTTCTTCTTTGGTTTAATGAAAATCTGTAAGGTTTCTGGCATCTCTGGGCAACAGACAGGATGGGATGTGCCTGAGGACTGGCCACTAATTCCAATCCACAAGTGACCCATCAGCATCCTGGTTTCCAAATTGCACCCTGCCTGTTCCTCTCTCCCTGATCTCCCTGTCCATCTCCCGAAAGAACGAAACAAAGACGATTTTGGGGGGGGTTTGGGGGGTGGTGCCATCACTTTTCAACAGACTTCAGCAATATTCAACTTCTCAGGCCGGTGTTTGAGATTTAAAAGACAGTTCCAACCGATGAAACTAAGAGCAGCCGTAATAGAATGTACATCTAGAAGACGACTTTCCCCCACTTTCTTAGTTGAGACAGGCCCCCCAACCCATACCCTGGCTGCTATTTTACTGTGCCCTGTAACAGGGTGGCGAGGCTCAGCGATCAGTAATTCATGTAGGGCCGTCTGCCTAACATACTCAAGCTCCCACTTGGAAAATACTCAGCTTGTTACCAAGTTGTTCTGGACTCAGTTCACAGCCCATTTTAGTGGTGTGTGGGGGTGATTTAGAAACTCTGGCCCACTGACATCAGCCAGAGTCATGAGGTTAAAACCTTACTCTCTGTTTCGGAAAACAGACAATTACCAAGAACATAAGAGCCGGAGATAAATCTCATAGAGTCAAGCTCTTTGCCACAAACCATACCATGTTGTTAGGGAGATCAAAGAATTATTTGGCCTTTTATTTATTTATTAAAAAAAAAAAAAAAAAAGACTTCCTAAGAGCAGTAAGCAATATGCTTTCATTTTTCAAAGTTATTAAAAAAAAAAAGGTCTCAGCACGGTGGTTTACGAGAACAGTGCTGACTCCTAATTAGATTCCTCTGAACTTAAATGCAAACAGCCCAGCCTTCAACCAGAACAAAAATTTTTTTTCACTACCAAGAGGCATCAAACAAAAGAATATGAAGGAAAACCCACAGAACTGGGAAATATCCTCTGTTGATACTTTTTTTTTTTTTTAACCTCTGTCACCAACCGCCACAGGTCTGTGGTGAACTGTTGTATACTACACGTTGCTTTTCTTTCAGCAGAAAAACCAAAAACTATCTGTCAGAGAGACCAGCTTGAGAAAATCATCTTTAAAGAAGGGTAAGAGCAACGGCCATGCCAAATGGAACAGAAATCACAGAACAGCCTGGGCACAGGAATGCTATGGCAGGAAGGATTCACCTTTTTTTGGAATTTTTTTTTTAATGTTTCTTTATTTTTGAGACAGAGGCAGACAGAACACGAGTGGGGGAAGGGGGGAGAGAGAGAGGGAGACACAGAATCTGAAACAGGCTCCAGTCTCTGAGCTGTCAGCACAGAGCCCCGTGCGGGGCCTGAAACCCGAGTTGAAGTTCGACGCTTAGGCGACTGAGCCACCCAGGCACCCCTAAAGGATTGGCCTTCTTAAACTGAGCTCTGAGGTGAGGGACCTTCCCACCCTGAGTCCACTGATCATCCTCAGGGAACAAGCTAGAGTCCTGCCTTACAGACACAGATCTGGGGGAAAATTCTTGGATCCTTCTCAAGGAGCAGGCTGAAGGGTCACTTTTAAGGACAGAAGTGTGCAACTTCCTCCTATCATTTCAACTCTAACCAAGAAAACTAAAACAAAACAAGCAACAATGAAAACAACAGCAGCAACAACAACAAAACTATTTAGGTATGAACCAATGCAGAAATACATGTCCCAAAGTGCTTTCTGCAACTTGTTTGTTTCAAATCTTTGGGGAGTGTGAAACACCGTGGTCTGGACTGATGGCAGCTTATTAGCTACAATGCATGTAAAACATTCTTCCTTGCTGGTGTAATAACCACAGAGCTGATGCACAGAACAAGAGGAAAGCCACAACAAAGAGCCAAATCATGTCAGGCGAGAGGCTCACATAACAGCAGTTTTCAGAAGAACACTGGTAAACAACAATGGAACAGAATGTGGGGCTCTGCTTGAGTAAGAACTGACTTTGTGATTTAGGCTCTCCTTTTTACCTTCTTTTCCCCTAAACAATAAATTTCCTTTACTGTGTCTCACAAGCAATGAACTCTCCATGCCAGAAAACAGTATCTAGAGAGCTGCCTCCCTGGATAAAATCCAAAGCAAAAATCCGACCTCTCAGGTCTCCTTCTCTGATTCCAGCTGCTCTACTTGTTTACTGTTTTGATCGACAGAAACAACCTACCACGAAAGTACTCAGAAGCTGCTAACACAACAGAAAATAAATCAACAATCATCTCAAGATCGTCTTACGTCTGTTTAAAGCAAATAAAACAGAACCACCAACACGATCCGAAACCCAAACATAATGAATTCCTTACTCTGAAGGATTCCACCACACATTCCAAAGACCAAAGTATTTGTGGCAGCTGGAAAGAACAGCTGATGATTCAAGGGAAGCTTTACGGAGTGGAAGAAGTAAGAACTGGAAACACCCTCTTTCCTTTCCCTGTTAAAGTTAAAGGGAGAGGTGAATTTTGGCGGAGAAAAAAAGACCTGCTAGGTTTCTGCTGGACGGAATTACTTGGAAGCAGTCCTGGCAGGAGGCTTTAGTCCTTGCTTCTTTTCCCGCTACAAGCAGGTTGCAAAGAACTATTACGGAGCCTTTGCTCCTTGCTGTTTCTGGTGTCTATGACGAGGACCACTTCCACGCAAGTCCACGGAAAGGGACTCAAGCTTTCACCCAGAATTAGGATGTAGCACAGACTGGTCTGGGTGTATTTCAGCAGAGTCAAAAGCAGGTGATAATGTTGAAAACGTGCTGTCCTGTTGAATCGCTTAGTATACGCATGCAGAGGGATATGTTAAAGGGACCGATGACATCTGGAACACTGGAGCCCATCAGTATCGGCCACCATCCTCCTTCATTACGATGGGTGACATGGCTGATCTTTCTGAACCACGACTCAAAACTGACGAAGCAGGTGCCCAGGGGTGAGGCTGCAGGGGTCGGCAAGGAGGGTTATATTAGACCAAAAAGGAAAGCTACTGACTGGGAGGGAAGTGACGGACTGGAGGGATGCTACGTTTCCTGAGGTTCTTGGGAAGATCCTGAGCACGGGAGGGGATGGAGAAAAGGGAGAGAGGATTCCGAGTCCCCAAGTTACTCATCTTTTCCACTTCCTGCTAAGATAACAGATGGTGCTTCACACACATGAACGTTCACTGCAGGCTCTGTTCTCAGGAAGCTGGAGAGAATCAGCAGATTACTTCTGCTCCCTTGGGAAAACGACCACATATCGCTCCTCCGCTTTCAAGCCTTGATCTGCACCCCGCCTTTTTAATTAAGTGGCAGGCTGCACACTGTCATACACAAATCTTAATGCCACCACCAAACGCTGAGCCTACTTCCACACTCTCCCGGAGCTGAGTGCAGAGCTCCAAAGTTTCTGAGGAGGGCCGGTATGCAAGTTAAACATGTATTTTTGGAACTTAGGTGCACATGAGGGAAACTATCAAACTGCTCCTTTCTGCTGTCTGATTCTTCCCATTTAAACTTCAAAAACATCATTCTTTCCCCTTATCTTTGCAGAGCAGGTGGAGCCTAGATGACTTACGACATTTCAGTTAGATCAAGCAATTGCCAGAAATCAAAGAGCCACTGGCTGAGGACATTCTGATGCTCCTTCTCCCTCCAAACAGAGAAGATTCTAGCGATGACACACTGGGCTCCACGAAATAATTTGTTTCCAGAAGAAACAGACTCCTCGGGTGACTTAATGCTAAAGTTTACAAGTTAAACCAAAGAGGTTCAATCCAGGAAAGTCCCATCCCATTATAAACACTGTTAGCATAAAACTAGTAGCCAATCTGGTGTTTTACTGGTTTTCTACTTTAAAAAGCCTTAAGTGAAATACTGTCATATTATGTGCCATCAAAAATGTAAAATATTTAGGATAGACTGAGTTACGATCTTAACACTCTCGCTGAAGTCAATAAATGAGAACAATGAAGCTGCTTTAATGGATCCCCAAGTCAGAAATCAGAGGTGCCTAGGATATGTAAAACTCACATGACTACTTGGGCATCTAGTTTATTCCTGTATTTAGTTTTGTGTACATAATATAGAGGATATCTTCATTCATATACGTAAGCAGGTTCAAATATTAGCAGTTTAAAAATGGCTTCCTTCACAATCACGTTACCTTCTTCAGTTAAAGACAGAAGGAAAAACGTAAACAGATACGCTGATAGCTAAAGTTAGTATGTTGATGTTAAAATCTGGTTATACTTTTGAGCATGTGTGTTTTTTTTTAAGTTGATTTATTTTGAGAGAGGGGGAGAAGGTGGGGGGGAGAGAGAGACAGAGAGAGAGGGAGGAGGGAGGGAGGAGGGAGGGAGGAGGGAGGGAGAGAGAGAGAGAGAGAGAAATCCCAAGCAGGCTCTGTACTGTTACTACAGAGCCCGACGCGGGGCTCAAACTCACAAGCCGTGAGATCGTGACCTGAGCCGAAGTCTGAAGCTTAACTGCCTGAGCCACCCAGGCGTCCCTAGCATGTGGATTTTTAATGCAGGTTTAAAATTAGTCTAAGAGATATATATGCATGTATATATTCAAAAACCGGCAGAAGTTCCAAAACAGTTCCACAAAAAACATCCTGAAAACCACTGCCCTGTCTATTCAACAAATTACTACACGGACTTGTGGCTGATAAATTAAGTCCACGAGTCTCCTCCTACATTTAGTTCTTCCTCATGGGTTGCTCTGGGGTCCTCGGGCCCCAGACGTTTCTAAGACGTGTCCCAGGTCCCCCTCTCCAGGAGAAATTGTAGCACATGCTCTCCCGACAGTGTGAGCAGCTCAACAGTCCAGGAAACCCTAGCTCTGCTTCCTCACAGAGGGAGCCCAGCAAAGAGAAGTTCTATTCATGTCTAACAGGAAGAGGCATCAAGAAAACAAAAACGGGTCTAGGGTGCCTGCGGTCGAAAGAGGTGCACCCTCCTACGTTACGGCAGATGTTTCTATCTGACAAATCGATCCTACACCAGCCGCACGTTTAAGCCTGAGTCATCACAGTCTCACGGAGGCTAAGAATTAATGTAGCCGAGGAGGATAAAAGTCAACTGCTGTAACCTAGAAAGAACACAGACACAAAAGCCAAGGACAGTAGAAGACAAAACATGTCCTGGACATAAATCAGGCAACCTTTCCGTTCCAAATTTACACTGAACAAAGGTGTCTGCAGCCAGTCACGGCCGGAGCCATCCCGCTACTGCAGCCATAAACCAATGGTTCTTACCGTTCCCTAGAGCACAAGGCAAAAAGTTCCCTGGGTCTTCAACAAAGGTTTTCCTTTCCACACAGGTTCTGTCCCTAAACCTTCTGATGATACTTCACCTCACACCTCAGCACTGAGAGTCTGCAGAACCAACTACGTTGTTCTTATTCAAGCTGCTGCTGTCAATATCGTGGTGACAGGGCACCTCTCCAGTCTTCTGTTAAGCGACTGCTCTCTGGTGACCATTCTGCTCTTTGTCTGTTGAGCTCTGGAATCCACTACCAACATATTTTGCTCCTTCATCAGAGACCAGCTGACAACCAGAAAAACCTTTAAAATTATCAGTGATCCAAGGTTTGCATTTTGGTTCTGCTCATACAAATAACAGAAGTACAGTCATTAAAAAAAGTTAAATAAGAGTATAAAATAAAACCTGAAGCCTCCCTTAATCTCTCCTCTCCTAGTCTCTTCCTTTAAACTGTCAACAGCTTGGGGTATATCCTGTTAAATATTCTTGTGTATTTACATCAACATTAGTTGTTTCACTGGCCTTCCGTAAGTTCAGATCATACATCCAGTTCTACTCGCCTTTTCAACTTACCAAAGCGTCTTGGAGGCCTGTTTGTGTCTGCAGAGCTACCCCAGTGGCTGGCAAACTATCCACTTGGCGGGCAGAGTCTCACGGGAATACGGCCACGTTCACTACTTAGGGCTTGACCATGGCCAGAGCCGAGCGGCCACAAGACCGACCTGCGAAGCCTCACACACTTTCCGCCAGTTCCCTTACAGAAAGAGCTGGCTGACCCTTTTTAGTACCAGCTCCAAATTCCATCTGATGAATCTACGACATTTTACGGATGGATATCGAGTGTCTTTACCTTTTCCCCCATTACGAATCATGTTTCAGTGAGTAGGTACCAAGGGTTATGACGCTTTGAGAACTCTTCTCACAAGCCCTAGCCAACCGCTAGAAAGGAGGCACATTACGTAATGTGACAGAGGTGCTAAATATTGCAACAGTGGCAATCACATCACAACATATAAATGTATCAAATTCACGTGTTTGCACACCTTCAATTTCCCGTGTTATACCTCAAGTATACTCAAATCGAAAAGACAAAAGGTGCCTGACACACACTGCTGCTCAATAAATATTTGTTGACAGGAGGCTTCTGAATGAATCACAAAACCAAATGCCGTGTTTTGCAGAGTTCAGGTGACCAGTCTTTGTTGAAGAACTTTACTTAAGATAAGGAACTCACATGCATAATTACTGACAGTTAAATGTAAAGAATAAACTCAGTCTGAAGTCATAAAAGTTTCTAGGATATTCACCCAGCTCTCCTTTCACTGCAACAGGTTACAGAGTGGAAGTCATTTTCCTCCTTTATAAACAAACAGAATTCAGAACAATCCACTGATGATGTGGAACACTGAAATAGCTGAAAAATCTCCACAAACATCCTTCCAAGGCTATTTCTACTCCTGAAATTTTATTGTTATTTTTCACATCTACGCCTTAGCTGCGCTGTTCTGTTCCTACATTAGAAATTCTATTCATTTTAACTTTTTAATAATTCTCAACATCTTCCCCTGTCTACGCACTTGCTAACTTCCTCATGGTGGTTCACTTCCTCATGTGTTATCCGTGTATTTTTTAATCTTAAACTCAGCTTCGGCTTTATAGGACTTTTTTCCTTCCCGTGGGAAGCCTGTTTTACTGGTGACCCTATGGTTCAGTTCTGTATTTGTCTCTGCTGAGCTTCCTTAGTGTTTTTATCATTCTCAGATTGGGATTTCATTAAACCTTGTGAAAAATTTCTTAGTTTGAGGTATGAATGGTGTGCATTTGGGCCCCAGATTCATATATAATGCAGAATTCTCACCCAGAGCCCTGGGCGAAGGCAAGTTTCCTTGCTGCTTCTGAAGGGCCAGTGGGTGGAGTTTTTCTAGGTCCTTCAGTATGGACGTTGCAGCCTTTAAAGCTCCTGGTTTCATTCGGGGGTCTTAGTTCCAGCTCCCACCTTGTGCCCTCGGACCACACATCCTGTCCTCGGTTGACAGGGAGGCTCTTCATTGCTCTGATTAGGAGTTTCTTCAGGGATTTTCCTTTCTGCAGGCTCGGTTATATATTAGTTTAGTGTTTTCATTTATTTATTATTTATTAATATATTGCATTGAACATTTTTGTTTTATAGCAGAAAGCAGGTGTTCAGTCTTCTCCACTGATGAAGTTCTTCGAATATCAAGTTCATACTGTCAATCAAGAAATACAAGGTCTTTCTGTTTTTCTCTGAGACCAGTGCCCCTCAAATGGAGAAAAGGCACTTTGCAGGAGGGATACACAAAATGATTCTTTGGGACACGGGGAGGGGAGATTTTACAGCTCTCATTTATATGGACTTAAAAGAGAAACAGAATTAATAAACAGATGATGTAGTGGTGCCTCACTCAGCCCTCTGTGTTGCGCTTAGATGTCCGAGAGGGCCCTGGAGGTTAAGAGCACTTGAAAGAAGCTGGGGATGTAACAGAGGCTCCTGTCCTCATCTGCTCACTTTCAGCACGCTGTGGTGAATGGAAATTCACAGGTGCTCAATGCAGTGGGCTTAGAGAGTATATTTGGCTCCAACTAAAATAAAATGAAAAAGGGACTTACACAGATTCCTGCAAAGAACCCACTGACCTAAGAGTATTATTAAGAAGATGAATACCTAAACAGCACACAAGACAATGGCAAATCTGACTTCTCTTATTCCTAAAATGGGCCCTTTAGAAGTAAGGTATAGGACAAGTGTGTAATTCCTGCATTAAATATATACACCATGGGGGTGCCTGGGTGGCACAGCCGGTCAAGCATCTGACTCCTGATTTCGGCTCAAGTCATGATCTCATAGTTCATGAGACTGAGCCCTGTGTCAAGCTCTGTGCTCACAGCATGGGGCCTGCTTGGGACTTTCTCTCTCTCAAAATAAACAAACTAGTGTGTGTATACACACACACACACACACACACACACACACATACACACCCTGCGCGAGTAGGCTAAAGACGTTTTAATGATGCACGAACATACTAAAAAGTGCTTGGTGACTGCTGCCCTAGGTAACCAAGTTATCCCAGTACCAAGGAGCTGACTGTGTCAAGAAAACCGAACACGTAGGGGCGCCTGGGTGGCGCAGTCGGTTAAGCGTCCGACTTCAGCCAGGTCACGATCTCGCGGTCCGTGAGTTCGAGCCCCGCGTCAGGCTCTGGGCTGGGCTGATGGCCCAGAGCCTGGAGCCCGTTTCCGATTCTGTGTCTCCCTCTCTCTCTGACCCTTCCCCGTTCATGCTATGTCTCTCTCTGTCCCAAAAATAAATAAATAAAAAAAAAAAAAAAAAAAAAAAGTTGAAAAAAAAAAAAAATTAAAAAAAAAAAAAAAAAAAAAAAGAAAACCGAACACGTTCGGCTGACGGCCTAGGGAAGTGTCCTAACAGAACCTGGGCCCCACAGTAACATGCAGGGGGGAGTGGACAGTGGTGGCCCCTCGTTTCCCAGAGCTCACATAAAGCTTACCACTAACGCTGGAACTCTCAACTTCCTGGTGAGTCGCAATTCGGGGAGGACCTAAGCGTGTGTGGGATCCGCCCACAGGATGCATAAAGATTTCGAGAAGAGCTCCTCCCAGGAGGTGGTGTTGTTTTTAAAGTAGGGCGGTACAACCAATAGGGCTGCAGACAACATCTGGGATATATCGACAAAAGTCCTCTTCCAAGGACGTGATGGTAAAGCTAGTCATTCAGAAAGCCACGACAGCTATGGTGCAGACAAGCCGGGCTGTGGGCTGTGTGCTGGCTTAACTCCACTCTGTCTCTTCAAGAAAGCAAGTGAGTGGAAGTCAATTCTGCAGTAGTTCCGAATCTGCTCAAGTGAGCTTTTAAACGTTGCAAAATTTCAGTAAGTTAATTATTTTTGGTAACAAATCCCTTGTGGTATTCCACAGAAATGACTGAGAACAAGAAACGTCATAAATACCATAGTCTGAGAAGCGTTTCTTGGTGTCTAAGTTAGTCACTATCTTGTCTGAACCCGTTATAGGTGCCACACGGTGCTAATCATCTCTGCCTTCGGGGTGACTGGGCTGGGCCTGGGGGTGGCTGGATCTCCAGAATGGTCAGTTCTGGCCACAAGCGGCCTCACAAATTTTCTTTGGTGTGTGCGCTGCAATGATTACTTTCTATCCATCTAACGACAACGGTTTTGAGATACGGTGCCTTAAAGCCGGGTCTCTGCTAGATACAGCTGGTAGCCTGCTTTTGTACGGCCCATAAACTACAAACGGTTTTTATATTTTTAAATGGTTGACATTTACAGACCAATATTTTATAATATATAAAAATGACATGAAATTCAAGTTTCCCTGTCTATAAATGGAGTTTAATTAGAACACAGCCATGCTCACCGGTTTATGTATTGTCCATGGCTGCTTTTGCACAATAGCGGAGTTCAGTAGTTGTGTGGGGACCGTGCAGCCCATGGAGCCTAAGACACTTGCTGGTGGGCCTTGACAAAAAAAAGTTAGCCACCCTCTGCCTTACAGTATCTTGCCAAAACCAGGAACCACACTCGGTTAACAGACGGGGCTTTAAGGAGCTTCTGATCAGGTCAGCAACAGGTCAATACGGGACATCTCTGCCCACGAAAGTACCTTCCCTTGGGAGTCACCACGACTTGATGTTGGCAAATGGCCGACACACATGCCAAAAAGTGAGTGCATACGGCCTGACAAAGGACTGCTGTGTGGCTTTTGAGTTGGAGGCCACGAGGCTGTTTCGATGATGACACAGACTTCTAGGACAACAGAACGGCGTATAAGAGATTGGGGCTCTCTGCAAAAACATACAGGCTGTATGCTCTACATCGAGAACTGATGACCCTCCTGATGTTTAAAGGAAGACACAACAGGCTGACTTGTCCACACATACCAGGAAGGGATACGTGGTGGATGGGCGGGAAGCCTGGGGCAAGCCCAGAGCCGTGCCTCAAAGGAAGGGGCGTGTCACTTACTTGCACAAGTGTAGGCGTCCTTGCTGGTGAAAGGCTTCACGCACTGGCTACAGCTGACGGGACCCACAACAGGGATGGAACTGAAAGCGTGTCCGTTGACAGTCTTCTTGTCCTTGTCCTTCTCCTTCAAATCTTTCTCCTTCTCCTTGATTTTCTCTTTCTCTTTTTCCTTTTCCTGCCAAAGAAAAGAGTTTAGAGTTAGTTGGACACCAGAGCCTTCCCTTCACCCGGACACCCGGACGGCATGTGGTCAACGGTGGGTGGTGGCGAGTGTTTGGGATGCAAGTCAGGAGTGCGGTCCTGGACGATGGTCTTTGAAAGTTGTGACCGTTCGGGCTTCATGAGACACGCTCCGGGAAGACCGGGCAGGCCAAGCAGTTCTGTCAGCAGCTTGCTCAGCGGCTGTTCAGACCGATGGACACAACATCCCAGGACCAACACCTGGAAGAGGCTTCTGGAGCTGCAGGAGGGGAACGTGGGGCAGCCAAGAACGCTGCTCCTCCCCCCAAGCGCGGCCCATGGAGGACGCAGGCCACGAGCTGAGGGCCGGCTGCAGGCAGGGAGCAGGAAGGACAGCAGCCCTTCTCGCGTCAGCCTGGGGCAGCAGGAAGCTTTCCTCGGGGGCTCTCCTCCAACTGCTTCCAGCCACAAGTATTACCGTCCCCCACATAGACACACACCGCTGTTGCAATCTAAAATAATCCCTGCAGGACAGGTACCCCGAAGCGAGCCATTGTGACAAACTACCAAGCACCTCATACTCTGAATCAAGGCCTCTGCGTGCGTTACCACACCTGATCCCATAACTGTGAGGTGAAGGGAGGGCATCACGCTGCCCGTCGTATACCCGAGCAGATCAGGATCACAGACACCAGCTCTGAGCAGCTACTATGTGCCAAGCACCACAGATGGGAACATACACCCAGTGAAGAAGCCATCATCCCCACTGCACATTTAAGGACACCAAGGCACAGGGTGTTTAATACTATAGTTGAGCCCACATGCCAACCACGGCCCCACTGGAATGCAGACCCAGATCTGGCCGACTCCTCAGCTCTGCTCTCTTCACTCCTCTCCACTGCCAAGGGCTGGAGAGGTATGTTGACTCACAGAAGGTCACACGGCAAATGATCGGCAGCCCAAATCACAACCCGGGCCTTCTGACTTCCTAATTCAGAACCTGTCCACCATACTGACCTGGTGAGTGCTGGCCAGGTCTGATTCGTGTACGGCCCTTGGTTAACGAACGAAACACGTATCAAAAACGAAACACGTATCAAAAATCTAAGAGCCAAATTGCTACACTTTAGAACCACAAAAAGGAGGACAAGAAAGGGAGAAAAACAAACTACTTCACTTTACAAAACAGGAAACTGTTCTAAGTGAAAATTAGTAATGGCTGAAGTACGTACGTAACATTCTAATAACAAGCAATAGCAAATGCAGTTTTTTCCAAGTGTTTCTCGCTCTTAACCACATTTGGCCACAGGCTTCTCCATGCGTAAATGTTAAACTGAAAAGCATCTGCCTCCTTGCTCAAGAAAGCGTGCTCCAAGAGCTGAGAGACTCATCTACGGCAACTAACATGCTCTCCAACCTCACAAAGCTCATCAAATCTGAATAAGTAATAAATAATATCCTCATCCTCCACAATAATCCAAACTAGTTCTTCCAAGGATAAAAACAAAACAGTAACCTAACCACCGTCCCCCCCCCCCCCCCCCCCCCGCCTCACGGTCTCTTTCTGTGTTTGTTAGGATTTAGTGCCTTAAAGAAGTCAGGCTCTTACCTCCCCATGTTTTGGTCCTGTGAGTCTCACTGTTATGAGGGGTACTTCGTGAAACCGACCCCATTTTACCGACATGATTCGACCCCCATGCCAGGAAGCGTGCTGTCACAGAAGGAGGGGTGCATGCCGGCAGGGCAGAGCGTAGCAGCTTCGAGCTGCCATGAGAGAAACCGTAAGAGGAAGCCAGGGACTGGTTGAGAAAGGGAAGGAGGGAGGGCTGAAGTTGCTTGTTTCCTTAAGACAAGCTTAACCATTTGCATGCTGCCAGGAAGGCCAAGTACCTTGGAAATGAAACAGAACGAAGTCCCCAGAATGCAGTGTGTGTAGACAGTGCTTCGGCCACACGATAGAGTGTCTGGAAGGACTGAGGCCAATTAACACTTAGAAGTTACGGAACACGTCTTCTATCTGTTTAGAAAGACTTCTCATGGTGTTGAAATCGGGATGCTTCCTAAGAACACTTCTTGGTGAGGTCTGCTCTGCCTGTGGTCGAGTGGTGACCCATTGTTTTCTGCAGTGTGACTTCTGCGTGTTCAACAATGGCTGGGGAAGTCGGCGCCCACGGTATTTCAGGGAAGGAGGCAGGAAATAACTACACTAGGGGACTCGGAAAACGAGTTCTCCCTTTCAAAACCTACTGCTTTAGACAAGCCATTACAAAGACAAGACCAGAGAGCACTCCAGATGACTGCGAAACATGCTGGGATGAAGCCATGGACACGCTGCCCATGTTTAATCAGAGAAGGGAGCAGAGAGGGAACTGGATTTAACACTGACTCCAGCCTTGGCACACGGCTCCTCTGCACGGCTGACGGGGTCGGCTCTTTTACGCCGAGCACGGGCACACCGAGGTGGGGCTGGATAGGGGCAGGTCTGCAGGAGCACAGCCCTTGCCCCAAAATGCCTACTTCAAGTCAGATTAAGAATTCGTGGGGCGCCTGGGTGGCGCAGTCGGTTAAGCGTCCGACTTCAGCCAGGTCACGATCTCACGGTCCGTGAGTTCGAGCCCCGCGTCAGGCTCTGGGCTGATGGCTCAGAGCCTGCAGCCTGTTTCCGATTCTGTGTCTCCCTCTCTCTCTGTCCCTCCCCCGTTCATGCTCTGTCTCTCTGTCCCAAAAATAAATAAACGTTGAAAAAAAAAAAAAAAAAAAAAAAAAAAGAATTCGTGTAAACGTGTCTGCCCACGTATCTCCCGGCTAATCTGCAAGGAGGAAAGCTTAGAGAAGAAAATCAGTGGGACAGGCTGGTTTAAAGGGGGTCACTTCACTCCTTCTGCGTGAACGGGATCACGGTGCACATTAGTGTTTAAATAGTCTGTAAGCCAGCGAACTTACTTACTGGCAGGAAGCAGTACTATGAGAAGATGCTAAGGACAAAAGCAGAACCCGCCAGTCTTCCTGTTACACTTCCTGGTTAGGCTTGCCCCCGTTCTAAAAAACATCCAATACGCTTATCTAATTACATGTCAGATACTGCTGATGTTTTAAAAGGACATATGAAGGACCAGAACTCAATTTCTCAAATCCTAGATCTATCTACCTAGATAATATCTATACACCTATCTAGAGAACTCCATGCTACAGGCAAAATGTGAATAATCTGGGGGCGCCTGGGTGGCTCAGTCGGTTAAGCGGCCGACTTCGGCTCAGGTCATGATCTCGCAGTCCGTGAGTTCGAGCCCCTCGTCGGGCTCTGTGCTGACAGCTCAGAGCCTGGAGCCTGTTTCAGATTCAGTGTCTCCCTCTCTCTGACCCTCCCCCGTTCATGCTCTGTCTCTCTCTGTCTCAAAAATAAACGTTTAAAAAAAAAAAAAAAAACAAAAACAAAATGTGAATAATCTGTTACACAGTGGCTGACTTTTGGCTCCTTAGAATATTACTTAAGAG